>NC_083896.1:9930635-10236885 GCF_032452875.1 Bos javanicus
CCTCCTGGGGAGTCAGTCTCAGAGTTTTGATAGAAGTCCAAAAAGACGTTTGGCTATTTAGGCTTCAGCAAGTAACTTAATCTTCTTATAACTCAGTTTCTCATCTGTTTTCACTTGGAGCTACTTAGATGATTACACAAACTAATAGGTAAAATCATTTAGTTAGTACCTGACAGATAGGAAGCACTTGATTAGTAGTAGCTATAAAAATCTAGTACGATACACTACCATGTGTAAAATAGCTAGCTAGTGGGAAGCTGTATAGCACAAGGAGCTCAACTCAGTGCTCTGTGGGGACCTGGATTGGGAGGGATGGAGGCAGGAGGGAGGTCCAAGAGGGAGGGGATATATGTAAACATACAGCTGATTCACTTCATTGTACAGCAGAAACTAACAAAATATTGTAAAGCAACTGTTAGTTCAGTTCAGTTGCTCAGTTGTGTCTGACTCTTTGTGACCCCATGGAGTGCAGCACGCCAGGCCTCCCTGTCCATCACCAACTCCTAGAGCTTGCTCAAACTCATGTCCATCAAGTCAGTGATGCCATCCAACCATCTCATCCTCTGTCGTCCCCTTCTCCTCCTGTTCTCAATTTTTCCCAGCATCAGGGTCTTTCAAATGAGTCAGCTCTTCGCATCAGGTGGCCAAAATATTGGAGTTTCAGCTTCAACATCAGTCCTTTCAACGAACACCCAGGACTGATCTTTAGGATGGACTGGTTGGATCTCCTTGCAGTCCAAGGGACTCTCAAGAGTCTTCTGCAACACCACAGTTCAAAAGCATCAATTCTTCATCGCTCAGTTTTCTTTATAGTCCAACTCTCACATCCATACATGACTACTGGAAAAAACATGGCTTTGACTAGACGGACCTTTGTTGGCAAAGTAATATCTCTGCTTTTTAATATGCTGTCTAGGCTGGGCATAGTTTTTCTTCCGAGGAGCAAGTGTCTTTTAATTTCATGGCTGCAGTCACCATCTGCAGTGATTTTAGAGCCCAAGAAAAGAAAGTCTTCCACTGTTTCCATTGTTCCTCCTTCTATTTGCCATGAAGTGATGGGACTGGATGCCATGATCTTAGTTTTTTGAATGTTGAGTTTTAAGCCAGCTTTTTCACTCTCCTCTTTCAGTTTCATCAAGAGGCTTTTTAGTTCCTCTTCACTTTCTGCCATAAGGGTGGTGTCATCTGCATATCTGAGGTTATTGATATTTCTCCTGGCAATCTTGATTCAAGTTTGTGCTTCATCCAGCCCAGCATTTTGCATGATGTACTCTGCATAAAAGTTAAATAAGCAGGGTGACAATATGCAGCCTTGACGTACTCCTCTTCCTATTTGGAACCAGTCTGTTGTTCCATGTCCGGTTCTAACTGTTGCTTCTTGACCTGCGTACAGTTTCTCAGGAGGCAGTTAATGTGGTTCGGTATTCCCATCTTTAAGAATCTTCCACAATTTGTTGTGATCCACACAGTCAAAGGCTTTGGCATAGTCAATAAAGCAGAATCAATGCAGAGAAATAGAGGAAAACAATAGAATGGGAAAGACTAGAGATCTCTTCAAGAAAGTTAGAGCTACCAAGGGAACATTTCATGCAAAGATGGGCACAATAAGGGACAGAAATAGTATGGACTGGACCTAACAGAAGCTGAAGATATTAAGAAGAGGTGGTAAGAATACACAGAAGAACATAGAAGATCTTCATGACCCAGATAACCACAATGGTATGATCACTCACCTAGAGCCAGACATCCTGGAATGTGAAGTCAAGTGGGCCTTAGGAAGCATCACTATGAACAAAGCTAGTGGAGATGATGGAATTCCAGTTGAGCTATTTCAAATCCTGAAAGATGATGCTGTGAAAGTGCCACATTCAACATGCCAGAAAATTTGGAAAACTCAGCAGTGTCCACAGGACTGGAAAAGGTCAGTTTTCATTCCAATCCCAAAGAAAGGCAATGCCAGAGAATGCTCAAAGCAACTGTACCCCAATAAAAAAATCTACTAGGATCCCAGCTCTTCATGCAAACCTCAAACTCATCTTAGAGTTTATAAAAAGCTTAGTAAGAATACTAGAGTGGGTAGCCATTCCCTTCTCCAGGGGATCTTCCTGATCCAAGGATCAAAGCTGGGACTCCCACACTGCAGGCAGATTCTTTACCATCTGAGCCACCCATGAAGCCCAGGGCTCCCTACAGATTATTATCTTCTCATCCACATCAAGTGTAAAGGGGCTTTTAGGCAAGGTGAATTTTTAAAAAAGTAAACAAAAAAGATTAGGAGTTACATTATAATTAGACTTCTTCTATTAGAGGGGATCATATTAATAAAGTGAGGTGGTTTTCTACTTTTAAAAAATTGTGGTAAAATATACATAACAAAAAACTCTGTAACTGGGAAGCACACTATGGGGCTTTCCCAGGACAGCCCTCCACCCCACTCCCCATCCTCTGCTGTAGCTCCTCTCTGTAGTGCCCGATTAATAGGATCTCATGCATATCTCCTGAGCTTTTCATTTGCTGAAAACCACCACCAAATGGAAGAAACTAACTACCTGATGCTCATCAGCACCTAGCCCCCAGGCCTGCTGGTGACTGAGGGTTGTTCACCGTCAACCAATCAGAGAATTGCACACAAGCTGATGACATACCCTCCAGGATGCCCAGCTCTCACCCGGCCTTTAAAGATGCTTTGCTGAAGCCCTTCAGGGAGTTTGGAGATGTTTTGGGCGTGAGCTCTGCAGTGACCCTTTCTCTGCTGAGTACTCGTTTTGGTTTGTTTGACCCCTCTGTGTTTTGGGCACACAAGCTTGTGTTAGGTAATGGATCTACCACTTTAACCATTTTTAACTGTGCAGTTCTGTGGCATTGAGTGTATTCATACTGTTCTGCAAGCGTCCTCATCATCCATCTCCAGAACTTTTTCGACATCCCACAATTAAACTCTGTGTCCAGTAACTTCCCATTCCGCCCCCTCCGCCCCCGTTCCCCAGGCCCTGGGAACACTCTTCTACTTTCTGTCTCTTTGTGTTTGACTGTTCTAGGTATTTCATACAAATGGAGGTCTTTATTTTTGAAGTAACGTTATTTCTTTGAATATTAAGGTTGAGAAAATTTGTTCTGAAACACTGATAGCGTAAACCTAGAAATGTTTTTAAAGAATAATTAATGTTAGAATGCATGTTGATCCCCACAGACAAAAAGCACTGATGTAACAAGTTATGATTATTACACATCAGAGAGAGACGATCACCATGAAGGTTTTCTTTACCTTTTCTTTTCCTATTTTTTTGTGCGGCATGTGGAATCTTAGTTCCCTGACCAGAGATCAAACCCACTCCCCCTGCAGTGGAAGTGCAGCTTCTTAACCACTGGACCACCAGGGAAGTCCCTTTCTTTACTTTTTAAAAGGAACTCTGTGTGAAAAAGTATACACATGAGTGTAAACTAAGACATGTCTGCATAAGACTGTTGCTCATAAAGCTTATAACCAATGATGCCAAAATGTTCATGAATATCAGAAATCTCTGCTTTACAGATCCCTGGCTGTGTCCCTAGTGTGTCATTTGGCCTAAGCCTAGGACCTGATCCTTTCAAATCCCTCCTAACTTCATCCGTAAAACGCAGATATAATAGCAGCCCTTCGTACATCACGGCGTTGATGTGAAGATCAAACGAGGTAATCAAAGTGAAAGAGCTTTGAAAAATACAAAGCCTTGTTAGAAATGCAAGGCATTATTAAAGACTGTGGAGAGACTGCTACCACAGTTTAAGGCCAGAGTTTGTACTTCCAAAAGTTAAAATGATAGTCAGTATTTGCAAATTGCTTAGAAAACCAAATTCCAAAACCCAGTACTACGACTGAATTATATTCTAAATGTTGTACATTTGATCCCCACTGCTTGCTATGTCACCTAACCACAGTACCATACCAGATGTAATTGTACAGCATTTTGCAATATCTTCCATTTTTTGTGGGTAAGAAGTTATAAATCCGCATAGCTTAAAGATAAACGCATCTCTTCCCTGGAAGATTTTGTTCTGTTTTGTTTCACTTTTCCACGATGGCAACAGTGCTGTTCTCTGTAACGTGTTTACTATGAGCTGCAGTTTAACAAGCATTGAGTTCCTAGGGTGTACAGTCATCTGGGGTAGAGGTGGGGGTGGCGGAAGGGTGGAGGTCGTGAGAAGAAGCACAAAGAGAACAAAGGGGTCCCTGAATTGGAAAAGTGACAGTCGCTCCGCCGTGTCCCACTCTTTGCGACCCCATGGACTATACAGTCCATGGAATTCCCCAGGCCAGAATACTGGTGTGGGTAGCCTTTCTCTTCTCCAGGGGATCTTCCCAACCCAGGGATCGAACCCAGGTCTCCGGCATTATAGGCAAATTCTTTACCAGGTGAGCCACAAGGGAAGCCCCAGAATACTGGGGTGGGTAGCCTATCCCTTCTCAAGGGATCTTCCAGACTCAGGAATCGAACTGGGGTCTCCTGCATTGCAGGTGGATTCTTTCCCAACTGAGCTATCAGGGAAGCCCCTGAATTGGAGCAGCTTTAGAGCTGGTGAAGAGTGGCATATCCTGTGACACCTAACTATAAAGACACAATGAAATCAATGCCAAGAAAGGGCTTAAGTAATACATCATGGGGGTTAGAGAGATTCAAAGGGTTGATTCATTCAACCTAGGAGGGTAGACTCTTGTGACATTTATCCCTGGTCCTTATGGCTGAGAAGGATTCCTTGGAACAGAAATAGAGGTGAGGATGTTCCAAGCCTGCAGGAACCACACCTAACCTACCCCACAAATATTTACCTACTAACTGGCTGATAAAACTAAGTTTGGCAAAGAGCCTGTGACTCTACAAAGTCACAGCTGGGTGGTGTGGGGGTTAAATCCCAGATTCCCATTTGAAAACAAGATCTTTGGCTTTCTACCATCCCAAGAGGCCAGCTCAGAGGGCAGTCATACACAACTCTGCAAACAACACTTCATTCTATTTTAGTTTGTAGAGTTGCAAGAATTTTATCTTTGTTTGAACTGAGGCCCCAAATTTAAGTAACCCACACCCAGCTGGGAAACTCTCCAGGCTTGAGCTCCACCTTTGGGTTTCTAAGCTAACTTCTGCCCCATCCCAATCAGATTTTTTTTCATAGATCCAGCTCCATCCTTTATGATTAAGTTTAGTTTGGGAAGGGATTACATTTCCCCTTCCAATGCATTACTGTCCCATTACTTTTCCCTTTTTCCAAAGTATAAGACCTCTCTTCTAACCATTATCATTATCGTGTGTGTGCACTAAGCTGCTTCAGTTGTATTCATGAACCTATGGACTGTAGCTCTTTAAGGCTCCTTTGTCTATGGGATTCTCCAGGCAAGAATACTGGAGTGAGTTGCCATTTTCTCTTCCAGGGGATCTTCCCAACCCAGGGACTGAACTCACGTCTCTTATGCCTCCTGCATTAGCAGGCAGGTTCTTATCACAAGTGCCACCTGGGAAGCCCTATCTTACTAATAGCTATTGAGATCTTAACTGGGCCAGGCAGTGTGCTATGTGTATTACAGCGTCTCCCTTACATGAGATAGGTAATCTTACTATTTCTATTTCACAGAAGAGGAACCGCGGCTTAAAGAGGTTATGTGATTTGTCCAGAGTGACCGGGCTAGTTCAGTGGTGGAGTCCAGTGGAGTCAGGACATGGCTCTTGTCACCACTGCATTGCATTATCCCTACCCCCCTTCTCTTTCTCTTCGATATCAACAGAGAATTCTGTGAAATCTCTGTCACTTATAAGCAAACCATTTTGAAGAGTGGCAATCCATAAGAGGAACAAACCACCCCAGACTTGCTAGGATCATGTTAACTAAGATTTATTCAACACACTCTGTGCGCAAGGCACCCTGCTAAACACATGTGCTGTCTCATTTTAATTTTCACAGGAGCCTTAGAGAGGAGCAAGATTATCATCTTCTCAACAGGGGAACAAATGGAGGCACAGAGAGGTTAAATAACTGAACTCAGGTCCTCTTAGAAAATGGTGGGTTCAGTGTTTGAACTTTGGTTGTTTGAGCTCTAGCTCTTTTTTTTAATTTACTGGCCTCGAGGCATGTGGGATCTTAGTTCCCCAACCAGGGATGGAACCCATGGCCCCTGCTGGGGAAGCACACAGTCTTAACCACTGGACCACTAGAGGAGTCTCAGAGCTCTAGCTTTCAACCTCTGAGTCATATAGCTCTGGATGAGTTCAGAGTCCCTAACGAGACTCTACCTCAAAGTATCTCCCCCACCTGCCTGCCCCAGAACCTTAGGTGAGAAGCCTTAGACCTTCCCTTGCCATTGGGAGTTGCTGTCTGTTTGCTGGGGAGGAGTGACACAGAATAGCGAGCATCAGGTTCTCACTAAGCCTTATAACAGGTGATGCAGGGTGGGGAAGGGAGAGGGTGGGGAGGCCCAAGACCCAGTGCCTGCCCTCCAGGCTGGAGAGAAGCACGAAGGAGATAAACTCTTCTTCCTGTGCAACTATTATACCAGTTATTGATAGCAGGAGGAGAAGTGGGTAGCAGAGGATGAGAGATGGTTGGATGGCATTATGGACTCAATGGACATGAGTTTGAGCAAACTCCAGGAGATAGTGAAGGACAGGAAAGCCTGGTGTGCTGCATGCAGTCCATGGGGTAGCAAAGACTGATCAACAACTCTACACTGAACAGCAGCAACTCTACACTTAAATTGTTCACAAATTTGTCTTTTCAAAGGCTTAATCCTGTTTTGCATCTGGAGTGCTCACCCAGCATGGGGACACATTTAGGCTCTTAAAGCTTGGATAAAAGCCCAAATACCCACATTAACCCAAGGCAAGGATTCCTAGGACAGATGGGCAGTGCTGCACCCAGCCTGAACCAGTCCTCTGGGGATCAGCATTTCCAAGATTGGGAGAAGGAGGTCTCTGGAAGGACCCAAGGCAGATATGGGTTACCTTCAAATGGATGTTCAACAATGACTGGGGAGATGACCAGGAAGCAAACAGCCTTAAAGTTCACCAGTTTCCCAGGTTTGCCTGAGCTGGCTTTATCATCGGTAACTTTTTTTTTTTAACTGGCCAAGATACAATATTGTGTTTATAGGCGTGCCTGCCTCGGCAGCAGCCAGCACCTTCCAGCAGTGTGCCCGTCCTCACTGCGCCCCCACTGGGTAGTCAGACCGAACACACCGCCCTCACCATTTATCCAGGTATTACTGTATATACATATAAAATACATAGACTCCCGCCCTCCCTCTCCCCCCCCCCCCCCATTTTTTGGCCAAGCCACGCTGCATGTGGGAATCTTACCTCCCCCACTAACGATGGAACCTGTGCCCCCTGCAGTGGAAGCGCGGTGTCTTAACCACTGGACCTCCAGGGAAGACCCTGTATAAGGTATTTTTAAATCATCCGCTCATTTAATTTCCCCTACAACCTGTGATGGACTTCCCACATAGCTCAGTCGGTAAAGAATCTGCCTGCAATGCAGTAGACCAGGGTTTGATCCCTGGGTTGGGAAGATCCCCTGGAGAAGGAAATGGCAATCCACTCCAGTATTGTTGCCTGGAAAATTCCATGGACAGAGGAGCCTGGTGAGCTACAGTTTATGGGGTCGCAAGAATCGGACACGACTTAGCGACTAAATCACCACCACCACCACCACAACATGTGAAGTACTTCTATGTATTTCACTGGTGAGGAAACTGACATCCGGGGTGAAAGCATCTTGTCGGGTACCACTTTGCGCCCCTTTCTCCCGCGCGAGGGCGGGTGGGGAGCTGACCTCCGATCTTAGAGTGGAAGGGCTTCTGGCGCTCCACGCTCTCGGACTCCAAGGACCTCTAAAGCACAGGAATCGAAAAATAACCGTGTTGCGGTCTTGATCTGCAAGTGAAAAAGTTGTTTCGGGGTAAGTTACGCCTGAGATGGAGGCCAAGAAGTGCAGCCCAGGGGGAGAGAATTAAACAGGAGAGGGGCGGAGAGGGGTGGAGAGAAGGGCGGGAGAGAAGGCCGGAGCCCACGCGCGCGGGGGCCGGGCCTGGGCGGGGCGCGGGGCGGGCGGGGAGGTATTGGCCGGCGCGTCCGGGAGTGGCCCCCGCGCCCGCCCGCCGCCCGCCCCAGGAGCTCGCACGCGCCGCCCTGTGCGGACAGCTGCCGGGCTGTACCTGGATCGCCGGGCGAGCGCGGGGGCAGAGCCGCCTGCACCCCGCCGCGGGAGAGGAGGCGCGCAGCGTCCAGTTCCGAGGAAGGTAACGCAGCGCGCCGCGCCGGGGTTGGGGGAGGCCCGGAGTGGGGTTCGGGGTGTGTACTACCCGCCCGGGGTCTGGAGCCGAGATGACGCGGGGAGCGGCGAGATGCTCTCGTCGCCCGCCTGCCTGTGCCTCCCCGGAGCCGGTCCAGCCCGCTGGCTGTGTTACCTCGGGGAGTTCTCTTTCCCTCCCTGATACTGGCTCCGCCTCTTTTAAATGAGGGAGTTGCTGTGGTGTGATGCTTTTTGGTTCTGAGTTCTGAAACGCGCTGCCCTTCGTTGGGGCGTCCGGCAAGCGCCCTTGCTTAGTCTCCCACTCGCTGAAGAGCCAACTCTAGTGCCCGGGGGGGCGAGTCTCCGGGAGGCCGAGGTGCTCGGGTGGGCGGCGGTTCCTTGGGCTTTCGAGGACTGAGCTTAGCTTGGGGCCGGCTGCTGGGTGGACCTGTCTGCAGGCTGCCCCTCGGTTGCTCAGGTGGGGTACGGTGGGGCGTTAGGACCTACCTACAGGTGGGGGCTGGGGAGGGCGAGTTGGGAGCCGATGGTTTCTGCTTGGAAAACAAGCACGTTTGTTTTGGAGTTCTCTGTCTGCACCCAGCCCTTGTCCCGCGGTTGAGTTGTGTATTACAGGAATGGGCTTTATCGTCTTTTCAAAGTGGAGAAACCAACTGCTTCAGCAGCCAATACAGCGGGCTCCACCAGCCTGTAGGAAGTGGGCCCCTGTTTCTGCCCCCACCCCGCCTCCTCCCGCTTCCCTTTCCTCCCGCCTCCCTTTGTAAAGCCCCTTTGACTTCGAGGGGGCTCCCTTCCTGTCTGCATGAAAAGTCCTCGTTTTCACTTATTGCTGGTCTGTGACCAGCAGGCTCCAGGGCTTGGGTTCTGGGTTGAGATGGAAGCAGAGATAAGAAGAGACTATGAATCATGCTGCCAGCCTCCACCACGCGGGGATGTGCAGAGGAAGCCCCAGACAGACAGACACACACACTCTGGAAGGCGGGATGGATTCCAACTGCTGTTCAGCTTCCTGTCCTCTTGGCAGGCATTCCCAGCGAGGCAGGCAGGTGTCTGCAGGATGGAGGCGCCACCCAAGGGAGGAGAGCTGAACGGAGCAGAGGGCCCTGGTGGGTTTCTGTAGAAGGTCCCCTGCGGGTCTCTCCCGTCTCTTTCCCTCTGCCCTGTAGCCCTTTACTAGATTCCAGGGCCCATCAGAAGCAGAGGAAGGGGCCATGGAGGTGGCAGGATTGACTTTATGGGAGCCCTTATGGGCCAGATACTCTTTGTTGTGTAAAACAACATATCCTTAATTCTCTCTGAGCTATGTGAGGGCTAGGATACTGGTATTTACTACATTTTACAGATAAGAAACTGAGGCTCAGAAAACTTGCTTCCCTTAGTCACATAGCTAGTAAATGGCCAAGCTGGGATTCAAATCCAATCTTTCTGATTCGAAAACCTGTGTTCTCCACCCGCCCCCCCCCACCCCGCCTTTTTTTTTTTGGTGCTCTATGAGTAAGGTCGAATTGGCATAGTAACAGCAGAAATGACTGTTACTGAGCTCACACGAAGTGCCCGGCGCCACTCAAAGCACTTTGGAGGTGTTATGTCACTTAAGGTGCCAGGGTTCCGGTCATTCTGGTGGGAATCTGGGATGCGTTAGGCTCTCCAGCGGCAGCCCCCTTCCAGAACGCCCCTGCCTGATCCCGCCCAGCTGCTGGTGCCTGGATGGGGTGGGGGCCCTGTTTGCTCTATCCTAGAGGTGGTTTGAGGTGTAATGAAAGATTGATTGTCCACAGCTGATCCGTTAGACCTGACCGTTGGGTTGTGAATGATCCCACTGTCCACTGAAAGGCCTTTCTCAGGCTTTGCTCAATAAACATTTGTGGAATGAATGAATTAGCACGTTGTGCAGAGTGGTCTGCCATCCTGCAGAAGTGGGCAGTGGCAGCCCGGGGCCCCCACCATCCTCAGAACCCTAGGATGCCAGGCCAGATTGTTTTCCTCCTCAGGTGAGGAAGGTAGGTGAATTGTGCCCCTGTGGGCTTACAGACTACCCTGGTAATATGTTGACTGGCACCTGTTTTGTAAAGGAGTTTTCAAGATAGTGGATGAAGACAAATTTGACTTTTTAAAAAGTGAACTGGAAAAATGACTTAGTTTTAATCAAGTTTCTGCTCTTTCAAGAAGAGGGGAAAATAGGATGGTACTCTTCGTGTTCCAGCTTCCCAGACTTCTCCATAAAAAAGTCTCCAATAGTAAAGAAGCCTGGCGAGTGCTCCTGTGCATTGGGGTCTGTAGTTCAGATGGGCCCCAGCAAGCTTGAAAATGGTTTTAAGGTTTTATGCAGTTTTTATGTGATTCCATATGCTTGTTAGGTTTGTTTTTTTATATACAAATATTTGTATATAGTTTTTTTCCCCAAAATATTTGTGTAAAATTGGTGCCCTGGCGTATTGCTTTATATTCTTGGGGGCTGAGGGGACCCAAGTGGAGAAGCAGGGCAAAGGTTCTGGTCTCGGGGCTTTAAGTATTCTTTGCATTTTCTGTTCACTTGGTTCACAGCAATAGAGCTTATCAACCTTCTGTGATGATTACCTCTTTTCCCATTTTTCGGAGTGAAGAACATATTTAAAAAATAAAAACAATCATTGTTTTCCCTCCCCCCAGTCTTATTACGATACAAGTGATATACAACACTGCATAAGTCTAAGGTGTGCACATGATGATGTTATATGTGCCTATGTTGCTCCTATTTTTCTTGCAGTGAGGATGTTTGCAGTTTACTCTTAGCCACTTTCAAGTATGTAATACATACTGTGGTCACCATACTGTATGTTAGATCCTCGGACCTTACTCATCTTATAACTGGAAATCTGTATTCTTTGGCCAATATCTCCTCATTTCCCCCACTCCCCAGCCTTTGGCAGCCATCATTCTACTCTGTTTCTAGGAGTTTAGCTTTTTTAAGATTCTCCATAAAAGTGAGATCATTACTGTTTGTTTTCTTATTATCCAAACTGTACCTGTTCATTGTAGAAAAAGATAAAGACATTTTTCTTTAATACATCTAATACATTTAAGACAACTAATGCAAAACTTAGCATTAGCTAAGCATTATATTAGCATTAACAACAGTAATACATCTGTACTCAGAGACAACTAATGCACAACTTAATGTAGCCTTTCATATCTTTCTCTGCATCTATATAAGTACATTTTTAAAAAAATGAAAATATAACCCTTACTTTTGACTCTATTATTGTCAGAGCTAAGAGCCATTTCAAGTCGTTTTGAATAATTAAAGCCGTCATAAAGGTTACTCCTTTTGTGAACCCCAAAGTTCACCCCCTGGGGTTCCCCCGTGTCGTTTAGTTTCCAGTACAAGCGCCTGTGAGCCGGGGCTGCTGCTGAGGTTATGGGGTCAAGCTGTGCTCCTTACGTGGCTCAGGTATCTTGAATGTCTCAGGTGTAACCGAAAACGTAGGTCTTCACTGTTGTTGACCTGGAACATGTGAGCAGAAAATTCTAAAGCTAAATTGCCCAGTGGGGAGGAGGGAGCTGTAGATAAGGTCATTGCTCCAACATTGCATTTTAGTACCTGTATGGCTTTGGGTAGTTTTTGTGAACGAGCTTTTCCTTTCATAAATTGAGACACCTGCTTGATTTTTCTCCACCAAAGTCATTAGGAGGAAAAATGTTGTTTGTTATCTGAATTGCCTGTCAATGTGTATGCAATTGAAGCTAACTTGAAGGTTGGGCAAAAGCATTGTTGGCCTTTATAAAATGCTGGGCTCCAACTCTTGGGGTTCACATCCGTAGGACTTAATTGTGATGCAGACTCTCTACTGGATCCCTACTGTTTTCTGCAGAGAATATAGGATTCCTGGATGGCTGGCATTTCACTAGTCTTCATCACAATCCTGAAGAGAAAGACAGAACACAGCCCTTCTCACAGAGTCAAAACAGGCTTGCCATGCTAGGAAGCTGTTCCTCTGCACAGGGAGTGCAGGGCTCCCGAGGGCTGGCTCTCACTGCCTAAGGCAAGGTCCAGGTGTGCTGAGGGGAGGCCGTGAGAGCAGCTGGAGAGGTGAGGTGTACCCGAGGACAGCAGCAGCTCCTGCAGTCGGGCTACTCACGGGCAGGCACCAGCTCCCGGCAGCGGAACGGGCTCTGCCTTGGGAAGCCGATGGCTCAGCTTCTGCCTGGCTCGTGGACATGCTGTGAGATCCAGGGTTACTCAGGTCCTCTCCCTGATTCTTGCTTTTTTTTTTTTTTTAAGGAAAGATTGTTTGTTTGGCGGTGCAGAATCTTAGTGTGGCCTGTGGGTTCTGGTTTCCTGACCAGGGATAGAACCCTGGGCCCCCTGCATTGGGACCAAGGAGTCTGAGCCACTGGACCATCAGGAAAGTCCCAGTTTTTTTTAAATCTATAAAATGAAGGAGTTGGACCAGTTGAAGTTCTTTCCAGTCTTAAATATCTGTACTGCTACTCGCTGCTTAGTCGCTCAGTTTGTCCAACTCTCTGTGGCCCCATGGACTGTAGCCTGCCAGGCTCCTTGGTACATAGAATTTTCCAGGCAAGAATACTGGAGTGCATTGCCATTTCCTACTCCAGGGGATCTTCCTGACCCAGGGATTGAACTTGCATCTCATGCATCTCCTGCATTGGCAGAGAGATTCTTTACCACTAGTGCTGCCTGGGAAGCCCACCCATAAATGTCTATGATTCTGGGTTATTTTCCATTCACATTTGCCCAGATAGAAGCTTGGTAGAGAATGACTGCATCTGGATGAATCAGATAGGAGCTCCACTGGTACTATCAGTTAGCACGCATTACTTACACAGATAAATCAGGGGTCAGAAAGTGCTCCCACTTCCCGTTGCTTTCAGGGCCCTCTCATGATTTTCCGAGTGTCTCCCCAGCTGACTGCCCTCATGGAGAACACATGGTCTGCAGATTATCGAGGGGAGAGTTGTTTCTGCTCATCTATCTGTTAAACTCTTAATCTAGAACTTCCTCAGATTATAGAAGGGAGAACTGCTTTGGGACCACTTCTGGTTGACAGAAGTACGATGAAAACAGGTTATTTATGTTGATAAGGCCGTGCGTGTCACTCCCACTCACTTCTGAAATCACTAAATACAGTACTTTTGTCTGGTACCCCCTGGTACTGGGCTTCCCTCATAGCTCAGTTGGTAAAGAATCTGCCTGCAATGTAGGAGACCTGGGTTTGATCCCTGGGTTGGGAAGATCCCCTGGAGAAGGAAATGACAACCCACTCCAGTATTCTTGCCTGGAGAATCCAATGAACAGAGGAGCCTGACAGTCTACTGTCGATGGGGTTGCAAGAGTCGGACACGACTTAGCTACTAAACCACCACCACCACCGTGGGTACTTGGTCCTGGCTGAGGACTAATGCAGAAAGTGGGAGCAAGCAGCACTCAGAACTGTAGGAATGGTTGAGGCAGAGGGGAAGGAAGAGAGGAGAGGAGCGCATGCCAGGTGTGGCTGGAATACCGTGGAGATGAAAAGCCCAATTTGGGGAAAAACTGACCCTCTAAGGGCTTGAAGTCTCTGATTTAATTCTGCATCCAGTTTCCCGGCACTCAATGGGAATTTAATGAAGTGTTTTTAATGAATTAATTCATGAACAAAGGGAAGAATGAATGAGTCACTCTTCTGAAATGAAATCTTGAAATTCGGTATAAGAAGCACTTACCACTTTGCTAAGAAGCAAAACCACCTTCCTATGCATTATCCCTCATAACGGTGTGAGAGATTAGAGGCCAGAATAAAAGCGTTTCCTGATGTCATGACTTTGTAGACATTTTGCAACAACTAGGGAGAAGGCAATGGCATCCCACTCCAGTACTTTTGCCTGGAAAATCCCATGGATGGAGGAGCCTGGTAGGCTGCAGTCCATGGGGTCGCTAAGAGTCGGACACAACTGAGCGACTTCACTTTCACTTTTCGCTTTCATGCATTGGAGAAGGAAATGGCAACCCGCTCCAGTGTTCTTGCCTGGAGAATCCCAGGGACGGGGGAGCCTGGTGGGCTGCCATCTCTGGGGTCACACAGAGTCGGACACGACTGAAGTGACTTAGCAGTAGCAGTGGAAACAGATTTGCTTTATTATTCCTAGGTAAGTTCTCTTTCTATAAGTGCATCAAAGCATATTCGAGAGAGGGGTATAAGAGCTAGTAAATGGTACCACAAGTTCGCATTGTGAGTTGGAGAAACAAGGGCATTGCTTAGCTCTGGGGCGAGTAGGCGTTCTTGTTTCCCTTGTAGAGCATTGTTTTACTGTAACCCCTGGTGTAACTGACACCATCAGCTTCTGATCAGACAGATGTGTCTTGTGTCGCCATTACTCACAGCCACAGGCGCCTGGGGTCTGCTGCCGCTGGCTGAGTCAGATGATTAAAACCCAGGGCTGTGAGGCTGAGGGCAGGGGCCGGACCCCTGGCCAAGCCAAGGCGCTCGGTCAGATCCGTGCCTCAACCCCTCCGCCAGCCATCTGCACTGGGAGGAATGAACTGTGGCGCGTTAGATTCTTTAGGGCAGAATCTTCACCCCTGCTGGTTTTAGGCTAATCATTTGGGTTTTAGTAATAAAAAGCCTGGCTCACAGACTTGGAGAATGAATTTATGGTTACGGGGGCGGGGGCGGGGGGGAAGGGTAGCAGGGACGGGTGGACTGGGCGCTTGGGATTGACATGTACGCATTTTTATTGGTTCGTTTCTGTTTGGCTGTGCCGGGTCTTGGTTGCTGCGTGGGCGCTACACGTGGGCCTTCTCTATTTGTGGTGCGTGGGGGCTTCTCTTCCTCGCATCGGGGGGCTTCTCTTCTTGCGGAGCAGGGGCTCAGTAGTCGCGGTGCGCAGTGTAGCTTGCCCCGCCGCGTGTGAGCTCTTCCTGCCTCAGGGATCGAATCCATGTCCCCTGTGTTGGCAGGCGGACTCTTAACCACTGGACCAGGGAAGTCCCTCACGCTGTTATGTTTAAAATAACCAACAAGGACCTACTATATAGCTTATGCCTACTATCTATACCTTCTATATAGCATAGGGAACTCTGCTCCATATTCTGTAATAACCTAAATGGGAAAAGAAGAAAAGAGAAAAAGAGACAAAGGATCTTGGTTTTCAGTTTAATTCTTTGATTCTTGATAGAATGGATTCTAGGGTTGTTTTAGGTCTACCGTCTTGGGACATGTTGAGGGGTGCATCCTGAGACCTTATCACCATTTCCTTAATGTGTCTGTAAAATGTCAGTGATCAGACCTGCCTCACAAAGTTGTTCAGAGGATTAAATGAGATCATTTATTTAATGTGGGGGGCTGATGCCCACCCAACAGTGGTCTAAAACTTTCTCCTTATCTTGGAGGCAGCAAGGAACTAATGGAAGTATCTCAATATTGTATGTGAAATAACTAGATTTTAGAATAGTAACACTGTTCAAAGTTTGAAAGTTGGATTTGAGGTTGCTAGAAGGGACTCTTGTTTGGACTTGTGGGTACAGATAAGATATTTTAAAGCTTTTGGTAAAAGGTACTTTGTAGAGAATGGTACTGCTATTTAATTCAGGACTTCTGTAGGAAGGTATAAGGCTTCCTTGGTGACTCAGATGGTAAAGAATCTGCCCGCAATGCAGGAGACGGGGGTTCAATCCCTGAGTCAGGAAGATACCCTGGAGAAGGAAATGGTAACTCACTCCAGTGTTCTTGCCTTGGAAGAGGAGCCTGGTGGGCTACAGTTCATGGGGTCGCAAGACCTGGACACAACTTAGCGACAAAACCACTGCCTTAGGAAGGCATATATGTGTTGAAAAATGGTAATGTCATATACTAACCTATGGACTGGACCACACTGGAGATCAGTAATTCCATAAATGATAAATATGTCCTTCCTTGTGAAGTGAAAGTCTCTTAGTCGTGTCTGACTCTTAGTCGTGTCTGTATAGTCCATGGAGTTCTCCAGGCCAGAATACTGTAGTGGGTAGCCTTTCCCTTCTCCAAGGGATCTTCCCAACCCAGGGATCAAACCCAGGTCTCCTGCATTGCAGGCAGATTCTGTACCAGCTGAGCCACCAGGGAAGCCCATGTCCTGCCTTGGAGCTAAGCATTTACCACTTTTAAAATAAGAACCTGGGTTCGCTTTTGGCAAAATGATTGAGGCTTGGCCCCAGAAAGAACGTTTACAGCCCTTTTCCATATTTCCAGAATTGAAGTTCTGCGAATTGTTGACAGCCAGTACACGCTGAATTTGGTTAGTGCTTTGCAGAATTTCTTGTGCTCATCAGGCACCACTGTGGTTAACAGTCTCTGAGTTTCCTGGCGGGGGAGGAGCAGGGAGGCATGGGCCACAGAAACCCTTATCTGTGGGCAAATCGCAAGAAACTGAGTGGCCCTTTTCCCCGAGCCATCAGCGTCAGACAGCAGCACACACGGGTGTGTGTTTGTATGTTTCTAGGTCTCTGTTTATGTTGACCAAGTGTTGTCTGCTTTACACAGGCCAGAGGGAGAACCTGACACATCCCGGGAGTTCCCCAGGGAGGAGCCCCTGGGGGGATCAGCCGTGGTTGCCAGGGGTGCCGAGATGTGGCAAGGATCGCCCGCTTCCCACCTGAACCAGGTGGTGGCCCCGAGCCGGGGGCGCGGAGGGGAGGCGGCTCCACCTGTAAGAAGGCTCCGGGGACAGATGTTCATGGAACTGGGCACAGGTGTCCACCTGGTGTTTGTGGAACTGCGGGTGGAGTGGGTCTGCTCGCTTTTTCTCTCTGCTAACCTTTTCCCCAAGGTCAGTCTCTGACCTGTCGGGGACTGGTACCAAGTCTCAGGCTGACGGGTGGTACACAGGGGGTGAGATGCCCACGTTCACCTCCCAGGGGCGCCTCACCTTGGGCTTCTGGAAGGTGAGAACTTTGAACCTGTCTTCCTTCAAGCGCCATGTCCCAGGTTCTTCTCACTGGGATAATCAGGCAGAGGGAGGAATCTTTGATAGAGGCAGGTTCGGTCTCCTCTGAGACCACAGGCACCCAGACAGATGAGCTGTGGGTGAGAATGGCCAGCTCTGAAAAGTGTGTGTGTGTGTGCGTGCGCGTGCACATGTGTGCTTCACTACCTAGAGGTAGTGAATGACTACATGTTTAGAACAGTAGGATTGGTTGGTCTTTGCAATTTTGTTGGTATTCTTTTTAAACTATTATTAAACAGTGCGCATTTGTTGATAAAGGGACAGTATCCTTTGGGGGCTTCCCTGGTGGCTCAGATGGTAAAGAATCCACCTGTGATCCAGGAGGCCCAGGTTTGATCCCTGGGTCCAGAAGACCCCCTGGAAGAGGAAATGGCAACCTACTCCAGTATTCTTGCCTGGAAAATCCCATGGACAGAGGAGCCTGGTGGGCTACAGTCCATGGGGTTGCAAAGAGTCAGACACGACTGAGCCACTAACACACACACATGCTCTGAGGGAAAGAATATCAGACTTAGAGTTCATTCATTCAGCAAATACTCGGTATTTAGTGTGCCAGAGATTGTTCAGGCTCAGAGTCCAGTGGGGAAAGCATTGGTCTATAACTGCATACATTGTGGTGTTAATAATCAGATATGAGCATTGAGAGAGGTGAGTGGTAAGAGGGAAGTGGGAGCAAGTACCAAGGGCTTCCTGGAAGAGGTGATACTTGAGAAGAGGCTTAAGAGATGAAGACGGGTCAGGAAGTTAAGAGGCCCAGGAACTAGTGTGGCGGGCACAGTTTCATGTATAAGGCAAGCTTGGCCAGAACAGAGGCCAGTGAGGTAGGGAGTGGGCTGAGCTTGGAGAGATTTGTCCATCTCATTAAGGAAACTAGACTTCATGAAATCCTAGTCTGTATTCTTCACTGTGTGAAGACTGGGCAAGCGTTTCCCCTCTGAGCCTTAGTTGCCTTATTAGTAATATGGAGATGGTAATGACTGCCTGACTTTATCTCATAACATGACAGACTCAAATAAGATACTAATAATGGCCAACAATTATTGAACACTCACGGTGTGCCAGAGAGACTCTGCATTAAACTCTTTTCATGAATTAGCTTATTGAGTCCTCATCACAACTTTATGAGATAGGTACTACTATTAAGCCCATTTCATAGATGAGAAATCCAGGCAGTGAGGTTAAGTACCTTGTCTCAGATCATAAAGCTAATAATACATAGTAGAGTCAGGATTCGAATTGAGGTATTCTGGCCCCAGAGTGCTTCTTAGTTGTGTGTGAGTGGATATGCTTGAGTTTATAGTGCCATCTCTCTGCCAAGCCTAAGAGCTCAGTCATGTTTGCTTGAGGCTGATGAAATTCACAGCTCTGGGCTCGACACATTCAGTGTGTGGCTTCTCCTCTGCTCCAGCTGATCCTCTAAGCTGGCTTCTTCCACATATGCCGTTCTAGCCACGACCTCCTTCCTGAGCCCTGGTTCCTCTTCTCCATCAGAGTTCTAGATACTTCACTGAATTCTCTGCCCGGCTCTTTTTTACTGTAAAAATACTTTTTACCTTTAACCTGGCTGCCCTTCAGGCACTCCTGGTTGAATGTGCTAATACCGAAGTTGAGAGTTTTGAGTCTTGTTTGATTCCTGCATCTTCTGAGGAGCGTTGTTACTGCTTCCTTCTCGATGTTGCTCCCATCGAGAGCAACATTTATGTTTCACCTCTCTGTACCTCCCAGCTCTCTGACTTTTGGGAGAACTACTGCAAAAGCCTTAGCCCTTTTGATTACAGTCAGTCCTCTCCTTCATGTATACTAACGTCAGTCCAGGTTCGATGCACGATACTGGATGCTTGGGGCTAGTGCACTGAGACGACCCAGAGGGATGGTATGGGGAGGAAGGAGGGAGGAGGGTTCAGGATGGGGAACACATGTATACCTGTGGCGGATTCATTTTGATATTTGGCAAAAATAATACAATTATGTAAAGTTTTAAAATAAAATAAAATTTAGAAAAATAAATGTTAAGAATATAAAACTGGGGAAAAAAAAAAGTTAAAAAAAAAAACTCACACACAGACTCCCCACAGCATAAAAGACAATCTCCTTCAGTCTACATTTGAGACCCGTGTTTTAGATTGTTCTGATTTTTAGTGGGGTATGTGCCTGCCAATACAGGAGATGAAGAGTCCATCCCTGGGTTGGGAAGATCCCCTGGAGTAGAAGATGGCAACCCACTCCAGTGTTATTGCTTGGAGAATTCCATGGACAGAGGAGCCTGGCAGGCTACAGCCCATGGGGTTGCAAAGAGTCAGACATGACTGAGTGACTGCACACACACACACACACACACACACACACACACACACACACACACACAGTTCCTTTACAATGTTGTGTTAGTTTCCGCTGTAAACAAAGTGAATCAGCTATACATATACATCCATCCACTCCTCCTTCGATTTCCTTCCTGTTTAGATCACCACAGATCATTGAGCAGGCTCCCTGTGCTATAGTAGTGTATGTATGTCAATCCCAATCTCCCAATTCATGCCACCCTCTCTTCCCACCTTGGTATCCATACATTTGTTCTCTATGTCTGTCTCTGTTTCTGCCTTGAAAATAAGTTCTTCTGTACCATTTTTCTAGATTCCATGTATACATGTTAATATGCAATATTTGTCTTTCTGACTTCTGTTTAGAGTCTTATCTTTCACTGTCCTCTTCTATGAACCTAATCTTCCAATCAGACCATGTTTCCCTTTCCCTACAGCAGCCTCTGTGCATTGTTCACATAGCTTCCTGTCTGTGCCTGAAATGATACTTTTATTTCTCTTCTTGAGCTCTTCCCAACCCTGCCACTTACTCTCAAATCTTACCTGTCCTAAAATCTGCAGCCCTGTGGTATTTCTTACCCAAATCTTCCTGGTTCATCACAGCAGGAAGTTTTTCTCCCTTCTCTGGCTGGTTTAGTGTTTGGCTTCCACCTCTTTTATGGTCGTCATCACACACCACCTTGTGTTAGCATTCTTTGTGTATTCATCTTATCTTCCCTATTGGTCTGAAATTTCTTAGAGGGCTGGGACTTGCTGGTATTTCCTTAAAGCCTGGAACCCAGCAGGCTGACACAGTCCAAATATGCTGAAAGAATATATTTTGAAACCCTAAGTTATATTCACTTTTTAAAAAGAATTTCAGTATGTCGGTTGGCTATAGGAATTTAGTGGTCAGAGGGTAGTTATGAGTTAGATATCTGGGGTTTTGGTTTGTGACTGCAGGAAATGATTAACATAGCGAGCCTGAGACTGCTTGTCCTTAGAAATGCCTGCTTGCAAGGCTGGTCCTTGACTGGTATCTGGGAACCTGGATCTCAGAAGGGTTCCCACCACTTACTCTTTCCCCAGCACTCAGTGTACCTTAACTGTGCAACAATGTAGTATACGCCGAGGACCTGCTTGCTTTCTGGGAGTCTGGAATTTGGGTACACACCAGCCAAAGGGAATCCATGTTGACCAGTCCCCAGTAAAAGCCCCTGGGCACTAACTCTCTAATGAGCTTCCCTGGTTAACATTTCACACATGTTGTCACAACTTGTGTGTATGACTCAGCTGAAATAGGCCTCTTGGAAGCCCATGGCTGGTTTTTACCAGTCTTCACCTCATCTAGCTTTAGTCTTTGCTGATCTTGCTTTGTACCCTTTCATTGTAATAAACCATGACCGTGGGGATGACGTGTACGCTGCCCTGTGAGTCCCCACACTGAACCGTCAAGAACCTGGGGCTGGTCTTGAGAATACCCTCAACACACCATGAAATGCCACAAATGCAGAACCAATCCTTTGGTTTTTTGTGGTTTTTTTTGGCTAAAAGTTCAGAGTTATTAAAGTTTCAGAGAGGTTTCAGCTTCTTACGTAAGAGGGGAACCCACTTCTTAAGACTGCTTGCATATGGGATGTGCATGTACATGGTGCTCTGCAGGGTAAAGCTGAAACCTTCTTGGTTGTCTCTGTAAAATTTGGGTGAGAAAGAAGTATTGGAGGAGGTTTGATTTTTTTCATAACATCTCAAGTACTGTCTTAAAAATGTTATTTATTGGACTAGGCTTTTAGAAAAACTAGCGGCGATATTAGCCTGGAATCCACCCATTCTTATGATTCTTCTAAATTAGGAGTTGAGTGCCTTGGGACATTTTTCCTGCCTGAAAATAAGGGGTAGACAGGGCATCCATAATATTGAAATGCTATGGTGTGGGACATCAGCTAGATGCTTAATATGAATCATTTTCTCAAAGGTAGGAATTTTCAGCTGTACAATTTAGTTAATGAAAACGAAAATGAAACCAGAGTCACATAGTCCCTGTAACCCTGGAATTCAAGCCTATGTACTTTTTCTTTTTCCATTGTCCTGCCAGAACACAATGGTGGGACTTCAATTATAATAATCACTATATCAGCTCATTTATGAGTGGCTAAATATTTCTTTTTAAAATATTTATTATTTGGTCTTAGTTGCAGGATCTTCCATGCGTCATACATGGGCTTGATTGCCCTGAGGCATGTGGTATCTTAGTTCCCTCACCAGGTATTGAACCTACATTCCTTACATTGCAAGGCAGATCCTTAACCATTGGAGTCCCTAAATGGCTAAATCTTACCTGGACCTCGGTCAGTGTTTTGAGAAGTTTTATCTTCTGGAGCCTAGCTGGAAGGTTTGGGGAAAGAGGAAATTTCCCTGGTGATGATGGCTTCTGTGCATGCCCTAGGCTTTGAGCTGCCTTTCCAGGGTCCTGCGGGGCTTGCAGCAGGGGGACTGTCCTGATGGTGTTCACGTGGCCCGGGCGTGTGCTTCAGTCCGTGAATGGGTGGTGGGCAGACATAGCCTGCTCTGTTGTTTTGTCAGTTTCAGAGCAGGTGTGACTAAAGTCTTTCTTCCCGACAGTTTTGCTCAAAAACATATCTGGGAACAACCTGCTTTATTAAATTTGAAAGTAAATGGAGAGGCTTTTTAAAAATTTTTATTTTGTATTGGAGTATAGCTGATTAACAATGTTGTGATAGTTTCAGGTGGACAGCAAAGGGATTCAGCTATACATGTATTTATCCTTCCCTAAACTCCCCTCCCATCCGGGCTGCCACATAACACTGAGCAGAGTTCCCTGTCCTATACAGTAAGACCTTATTGGTTACCCATTTTAAATATAGCAGTGTGCACGTCTATCCCAAACTCCCTAACTGTCCCTTCTCCCCTTCCCCTCGGCAACTATAAGTTAATTCTTTAAGTGAGAGCTTTTTTTTTTTTTTTTTTTAAAGAATAGAACTATAAGAAGGAAAATAGAAATGGGTGATTTTAAATACACGATGCAATACTACTCAGCCACAAAAATGAATGAAATTGGGTCCTTTGTAGAGACATGGATGGACCTAGAAATAGTCATATAGATGAAGTAAGTTAGAGAAAAATAAATATCAGCGTATTAACATGTGTATATGGAATCTAGAAAAATGGTATAGATCTTATTTGCAAAGCAGAAACAGACATAAAGAACAAATGTATGGACGCTAAGGGTAGGATGAATTGGGAGACTGGGATTGACGTACATACACGATTGATGCTACCTGTAAAATAGAGAACCAATGAGAGAACCTACTGTATAGCACAGGAAACTCTACTCAGTGCTCTGCGGTGACCTAAATGGGAAGGAAATCCAAGAAAGAGAAGATGTATGCATACATATAGCTGATTCACTTTGATGTACAGAAGAAACTAAACATTGTAAAGCAACTATAATGAAATGAATTTTTAAAAAGAAATGGAGTAATTTGGGGTGCCCTAGTCTTGTTAGTTTCATCTTGGGAAATGTTTTTCATGTAACATGCTTTTGGATGATTAGCGTATTTCAATAAGGAAACAAGGCCTTGGACTCTACAGTATAGTACAAAGTACTGAGTGTGAGCACTGACAAGGAACACAATTAACATTTGTTGAATAAATACAATTGGGGGCAAGTGTCTTACCTCTATTGCTGTCCAACGGATGGAGTAACTTGGGCCCCAGTTCCCATTCGTGTGCTTCTGCTGAAGAAGGGAAGATTCTCTTTTTTTTAGATCAGATGTTGAGCCTGCGGCCAGGCCATCATTTCAGCGAATGGAATACAAATGGCTTCTTGGGGGATGAGACTTTATTTGTGATGCTGAGCATAGATTTAGTGGTGGAGGTAATAATAATAGCAGCTAGTACTTAGTATTTATTATCCAAGACTAAATGCTTTACACATACAGACCCATCTAATACACAGGTCATATTTTTAAGTAGATATTTTACCAGTGAGGAAGCTAAAATGCAGAGAGGCTATGTAGCTTGCCCAAGGTCACATGTGAGTGGTAATTCTGAAATGTAAATGTGGATACCAAAGAGCAGCCACTAACCTCTCTTCAGTCATATTATAAAGGAATAGGAACCTAAATATTTTTCCCCAATTTTTTTATTGGGGTAAAATTCACAAAAATTTATCATTTTAACTTTTTCTAAGTGTTCAGTGGCATCAAACACATTGACAGTGTTGTGCAACATTGACCACCGTCCATCTCCATAACTCTTTCCATCTTATAAAACTGAAATTCTGTACCCGTTCAACAATAAGTCCTCATTTCACCCTATTCTTGTGTGTGTGCACTCTGCCACTCGGTCATGTCCGATTCTTTGCAACCCTCTGGACTGTAGCCCACCAGGCTCCTCTGTCTGTGGGATTCTCCAACCAAGAAAACTGGAGTGGGTTGCCATTTCCTCCTGCACGGGGTCTTCCTGACCCAGGGATCAAACCCTTGTCTCCTGCATTGGCAGGCAGATTCTTTACCACTGAGCTGCCAGGGACGCCCCACCGTATTCTTACCCCTGGCAACTACATTCTGCTTTCTGCTTCTGTGACTTGATTACCCTGAGCTTCCATCTATGGGGTCGTACAGAGTCGGACACAACTGATGGGACTTTGCAGCGGCAGCACCTCATGTAGGTGGCATCACACAGTATTTCTCTCTGTGACTGGTTTATTTCACTTAGCATAATTTCCTCAAAGATCTCCCATATTGTAGCATATATCAAAATTCCCTTCCTTTTAAAGGCTCAGTAACATTCCATTATATTTTGTACACAGATTTACCACATTTTACGGTAAAATTATAACTTACCACATTTTGTTTATCCATCAGTGGATACTTGGGTTGCTTCTACTTTTTAGCTGTTGTGAAAAATGCTGCTGTGAATGTGTGTAAATGCTGCTTTATACAGATGTATAAAGATCTCTTTAAGACCTTGCTTTCAGTTCTTTTGGGTATATACCCAGAAGTGGAATTGCTGGATCATATGGTAATTCTACTTTTCATTTTTTGAGGAACTGCCATACTGTTTTTCACAGAAACGATACCATTTTGTACTCCCACCAGCTCTGCACAAGGGTTTAATTTCTCTACATCCTTGCCACCACTTTTTTTTCCCTTGATAGTAGCCATTCTGATGGATGTGAGGTGGTATCTCATTGCAGGTTTAATTTCATTTCCCTAGTGATTAGTGACGTCAGGTATCTTTTCATGTGCTTACTGGCCATTTATGTATCTTCTTCGGAGAAACGTCTAGTCATTTGCCCATTTTTCATCGAGTTGGCTTTTTTGTTGTTGAGTTTTAGGAGTTCTCTTGTAAATTTTGGATGTTAATTCCTTATCAGATACATGATTTTCAGATTTTTTTTCCATTCTGTGGGGTGCCTTTTTACTCTGTTGATAGTGTTTTGATGAACAAAACTTTGAAATTTTCATGAATTTCAACTTGTCTACTTTTTTCTTTTGTTGCCTGCGCCTTTGGTGTCACAGTTAAGAAGTCACTGCCAAATGCAATGTCCTGAAGCTTTTGTCCAATGTTTTCTTCCAAGAAGTATATGTTGTAGGTCTTATATTTAGGTCTCTGAACCATTTTGAGTTAATTTTTGTATGTGGTGTTAGGTAAGGGCCCAACTTCATTATTTTGCATGTGGGTATGAGGTTTTCCCTGCATTATTCGTTGAAAAGACTGTCCTTTTTCCATTGAATGTCCTGGTACCCTTGTCACAAGTCGTTTGAGGAATCCTAGACATTTTGAAAGGCCATCTAGTTCTTGTTGTTTCTTTGCTTTTTTATTAAGAGTACAGGTGAAAGGTATTTCTTTCCATGAATTCCTGGAGCAATTTCTAGAAATTCTGCTTTTTCCTTTTAGGTCTATATAAACCTTAACAACTATTTGAAAGAAATGAAAATTCATGTTTGAGTCTTTTTATACTTTCCCGCCTAACATGTTATTTTTTTCTTCCCTCAAATACCAGGCAAATAGTAGAAATCAAGCTCAAACAAGCAGGAAAGACTTCATAAACTCAAGTTCCCTCCCTGGGGGACCAGTTCATGGAGAGATATGATCCCTAGTTGAGAATCTGGATTCTTCTGAATTTTGTGATATGAAAGTCTCTTCTGTGACCCTGAGGAAATGGGAGATATTGCTTGTTTTGTTGTCTTTTAGAGTTGAATATGCGTTTTCAAGTCATTGGAGCATGGGAGTTGAGGAACTGTGAGCTCTTTTCTCTAATGAGTTTCACAGCATCATTAACTGAAGATGGCAAAGCATAAACTTCCCATTTGGACATGTTTCCAGTTTCGCTGCACTTGTTTTTCAGACCACATGGTTATTTTTAATTGACTATTTTGTGGGGTTCATATTTGCATTGAGAGAGCGTGCTGACTAAAACAATGTGGAAATGCCATTGCTTGCCAGATTCCAGCCACAGATTCTCTAACCTTTTTTTGGTAATAGGAGTTTTCATTTGTGCAGAACTAAACAGTATGACAACTGTGAGGCCCTAACCATGGAAATGCCTGTTTATTTGCCTGTTGGAACAATTTCCATGACAGAAAGTGTCGAGAGCATGCCCTTGATTTTTAGGGACAGGTTTATAAAACATCAGTTATGAGATATATCAGTTTACATTTCATGGATGTTTTGAAAATTTGATGTGGCTGAAACTTCTCCACGTCTGTCTCTTGGAGAAGGTTTATAATTCAAAACCCCTGAAGAGAAAATAGAAAACTGCTCATCTCCAAAACATAGAATTTGACTAATAACGGTTCTCAAGTTACTTTCTTCCTGATAAATATTCATGTTTTGTAATGAAAAACAGATGTAATGAAAATTCTGACACTAAGAATCTGTGCAGGTGGAAAGCTGTTTATTAACAATTAACTTTTGTGATTACTTCTTCCGTGAAATCATTTTGATTCTTTGGTTTATTGTTTCTAAAAGGTACTTGTTTGAGGAGGAGGAAAAGTCCTTCTGGAGACTTTAAGGTACTTAAACTGACACATTTCATGGGAGCCCCATTTAGAGATGGTTTGGATTAGAAAGTTGAGCTGCAGGTTAAGAGAGAAATGAGCAGCCCTGACTGGGAATAGCACAGGAAAGGGCAAAGGATATGTGGCTTTGGCCTCTGCTGCCCTGTCTGATAACCCTTTCTAATCTATCCCGGAAGGGTTTGGGGAGCTCTACTGGTAGAGCCCTGGCTTCCCTGGTGGCTCAGTGGTAAAGAATCTGCCTGCCAGTGCAGGATACTCGGGTTCGATCTCTGCGTAGGGAAGATCCCCTGGAGAAGGGAATGGATACCCACCCCAGTATTCTTGCCTGCAGGATCCCACAGACAGAGGAGCCTGGCGGGCTACAGTCCATAGAGTTGCAAAAGAGTTGGACATGACTTAGCGGCTAAACAATAGGTAGAGCCCAGGGTCACCTCTGATTTGGAGAGGCTAGAGGCTCCGTTGGTGTCTTGTTTTTCCATGTGAGTTCGGTCTTTTTCAGTGATTCAGAGCCTAACATACAGAACAACAGGCTTTCACTGGAGCAGACTGTCCCCGCCATTGGACCCCGTTCATCTGGCCTCTGATTCTTTCTGGTACATCCCCAAATTTAGCACATAGTAATCTTTCCTGTAGAATTCACCAGTGACGCTGTGTGTGGATTCCATCTCAGCCAGACTGTCAGCATGGTTATTAATCCTCTCCTGCAGCTTTTGTATTCCTGTAACAGCCGGTAGGGTTCCTAGGGAACAAGGTTGGGAGTTATGAGTCTTTCTCAGTTTCAAGAAATCGGGGAGGCCAACTGCTATTTGTCGCATGTATTCCCTCATTTACGAGCTCGAAGTTTAGATCTGTGACCCCATAGGAGTTACTCCCAACATCTTGCTAACCACATGACTTCATCTGGGACTTTGATTTAAGCCTGAAGCAAGAGATTGGAGTGGGCTCACATAAGAGTCTTTAAGTATTATTTGAAGAGCTGTTGTAGGCGTGTTGGAAAACAGCTGTTTGCTATGTCCACAGTGGACGGTGCACAAGGGAACAGGTGGCAGATTAGATGGAAACAACTTAGATGATAAGGGGCTGGGCAACCTTTAGGATAGGAAAGGAACTTAGAGGTTGTGTATTCCAGTCTGTATCCTACAGATGAGGAAACTGAGGCAGAGGCGGGTTGAATGATGAATCCAGGCTCACAAAGCTAGTGAGTAGCGATCAGAGCTGAATCAATGTCTTGAGGCTTGCCCTTTGGTGTTTTCCTGTAATCGTGAATTACCAGTCCTTAATCATTGCAAAGGCTGTGACTCCATGCTCAATTACTCTCTTCAGCTCAAGTGCTCTTCCTTCTGGATTTTTTTTTAAGTATAAAAGATGATTATCTCCCATTCTGGGGGAGGTGTGTGCAAGTAAGGTGCAGAAAGAAGTAGAATGTTTTCTGGAAATTGCTGTGAGCCAGAATACTTACTGAGAGTTCTTTGTTTTGGAAGATACACATTTGCACACACTTACCATTTCTTCTGCCACACCATACTTCATCTCTTCACCCTGAAGTAGTTTCTAGGTCCTTTGGTTTTCTCTTCCGCTGTAGAATTGTGGTGGGGCAGGAGCTGCCAGCACCCTCGGGCAGTGGCCTGAAACCTTTTTGGCTCCAGAGACTGGATTCATGGAAGTCAGTTTTTCCACGGACCAGTGGGGAGAGGGGATGGTTTCTGGATGACTCAACCGCCTTACATTTCTTGTGCACTTTATTTCTATTGTTATTATACCGTCTCCACCTCAGATCATCAGGCATTAGATCCTAGAGCTTGGAGGCCCCTGCCCTAGGGCGCAGGCCAGTTTCCCTAAATAGCAGGCAAGCAAGGATCCTCAAGCTGGGTTTTCATCCCTAATGTGTGAGAGCCCAGGAATCAGAGGAAGCTACTGGGAGGCTGTCCTTAAAATGCAGATGAATTTAGAATGAAAGGAAAGCTCGGTGTCTGACATGTAGTAGTCACTTAAATAATTGTTGAACAAATGAATTATGGTGCTTTTCTTCCCTCACTTGTAATTATAGAGCTGGAAGGGAACTTAGAGACAAATTCAGCTCTATCTTTTCATTTTATGGGGTGGGACAAGTGAAAACTAGTGATTTGCCCAAAGTCTCACAGCTAGTTAGGGACTGTGCGGGGCCAGGCATTGAAAGACGTGTCCTTCTCGGTCTTGTTCTTACATTACGTTGAACAAGTGAAGTTGTAATTTCTGTGGATCAGAATATTTGCCTATTTGCAGTTTTGTGTGGTGCAACCTAACATGTTAGAAGGATCAGTACTATATACTTTTCCCTCTCAATCAATAATAGTAAAACAAGCAAGCCTGGAGCAGTGTAGCTTAGTGTGACGGTCAAGAATACTGCTTCTCAGCAGATGAGCCCGGTTTTATATCCTTAGTCTTTCTAAGCTGACATTTCCTCATCTCTCAAATAGAAAAAATATTACATGCATCACTCTTGAGATTGTTTTAGAGGTTAAATGAGATGAATCTTTGGAAGGCTTAGTGTACTGCCTGTGTGTATGTGTGTGCTAAGTCACTCAGTTGTGTCTGACTCTGTGACCTATAGCTATGGCCCGCCAGGCTCCTCTGCCCATGGGATTCTCCAGGCAAGAATACTGGAGTGGGTTGCCACGCTCTTCCTCAGGAGATCTTCCTGACTCAGGGATCAAACCCAGGTCTCCTGCATCTCCTGCACTGCAGGCAGATTCTTTACCACTGAGCCACCGGGGGAGCCTCAGTATACTGCCTGGTATATAGTAATTACTTAATGAGTAAATACTGTTATTCACTGAATTAATAAGGAAGAGAATAGAACTCATAAAGTTTTAAAGATTTATAATCCTTCTAGACCGCACATTCTTTTTTTTTTTTCCTCTGAAATCTAGGGGATATGCCACACGTTTGTTGTCTGACATTGACATTTCTTTATATTCACTGTATTTCATATACTTCTGCTGGTTACAGAGAATATGCTTGGAAAGATGTTCTATTTTTAAGTCCTTGGCTTTGACAAACATGCTGTCATGCCATGCAAGATCATCATGGCGGAAGTCAGACAAATGTGTGAATATGCAGAATTAGATCAAGAGCTCCATTTTGGGAGGGGACCTTCTTCTGTCACAGTCATGAATGACCTCAGTTTCTAGCCAAGGACAAGTGTATAGTCAGGGCTCAAAATGACTGATCAACTGATCCAAGTGTGTGTGTGCATGTGTATGTGTTTAGTTGCTAAGTCAGGCCTGACTCTCTGTGACCCCAGTATATTTTGAAACCGGGACCCTGGGACCATATCCTTTGTTTGCTGTCTCTGCCTTATGGGTCAGCAAATATCTCCACTGCTCGGGCTTGGAGACACCCATGTGTAAAGTATTTCTCATAGAACTCTTCATGACCCAGTGACACATCCAGAGCAAATATGTTTTCAGACAGCTGCATATTTAGGGGAGAAGTTATCACCCTCTGGCTAAGAATGGACTAAGGCACTCCCAGTCCTGAGAAGGAAGCAATAGACTTACCCTGAAAACAAACACTTCTCTTTAAGAGAAAATGAACAGAAGCCCTTTCTCTTTCTCTTCAGTACCACCAGCGCAGTATTCTTAGGGTCTGTAGGCTTTCGGGGTATCACGCCCTACTGTCTATGTTGCCTTTGGACAGGACCAAGGCATGAAACCAAGGGGAGGAGGCCATGCCCGAGAGAAACCTTCTTCTGCAGAGAGATTTTCAGGGAGCGGGCTGATCCTGTCCTAACAACTACCGTAAGTTCCCTTGTCATCTTCCAGTTGAACTGGTCTTCCATTTCTCCATCCTCCGTCTCCATTTGCTTTGTCCACGTTACTTTTGCCATTGTAAATGGAGCTAAAGTTTGATCTTTAGAGGAAGGTGCTATGTGAATAAAACACTATTTATTGAAGAGACATAAACTTACTAAGAATTAGCCAGCATTTTTTTTTTAACATTAAAAAATTTTTTTTTGGAGTTTAGTTGATTGACCGCATTGTATTAGTTTCCGGTGTACAGCAAAGTGAATCACTTATGCAGTTCATCTATCCACTCTCCTTTAGATTCTCTTCCCATATAGGCTATTTCAGAACGCTGAGTAGAGTTCCCTGTGCTATACAGTAGGTTCTTATTATCTGTTCTGTATACAGTGGGGCTTCCCTGATGGCTCAGTGGTAAAGAATCTGCCTGCCAATGCAGGAAACTCAGGTTCAGTCCCTGGGTTGGGGAGATCCGTTGGAGAAGGAAATGGCACCCCACTCCAGTATTCTTGCCTGGGAAATCCCATAGACAATGGAGCCTAGCGGGCTATAGTCCATGGGTTTGCAAAGAGCTGGAGACGATTTAGCGACGAAACAACATTCTATATATAATAGTGTGTATATATCAATCCCAATCTCCCAATTTGGCCACCATTTTGAACTACAAGGGCTTCCCTTGTGACTCAGCTGGTAAAGAATCTGCCTGCAATGAGGGAGACCTGGGTTCGATCCCTGGGTTGGAAAGATCCCCTGGAGAAGGAAAAGGCTACCCACTCCAGTATTCTGGCCTGGAGAATTCCATGGACTCTACAGTCCATGAGGTTGCAAAGAGTTGGACATGACTGAGTGACTTTCACTTCACTTCACTTGAACGACAAAGTGGGCATTAGTGCCTGGAAGTAGCTATGGAAGGCTAAAAACATTTATTGAGCATCTTCCTCAGTTGGTACTGAGCAAGGCTGTTCATGTACACTATATCTCATTCACCTAGCAAACTTGCAAAAATAAGTAGTGTCCCCCATTTTACAAATGGGAAAACAGGTTCAGAGAAATTAACTGGCATATCACACAGCAAATAATCAATGCAGCTACTACTATAGGCTTAGTGGGAGGTGATCTTTAATCTCACTGTAGACTGTAAGGGTGGAGAAGTTGGGGCACAGCATTTACAGGCCTTTCAGAGTTGAGAAAATCGAAACAAAAGGATTGTGAATTACCGGTTTATCCAGCTCTACTGTGAGGAGTAGAGAATGTATACATTCCTTCATTCACTTGCTCATTTATTAAGAACCTTTTTATTCAGTCTCTACTCTTTGTTGGACTGTGAAGAAAGCTGAGCGCCGAAGAATTGATGGTTTTGAACTGTGGTGTTGGAGAAGACTCTTGAGAGTCCCTTGGACTGCAAGGAGATCCAACCAGTCCATTCTGAAGGAGATCAACCCTGGGATTTCTTTGGAAGGAATGATGCTAAAGCTGAAACTCCAGTACTTTGGCCACCTCATGCGAAGAGTTGACTCACTGGAAAAGACTGATGCTGGGAGGGATTGGGGGCAGAAGGAGAAGGGGATGACCGAGGATGAGATGGCTGGATGGCATCACTGACTCGATGGACGTGAGTTTGAGTGAACTCCGGGAGTTGGTGATGGATAGGGAGGCCTGGCGTGCTGTGATTCATGGAGTTGCAAAGAGTCGGACATGACTGAGCAACTGAACTGAATGGAACTCTTTGTTCAACATTGTGCTAGGCACCAAGAGGGTATAAAATAAACATGGGCCCTGTCTCAGGAGCTTTTATCCTCTAAGGAGATAAGAGTCCTGGAATACCTGTCCTTAATGTAAGAAGGGGGGTTAGACTATGTGGTTAAAACAGTTGGTGTATTTAGAGATAGACGAGATCTATGTAGGTGGTTAGAAAAGATTTCATGTATTAAACATACACACAGTCTCAGGTGGTGGTGTTGATGGTGGGAGAGGACAGATTGCTTAAGATTTTTTTAAAAACCTTATATGATAATTATAGATTCTCATGTATTATGAGAAATAATACAGAGAGATCTGTGTACCATTTACCCTGTTTCACTCAGTGATAACATCTTGCACAGTTGTAGTATAATAATCACACCTAGGATAATGACATCAATACAATTCAGATTTCCCCAATTTTACATGAAATGGCAACCCACTTCAGTATTCTTGCATGCAGAATCCCATGGACAGAGGAGCCTGGTGGGCTACAGTCCATGGGGTTGCAAAGAGTTGGACATGACTGAGTGACTCACACTATACTACATGTGTGTGTGCAGTCTTGTACACACCTGGATGTGTTAGGTTCTGTACAGTTTTACCACATGTGTCCATCACTACCAAGACATTGATCCGTTCCTGCCCCACGAGCACCTCGCCCTTATCTCCCTCTCCTCCTCTGGCCCCATTCCCAACCCTTGGCAACCTTTGTTCTGCTTTCCATTTCTATATTTTTGCCATTTCAAGAATGCCATATAGATGGAACTATGGAGTATATAACCTTTGGGACTGGCTTTTTACAGTCAGTATAATTCCCTTGAGATTCATCCAAGTTGCGTGTATTTATAGTTTGTTTCTTTTTATTGCTTAGTATCATGAAGTATGGATATACTGCAGTTTAACTTTCCACGTTTTGAAGGGCATCGAGATTATTTCTAGTTTCTGGCTATTACAAATACAACTGCTACGAACAATATTTTTTCTATGCTATTTATGTAGCATGGTTGGGTCCAGCCTCAGGCAGAGGATGGTGTTGGAGTCACTGTCACTCCTTTCTTGGGGATATTTTGTTCTTTTATTTTGCACTCATTCAACAAGTACTTTTTGAGCTAGGCATTGTACTACTTGAGGATTTCTAGGTGGCTGAGTGGTAAAGAACCTGCCCGCCAATGCAGGAGATGCAGGTTCAATCCCTGGGTTGGGAAGATCCCCTGGAGGAGTAAGTGGCAACCCACTCCAGTATTCTTGTCTGCAGAAGCCCATGAACAAAGGAACCTGGTGGACAGTCCCCGGGGTCGCAAAGAGTAGGACGTGACTGAGCAACAGAGCACAGCTCATTGTACCACTTACGTTCTACTAAGACATAGGTGAATGAAAATTGCCTTTGTTGATTCCTGGACTTCAGTGGCCTATGGCTCTCACTATATGGCTTCTTTGGAGAAAAAAGTCAAACTGCAAGTCCAGATGTGGGCGTTGTTATGCTCCCATGGACTCTGACAGTCCTCAAAAATTCAACTTTCAGGGTTTTACTCTCTTGATTGGTTCTTACTCTCTTGATTCTCCTAGAACAAGTCAGACTTTTATGATTTGTTCAGTATCATGATTCTCAGTAACTTTTCATAATAAAAATTTTCATTGAAAATCTTACTGATCAGTCTCTGGAATTATTTTGAAAACAGAAGGATAGAAGAAATTTCTGCAGAAATTGTTTAAAAATCTACTTTTCCTTAAAAACAGAAACAAACAAAAAAAGGGACCTAATCAAACTTACAAGCTTTTACACAACCAAAGAAACTATTAAAAAAAACAAACAAACAACAGCTTACAGATGGGAGAAAATATTTGCAAATGATGTGACTGACAAGGGCTTAATTTCCAAAATATATAAAGAGCTCATACAACTCAAAAACAAGAAAACAACCCAATCAAAAAATGGGCAGAAGACCATAATAGACATTTCTCCAAAGAAGACATACAGATGACCAGTAGGCACATGAAAAGATGTTCAACATCACTGATTACTAGAGAAATGCCAATCAAAACTAGTCAAATTTACTTCATACAGGTCAGAATGGCCATCATTAAAAAGTCTACAAATAATAAATGCTGGAGAGAGTGGAGAGAAAAGGGAACCCGCCTATGCTGTTCATAGGAATGTAAATTGGTGCAGCTACTATGGAGAACAGTATGGAGGGTCCTCAGAAAACTAAAATATGATCCAGCAATCCTGTTCCTGGGAAGAAATCCAGACATAACTATAATTCAAAAAGATACAGGCATCCTTATGTTCAAAGCAGCGCTGTTCACAATAGCCAAGACATGGGAACAAGCAAAATGTGCATCGACAGAGGAATGGATAAAGAAGATATGATACATAGATGTACAGTGGAATATTACTCAGCCACCAAAAGAAAATAATGCCATTTGCAGCAACATGGATGCAACTAGAGACTATCATACTAAGTGAGGTAAGTCAGAAAGAGAAAGACAATTACCATATGATGTAACTTACATGTAGAATCTAAAATAGGGCGCAAATGAACCTATCTACAAAAGAGAAACAGACTCAGACACAGGACTCAGACTTGTAGTTGCCAAGACGGAGGGGCGGGGGGAGGGATGGACTGGGACTTTGGGATTGGTAAGTGCAAACTACATTTAGAATCAGTAAAGAGTGAGGTCCTAATGTACAGCACAGGGAAGTACATCCAGTCTCCTGGGATAAACTGTAGTGGCAAAGAATATAAGAAAGAATATATTTGTGTGTGTGTGTGTGGATTACAGTTCACTGTACAGGAAAGATATGTACAACATTGTAAATCAACTACACTTTAATTTTAAAAGTCAATGAGAAAATCTGCTTTCTTTTTATAAAACTAGTAAGAAGGATTTTGACTCCTAGAAGGTATTAGATGTTTGTCAGAAAAGGGGAAAGTTGAAATTCCACTATTCCTTCTGTTTTACATCCCCAAAGGGGGTTTATCTCCAACTTCCCTTAAACTATGCTTAGTTTGAGCCCATACTGAAAGTCTGTTCTGTCCCTTCTGTATTTAGGAGATGTCTTTTCATTTGAGTTTTGTTTGGAAAAAGCCTCTGTCCTCAAGTAAGACTGAATCCCATAGAGCAGACCTCATTGCTGTTTCGCCTTCTAGTTTTTAAAGGTCCCCAAATTCTTTTCCCTTTAGCAGGGCCATGTGTCATACATAGCTGTGATTTCAGTGTGGACAGTGGGTATGGAATTCTCTTAACTCAAATTACCTATTTTTAACTTCTGCTGCTTCCCTCCCTACCTTGAAACCTTTTCTGACTGGTTCAAATAAGATATAATATCCAAATAAGTAGACATTGCATTAAATACATGCAAATACTGGTGTATTGTAGCAGGCAGAAGGCTGTGGTGTAACTAGTGATTCTCAGGGCTGATAGAAACTAGTTTATATAAGTCTAGAAGATGGAAACATTTTTCCCTTATCAGCTCTGTGGAATTGTGGGAAGAAATTAAAAATTAAAATTTAAGGTGATGGGGTTTTTTGGGATAATTTTGTTTTTTAGTGAAATGTTGAAGGCTGGTCATTTTCTGTGCTTCTGATGTATGTAAGTGTAATAAAATGAACATGTCATAAAGTTAAGCCGCAGGATGATATCATTTGTTTCCTTTGTATCACAACTTATAGTAGTGGCATTTGAAAGCTATTATTTTGGAGAATAATAAAATTATGGACCCAGACTTTGAAGTGACAGCATTGCAGGCTGATGAGTTCTTCATCCCCTCTGTCTTTTCTTCCATTCTTTTTTCCTTCTCTTGTATCTCAGATGAAAAAAATTAGGCAGAGTATATCCTATCTTTAGATAAGATTTTTTTTTCTTCACATTTCTATTCATTTACTTAGTTCCTTTTTGCAACATGTTCACATGAGGTTCACCACACTCTTTTTTTATTCTTGGTAACTTTGGGAAGAATGAGGCAGAAGGAATTTAAGGCATTTGGTGGTTAAGCTGCCCTTAAAGTCCAAACTCTATTTTCAGACGATCATCTTGCCCCATCTCTACCATTAAACTTTTAGAAAGTTTAGTCTTAATTTATCTGAGTTCATTAGATGCTTTTCCTGGGAAAATGTTTTGTTTTGTTTTGTTTCCTCCTCTGACCTTGTCTCTTGGTGAAGGTGAGAGTTCTCCCGGGGTCTGAGAAGCATGAATTTTAAGGTGTTGGGTGAAGGTTGATGCTGGGACGTGGTGTCGGGTCAGGCCGCGCCATTCGCGCTGGAACACGTGATCCTGGGCTGTAGGGCTGAGTGCGTCTGCTGGGCCCCTGGGGGTCTCCGGGCGCCTCCTCTCCTTGGGCTGCTTCAGAAAGCTCAGCTCGAGGAGACCTGCGGGCAGAGTCTGCCAGAGACTAGGAAATGAGCCAAGCCAGAGTCCACAAGGGTCAGAGAGAAAGGGGAAGGACGAGACTGCAGTCCAGGCTTCTGGAGGAGGACTGTGTGCTTTGTGACACTGTCGTCGGAGAGAGGCAGGGTGACATGGAGGTCGAGAGCTTGGATGCTGAGGCTGAACAACAGCTGAGTCGTGTGCTGCTGCTTACTGGTTGTTCAGTCTCTCTAAGCCTGTTTCCTTAGCTGTACAACGCTTACTTTGGCATTTTGTTAGAAATTAATGAATTAATAATATGAAGTGTTTCTGTTAACGCATGTATATGGAATCTAGAAAAACAGTACTGATGAACCTATTTGCAGGGAAGGAATGGACACACGGACATAGAGAATGGACTCATAGACACAGCGGGGGAAGGAGAGGGTGGGATGAACTGAGAAAGTAGCGTTGACTTATATACACTACCACGTGTAAAGTAGAGAGCTGGTGGGACGCTGCCATATAACACGGGGAACCCAGCTGATGCTCTGTGATGACCTAGAGGGATGGGATAGGAAGGGGGCGGGAGGTTCAGGAGGAAGGGGATATACATACAATTATGACTGGCATTATCGTATGGCAAAAACCAACACAACCTTGTAAAGCAATTATCCTCCAATTAAAACAATTTAAAAAGTGTTTAGAACAGTGCTGTCATATGGTCAGTGCTATGTAAGTCTTTGATGTTCTTATAGTTATTATTAGTTAATGATAACTAATTTTGCCTAGTTTGCTATTAGCTGTCAAGAAGAAGGGCTATTTAATTTGGCTGCAAAATAGCTTACTCTTTAGAGGAGCTTGAGCACTACTGAATGACCCCGTTAACTTGCTCCTGCCAGATTGGGATGGTATTGTTCTGGGCTTTGAGATGAAAAGTGTGCTTGTGAGTTATGGGGCCATGGTCCATCGTAGCCAAATTCTGCTGGCGTCTGAATTTTGCTCTTTCACCAGTATGAATCAGAGCATTTTATTGTTGGATCTATGAGATCTCTCTTTGGAAAAGAAAGATCATCTTTTTAAGTGCCCTTATTTTGCCAATGAGAACAAAGACCCAGAAGGTTGAGTGAGTTGCGCAACATCACATAGCCTGGGCACATCAGCAGTGTGAGAGAGATTGACCTTAATTCCCATGACAGTTTTCTTTTTCCAGTACATTTGGTTTTTCCACAATCACAGCCTCTCTCTGAAGTGTGATGTACCTGGTAAGTCTTTCACACAGATGTCCTTAGGAGGTATTTATTCTTCAACCTTTGTTGATTAAAGATTTATAAAATGAGTGCCCATCTTTTTCTGTAATCAAAGTTATGGATAAGATTGATTTACCTCAATTTTCAGCTTTCCATTATAGCTTGACCGTTTAAGACTTACCTCCACTCAGAAAAAAATAAGAATAATGAGATTTTATAAGTGTTACCTGACCCATATGTTTGTACGTTTTGAAATGAAAACTGGAAATTCTTTTAGAAAGTTGCAGAAGGTAACTGTTATCTATAAAACACACACGTATGCTCATATCTGTGTATGAACCAATATTTAAGAAGATGGACAGGGGTGAAGTTCCTTCACTCCTTCGAGCCCAGTCCCTCTTCTGTAATATGGGAATGGTAACACTGCTTTCCTTACAGTGTTGCTGAGGATTCAGTGAGGTAGGTTATGTAAGTGTTCTAACATTGTGGGTCTTCACAGTGACAGCAGCGTATTATATTATACAACATCACATATTATACATCATATTATACAACATCACATATTATACATCATATTATACATCACATATTATACATCATATTATACAACATCACATATTATACATCATATTATACAACATCACATATTATACTGCTCATCTCCTCAAAAACAAGAACCCCAACTACATCTGAACCAAAATAAGCCTTGTTAGGACATTGTTTTATGGGAGAGAGGTGCCTGATTTTATCCTTCACCTGGACATCAGAATCTTGATTTTACAGTCACTTAGCAACAGTTTTCTTTATAGAAGAATAGATGAAGGGTTCTCAGGATTTCATAAATTGGTTACAAATGATTGAGAAGTAAATATATATATATATATATTGCATATACTTATGTATATAAATACTGTTATATTCAAATATATATATTTGAATATATATATATACACCCACACTGCATTTTAGACATTGATAGGTGGGTGGGTAGGTAGATCTAGTACTTGTGTGTCTATTCTTGTTCCTCTTCACTAAGCTTAGTCATTGTTCAGCACTTGCTCAAGGGCAGACAGGTCTTCAGGTCTCCGCTGGCGGGTATCTGTGGAAGGCTCTGGTGCCTTCTGATAGTTCCTCAAGACACCAGAAAGGTGCTAGAACTGGTTCTGCTCTCTAGCTTGGAGCTCTGTTTTCCCTTGGTCATTGTATCCACTCTGCAAATAATACTGGGCTCACCTGTGATGGAAGAGAAGGTTTATATTCTCCCTGATTGGAAAGAGTCGCTTTCAAGTCTAAACTCCAAAACCACTTACTGGGTACCATCATCATATAGTCCCTGCCTCCATCCCGTCCTGACTTCTTGCCAGTTGCTTGGGGTTGGGGACCATGGGGGATTGCTTACTCCCCTATATTGTGTGAATTTCATCTCAGCACCCTTGATGAAATAGGTTTTGTTTGAAATGTTACCTGATGAAATGAAATTGGAATCGGAATTCTGGAGAGTTGACTCAAGTCTCACTAGTTAACAAATAAGATCTATAATTCTGCAAAGAGTAAACCATAGAATTCTTGTCACCTAAATTCCTCAAGAGGTCTGTGGTTTAACTTTAATCTCATTCTTCTGTGTCTAAAGTCCCTCCTCTCAAGGACTCTTAGCCTGAATCCACAAACGCCCCAATTCCTTTTTTTTTTTTTTTGGCTTAAATCCAACTGTGATATACAGAGCCTGGGCCTGTTTTATTGCGCTCTTAGGTAATTTTGAGGTTCTATCATCACCTTGAAATCTCTCCCAGACACTCGCCTCCTCTTCCTTCCCACTTCAGGAGTAGGTCCAGGTTGCTTATTAATTACATTCCTGAGGCTCCATAGCAGTGAATGCAGTTTGGGAAGGTAGGCGGAAGGTGCAAGCATGTGACTTGCTTCTCTGACAGAGAAGAATACCTGACTGAGGAGGTCAGTGAGCTCAGGTAGTTTCAGTAATGATCAAGAGTGCCAAGGTCAGGGATTTTCACCCTGGCTCAGTGGGTGGAGATTCCATGTCCTTAATGCCACCTGGCCCTTTCCCTGGTACCCGCAGCAAGTGCCCAGGCAAGAGGCTCAGAGCCACTCATTTCTGCTCCTGAGAAAAATACCCAGAGTGCACATGCTGATTACTGATGGTCACTAAAGAACGTCCACTTTTTAAATGAAAGACAGTAGGCTTCTGTGTGCACATAAATATAGACATCCTTTTGTTTTTCTGTACTCCACCCCTCTAAAGTAGTGCTGTGCTGTCTTCTGCATGGACTTCCATGAGTGTAGGCTGTGAACTGTCTCGGGTTCACCCCACAGTCAAAGCTCCACTCTCGTTTCCCCTCTTCACTGCCCCACTCATTACACGGTTGACGCAACTGCACTCTGGTCTGCAGGCCTGTTCCTCCTCTGCGCATGCATTCCCTGTCCTGCTCTGTTACTTCGGCAGCTTTGTGATCTTGGACAAGCCCCTTGACCTTGCTGAACCTCGTTTTCACATCCATAAAAGGGTTATGATGACACTTCTTCCTCCCTACCTCCCAGGAGTGCTGTGAAGAGCAAATATGCCAGAGAATAGTGTAAACCCCCAACCTTGTACAAATAGGAGCTGTTACTATTGCCGGGAGCCAGAATCTCTTTGACGATGGGAACCAGGTCTCACACTTGATAGTTGAATCCTTACTGCCTTGCCCGCCCCGAAAAGGAGACCCTGCCAGTGAGACAGAAAAGGAGGAGGGAGACAGAGGGGAAGGACAACTTTTGTCATTTTTTATACCTTATTTTCCTAATTATCATTCTCTCCCTCAATATATAACTGTATCTTATGAAAGATGGATTTTCTTTTTCAAAAAAACATTTTGCGTTAGGCAGCAGGATGGTGTTTTTTTCCTCCAAAATCTTTCTCTACATCTCTTTCTTCCTCAGATAGCTTGGTACTGATATTGGAATTCATTCTGATCACTTGATTTTATGGTCATGAGAAAATTAAATTATTTAAATGGAAGATAAGATCAGAAACCAAATGCCTCATTTGATAGGTGAGGTCAGCCAGAGAGGTACGTGAAACCACCAAGGGTTTTAGTCATTAGTGGCAGAACCAAAATTCATCTTTGTCTCTTCCTCCAGGCTGCCCCTGAATTAATGAAGTGTCAGTGATCATTTTTGCCTACCTTTGAAGGGTATTTCAGGGACTGTCTAACACTGGGCATGCGTGTTCAGTTACTCAGTCGTGTCTGACTCTCTGCAACCCCATGGACGGTAGCTCACCAGGCTCTTCTTTCCACGGGATTTCCCAGGCAAGAATACTGGAGCAGCTTGTCATTTCCTCCTACAGGGGATCTTCCCGGTCCAGGGATCAAACCTGCATCTTATGTGTCTTCTACATTGGCAGGCAGATTCTTTACCACTATAAAGCTCTTTTCTGGATTGGTGCAAATATTTTTGTTCAGGAAGTTTTAAGAAAAACAGACTTGCTGCTGCTGCTGGATCATCATAGTCTCTGCCAGTGGTCCACACTTGAGTTTGTTTATGGATGTTGATCATTGGATCACAGAAAGAATAAAACTCCCTTCATCACTAGTTGCATACACATCAAGTTTTAACAGCATTCGGTACTGCAAAGCTCAGTGTCTCAGGTGCGTGGGGGTTTGAGGGAACCCCCAGCTAGTCTTTGTACCTTTGGGTTCTGTCACAGGGTACCCGTGTGCCTCGCTGGTTCTTCCGCCATAACTCTCTTTCTGGTGTGTCAGATAGCACTTTGGAGCCAGGCAGACCTGGGCTCATATTCCAGCTCTGTAGTTTAGAGGCAGGATGGGTTTAAGCAAGTCCCTTAACCTCCAGGAACTTCAGTTTCCTCATCTATAAAACAGAGATGACAAGGGGAGGGGACATATGTATACCTATGGCTGATTCATGTTGATGTATGGCAGAAACCAACACAAAATTATAAAGCAACTATCCTCCAATTGTAAATAAATGAATTAAAAAATCCACGGTGACACTGCCTGCTTTGGCAGAAACCAACACAACATTGTAAAGCAATTATCCTCCAATTATAAATAAATGAATTAAAAAATCCACGGTGACACTGCCTGCTTTACTGATTTGGCTTATGGTATAGAGGCAATGCATGTAAAGGTGGGAGAAGGTATTGAAGGAAGATAAAATGTCTATTTCTTCAACTTTTCCATCAAGCCCAAGTCCTACCTATTAGTTGAATTAATTTAGCTTTTATCTTTTATAGCACACATACATAACTTTCAATAATACTAGTGCTAAATATAAGGCATTTTGCTTTCCTATATGAAATCACATGATTTCTTGTTGCCTATCATCTGATTTTCCAGGACCAAGAAGAAAATTTTCAGAAAGCTTAGTGTATAATTTATCTCTTTTGGAAATTTTTTTCCTTCTCTTGGTTAAAAAAAAAAATTCAAAAAACCAAAACCCACCAAGTCGGACATCATTTCTAAATTTGAATCTCCTTTTTAAAAAACTGTGGTTCAGTGAGTTTAGAGAGAGGTTTCCCAGAAACAAATGTAGTGTATATTTTTCAACTCCACAAAGATTATGTCACAATTACAAACAGCTATATATATATTTTTCCTAATAAGGCAAAAGCTTGGAGATAGTTTTCTTTCTTGCTTTTTGAGTAGAGAAAACATTCCTTTAAAAAAAAAATTCACTTTCTGGTTCTTTGGAATAGCAACTTAAAACACAAGTGGTACTTTGGTGGAATTGGATCTAGTACCAGAAAATATCAAGTGGTAGGTACTTGGTCAGGTGGTGGAACGAGAGAGGAAAATGATGTCTCTACCTTCAGACACCCAGGCTCCTCATAAGGGAAACTGATAAATGAGCAGGCAGTTTCTGTATACTACAGAGTCCTGTGAGAAGACAGAGGAGAAGACTCTAACCCAACTGTGAGGAAGGGGCAGCCTTCTTAGAGGAGGTGATACCTGGACTGTGGCTTGAAAGGTGTGTGTGTGTGTGTGTGTGTTAGTTGCTCAGTTGTGTCTGACTCTGCCATTCCGTGGACTATAGCCTGCCAGGCTCCTCTGTCCATGGAATTCTCTAGGCAAGAATACTGGAGTGGGTTGCCATTCCCTTCTCCAGGAGATCTTCCTGACCCAGGCATCAAACCCGGTTTCCAGCACTGCAGGCAGATTCTTTACCACCTGAGCCATCTGGGAAGCCTTTGAAAGATGAGTAGGAGTCTAAGAAGCTGAGAAAGGGTGTTACAGGCAGAGGGAGCTCTGTGTTCTAAAGGCATAGAAGTGTTAGAGGTAAATTTAAGGAACATCAGGGTATGATTTGGGGAAAATGGAGAGGAAGACAGGAGGCAGATCTGGAGGGGCCCGGGCAACACTGAGGGGTCTGAATTTTAAGCAGCATGGAGGTGTTGAATGAACCGCCCAAGGAGCCTTACACCAGAAGGAGACCTTGGACATCAGAGTCTAGCATTTCACTTGGCAGATTTGGAAAGTGAGAACCAAGAATGGAAGTTCTTGTGGCTGCACAGTGGCTGTTAATGTACATCTTTGTATAGACCCAGTGGTGCTTGGGGAGGAGGCTTTGGTAGAGGGAGCCTTCACAATGAAATTCCAGTGTTGACCTTGTGAAGGCAGATTCTCATAGGAACATTTGGCCAAGGATTTATCATGGGGACTGCATGGTTTGGGCTAGTGACCCCAGCATGCCTTTTTGCATATTATGTCCTTTAAAGGAAAGGCCATCACTAGCTAGAAATGCTCTTTGGCTATTTTTAGGCTGTGTGGTAGGGGGAAATTAGTGGAATTCTTAAGGTCAGCTCCAGCTGTTTTTCTCCAAAAGACCAGCTGAATTTTTCATGAGATTTGCTCATTAGGGCTTTTACCCTTCAGTGAGGCATTCTACTGAGTCTGAGTCAGCCTGTCCTGGGAAATAAGGGATGAGAGTATGAGGGAAAGTAGACCAAAATTGGAATGGCTGCTGCCCTTTAAAAAATGTTATGCACTAATTAACATTAAGTGCTAATTACTGCCAAGTGCTATCTTAGATATGGTGGGTTATTTCTCATACCTTCTCAATCACAGTGAAGATCTTTCTGGATTACAACGACTACCTTAAAGGATGGTTGGGTTTTGAAGATTCAGGGATGTTCTTATATGTAAAGTCTGGCTCGATGCCTAGGTAGAGATAGTGGTGACTAATTACATGGTAATTACACTGAATAGCAGCTTTCATTCGGGACTCTCATCTCAGAACGCTGTGTAGATACCAAGTCAGATATTCTTTGAGAATCCTGTGAGGGGAATTTGCCTGTGGTTATTTGGCATCTACAATTATACTACCTCTCTGCTGTGTGTCAGGGACTCTCTGCAGGCAGGTGAAGCGAAAGCACCCTTCATTTCTTCTCAAGTGCTCCATGAATATTTTTTCCTATCCAGTCTTAGGGGTGTCTGTCTGGAGCTCACGCTGTGTTAGAAGGTGACTGGATAACTGTGGCTGTACAGCAGTTTTCAATGCACAAACTGTCTTCCCACATGTGATGTCATTCACCCCTGTAGTGATTTCAGCAAGGGAGGGGGGCAGTGGTTAGTCTCAATTTTAGAAAGGAGGAAACGGAGACTCAGGTATGTGGTATGTTTTGGTCACCAAGGTAGTAAGTGGGTGACTCAATTTCAAAGCAGATCTTATGACTTTAAATCTCTTGTTCTTTGCTTTTCATGATGCTGCCAACTGGATTGAGAAATAAAGGGCCAGGTTTCTCATCTGGCATAAAAGTGGTTTAAGGAATGCCTTTAAAAGGAAGGTGACTCCACTGCATACCCAGCTAAGGAATGAAGGATCGTGTCCAGTGTGGGATTTCTAGACGTGATGGAGTAAAAGTGAACTTTGTCCCACTAGCTTTGGAATAACAGCTGTTCTCTGAGCTAGAACAAACACAGTGACATTAAAATAGGAATGTATAACTTATGCTTATGAAAACAATATTTTTTATTGTTGGTTGGAATGAACAGTAGTGGAGAGGCATTAACTAATGAGAGTAGATCTTAGAAAGTTTCCCTCTTAAGATTTCTGTAACACTGATGATCAGAAGGTAAGCCAGTGTACTTCTCCCCTTCTCTCTGAAATGGAGAAAAATGAGGCCATCCTCACTATACACAGAACAGGAAGCCTGAGTAGATGCTCCCAACACATCGGTGGCTTAATATTAAAAATCTGTTTAAAAAAAAAACCACTGCATGCAAGGTACTGTGTGTCTACAAAAATGAAGTGGATATTTTAATAAACCCTCTCCTTAAAGAATCTAGAAATGGGAATTGGGAGAATTCCCCACGCTCACTGCTGTGGGCCTGGGTTTCCTCTCTAGTTGGGGAACTAATATCCCACCAGCCGCTCTGCTGCATGGTCCAAAGGAGAAGGAATTTGGCGTGTAATGTATATAAGTTTCTGTAATGTTTATGTAACTATTGAATACTCAGTGCGTCAGGTGCTTATATGTGAGCTTAAATCTTCTCAACGACCTAGTGAGAAAGGTATGATGCCCATTTTGCATATGAAAAGCCTGAGACTCAGGGAAGCCAAGTAACTTGCACAAGAGTGTCACCTTGTACCCAGGTCTGCCTGACTCTAGAGCCTGTGCTCTTTCGTACTTCAGATGAGAGACGTACGGAGAAGAGCTGTGAGGGGTCAGTGAAAGAGGCAATTACGGCCAGCTTATGGAAGGCATATTTGTGGGGGGACAGGGGGCTACAGGGGCAGCTTCATGGACGAGGTGTCATTTTAGCTGGGACTTGAGTGATGGGTAAGGTTTGGGTGTGTGGAGATATAAGGAAAAGATATTCCAGGTGATTCCTGGGTTGGGAAGTTCCCCTAGAGAAGGGATAGGCTCCCCACTCTGTATTCTGGCCTGGAGAATTCCCATGGACAGAGGAGGAGAATAACACATACCTGATGATGATTGTACACAGCTGATATTGGTCTGGCTGGAATTCACAGCGTAGGAAAGGCTCCATGGAAAATAAGACTGGATAGGGAGATTGGGAGGATAAAGACATCAGTACAAGGAATTTGGGCTCACTCTGCTATCAGGGCTTCCCTGGTGGCTTGGGTGGTAAAGAGTCTGCCTGTAATGTGGGGGACCTGAGTTTGATCCCTGGGTCAGGAAGATCCTCACCTACTCCAGTCTTCTTGCCTGGAGAATCCCATGGACAGAGGAGCCTGACAGGCTACAGTCCATGGGGTTGCAAAGAGTTGGACATGACTGAACAACTAACACTTTCACTTTTTTTTACTTTTTGGTAGTCAGGGAAGAGCTAGGGAAGGTGTTTTTGTTTTTGTTTTCCAAAGAGCTGCATCTGTTTGTTTGTTGTCACCTTTTAATCTATATTGTGAAGATTTAATTCCTTTGCTTAAAATTCTTTTTTTCTTTATTTTTTGTTTTCTAAATTATGACAGTATGATAACTCATTTACAGGCAACTTGGAAAATACAGAACAAAGTTACATGTAATTTCACTATGTGTTACAATTTTTGGGGGGTAGATAAATTAAGATTTTTACTTGGAGTTTCAATATCAAATTCTTAAAAAACAATAGAATAAAAAAACAATAGAATGAATAGACAGAAAAGTGGAAAGGTATATAATAGTAGGCCTGAAAAATGCGATGAGCCAATTAACATAATTAAGATTTATATAATTTTCACACAACAGTAGGGTACAAATTCTATTGAAGAACTAGGTAGGGTTCTTAAGTTGAGTATGGCATCCTCAAAGTAGGGCTTTGGAATATGAGTCTAGCTGGACTGTGTATGATAGCCAGGAGAGAGGATGAACCAAGAATTAAAGGAGCCATGTTCAGTTCATGCCCATGCTGTTTCTAAATGAGAGAGGAAAAGAGAGAAAAGGTTGAATTGGACGGAGCGCAGAGATTCAATCAGCCGAACCTGCTGGCAACTGATTGGCTGTACACAAGGAGCGTCAGCCCTTGGTGTTGCTTATGAGGCTGCATTTAGTTAACGGGGTTCCAGGCAACGAGCTAGGAGTTCAGAGATGAATAAGGCACACTGTCAGGCTCTGTCCGTTTCTATTGCTGCTGCTGCTATGTCGCTTCAGTCGTGTCTGACTCTGTGCGACCCCAGAGACGGCAGCCCACCAGGCTCCCCTGTCCCTGGGATTCTCCAGGCAAGAACACTGGAGTGGGTTGCCATTTCCTTCTCCAATGCATGAAAGTGAAAAGTGAAAGTGAAGTCGCTCAGTCGTGTCTGACTCCTAGCAACCCCATGGACTGCAGCCTACCAGGCTCCTCCGTCCATGGGATTTTCCAGGCAAGAGTACTGGAGTGGGGTGCCATTGCCTTCTCCGTTGCTGCTGTGCAAATTACCACAAACTTAGTGACTTGAAACAACACAGCATTCTTATCTTACAGTTCTGGAGGTCAGAAGTCTAAAATGAGTCTCACAGGATAAAGGAGTCAGCAGAGCTGAGGTCCTGCTGGACACGTTCAGGGAGGATCAGTTTTGGTTCCTTTTCCAGCTGTTAGAGGTTGCCTGCCTGCCTTGGCTCATGGCCCCTTCCTCCATCTTCAAAGCTCATCATTCCAACCTGTCTTCATCCTCACGTCTCTTCTGTCTCCTTCAGACCATCCTGCTTCCTCCTAAGGACCTCGTGATTACCTTGGGTCTGCATGGGCTTCCCTGGTGGCTCAGAGGTTAAAGCGTCTGCCTCCAATGCGAGAGACCCAGGTTCGATCCCTGGGTCGGGAAAATCCCCTGGAGAAGGAAATGGTAACCCACTCCAGTATCTTGCCCTGAGAATCCCATGGACGGAGAAACCTGGTAGGCTACAGTCCACGGGGTCGCAAAGAGTCGGACACGACTTAAGCGACTTCACCTTCACCTTCACATACATAATCCAGGCTAATTTATCCATCACAGTATCCTCAGTCATGTCCATATAGCCCCTTTCACCATGTGCTGTATTCACAAATTCAGGAATTAGAATGTGGACATCTTTGGAGGACCATTATTCTGCCTACTAGGGAGTTAGCACATCTATGGATGCTAACTTGTCAAACTTTTTTGTCCCTATAATCTCTTTTTTTGTTCCCTTTATTCAATAAAGGAGGCAGCTGTTGAGAGTTCAGGCACCACACTAGGTACTGAGGATTCGGGGATGCCAAAGCACCTCTCTGCCCCGCTCTAGAAGAGGCAAAATTAGAGAAGGGCTGTTAATGTAGAGCCAGAGACAAGGATGCCAGACTCTTGGCTTTGATTTTTGCAAGCTGAGGTCTAGGGCTGAGATGACAAGATATAGAAGAATTTTTGGTAATTTAAAAATGGGATCCTCCTACCCATCCTCTCTACTGCCAAACCCCAATCCCAAGTTTAGATTTCTTTTTAATCTACTCAAAGGCCTCTGGGGCGGAGGTGTTTGCTGAGACCAGGAGTTTGACTCCTTTTTAGAATACGGTGGGAGGTTAGAAGAAGGAGACAGTCTAAAGAGGAAAACAGAAAAAGCAGCAGCAGTAACACTCCAACCTCAAGTAGCACAGAAAGGTGATGTTATTGTTTTTGTTTAGTCGCTAAGTTGTGTCTGACTCTTTTTGCAACCTCATAGCATGTAGCCCACCAGGCTCCTCTGTCCATGGAATTTCCCAGACAAGGATACTGGAGTGGGTTGCGATTTCCTTCTCCAGGGGATCTTCCTGACCAAGGGATCAAACCTGAGTCTCCTGCGTTGGCACGTGGATTCTTTACCACTGTACCACCAGGGGTGAAAGTTCAAAAAGGTGATAAGAGTTGATGAAATGTTGAAGATTTATTGTCAACTGGTGTCTATGAAGCACCTACTATGTCCCAGACCATTTAACTTACAGCCTAATGTCATCTCACAGAAACCCTGTAAGGTAGGCCTTACTATCTACAAAGCACAGACCAAGTAACAAACCCAGCATCTGTAGCAGAACTGCCAAAGAACTCATGAAGGATTAGTCCCCTTCCAGGCGTCTTTTGACTTTAAAACCAATGTGTCTTCCTACTCCATCACAGCAGCCTCTTATGTCAAAGGGGTAAGATTAATGCATGTGGTTGGCGTTATTTACCTGTATCCATTTCAAAACCAGAGTCTCTTTAGAGGATGAAGCGGAACAAGGAAGACCTCACACACAGGAGGCAGTAGATGTATCTTTGATGGGATAATTAATGACCTGACCAGAAGGATTTGTGGAGGTATGGGCCTGGAGCAAGGCCAGTGAGGTACCCAGGGCACAGAATCTATGGAGACAGGCTCACACAAATACAGGGGCTGCACTTGCCATACCCTGACAGTGGGTGCCTCCTTAGTCGTGTGCCCAGGGTGCCTGAGTAGGAGGGAGACCTCACTCTCAGGGTGCTTCAGCACAGTGTGCTGTGCTCACACAACCTTGACTGTGAATTTTGTGCCCTGGGCATCTTGCTTGCCTCACCCGAGGTCCTCACTTTGTGCCAAGGCCAGAAGGAGGAGAGGACCAGTGAGTTCAGTGGTCTCAGTACTGGCTGGATATTATAACCCCCTGGACAGCTTTAAAAAAACATCTAGGGTAAGATATGACCCCAGACCAATTAAATCAGAATCACTGGCATGGGGTGGCATGGAGAAGGGATAGGAGGCAAAGACCTGGGCATGGATGTATTTTTTAAAGCTTTTCACGTGATGCTAATGTACAACCAGGTTTGGGAACCCCTGAGTTTGGACATTTGGAGAGAGTCCCTCGCTGCCAGGCTGAGCAAGAATGTACATGATTGTAGCAAAAGTGAGGGTTTAAATAGTTCTTTTAAAATGTGAGCTGATGATGGCTACAGTTCAGTTAACTTTATGATTCTGGGTTTAATTCCAGCCTGGTTAATAAATCAGCTGATTCTTCCACTCCCTTCCTCTGAATTTGAAACCTGGAAAATAATTAAATGTAGAATTCATCTGTAATGGCTGTAGTTATCAAGTGCTGGTTTCAGGGCTGCTGTGAAAGGCAACTCAACCCACTTTATTAGCCCATTTGCAAATCCTTCTGAGGGTTGAGACTGTCTCTGTCCTGAAAGAGAAAGGAAGTCCCCTCTGGGTGTCCCAGCACTCACATTAGGGAGCCATGTGACCCTAAGCAAGTGTTCTGACCCCTCTGCATCTCGCCTTCCTCATCTCTACAAAGAGGTGCTTGTGACTCCATGGTTCAGCTGTTACTTCATTTTTGTGTTTGCTTTTGTTCCAGCTGGGAAACAATTGCTATACAAATGAACACGCTTAACTTTGACAGTTGTGCTCTGTAACCAGTCATTTCTGACATATAAGGAATCCTTTAAAGCTGTGATTCCCAAACCTGGCCAAACATCATGTGGGAAAATTTCATAAAATGCAGATTCCTGAACTTCATCCCTGAAGATCTTTCTCCCCTGCCTCACTGCCCCATTAAATATGGTGTTTAATCAATGCAGTCCTGGTCAAACTGTCTACTTTTACTCATTGGGTCTTTTTTTTTTTTTTCCTCTTTCGAACTTTTTATTTTGTTTTGGGGGCTTCCCTGGTGACTCACACAGTAAAGAATCTGCCTGCAATGTGGGAGACTGGGGTCTGATCCCTGGGTTGGAAAGATTCTCCTGGAGAAGGGAATGGCTACCCACTCCCATATTCTTATCTGGAAAATTTCATGGACAGAGGAGCCTGGCGGGCTACAGTCCATGGGATCACGAAGAGCTGGACACGACTGAGCGACTAACATCACCACATGGCCGAAAACAGTGAAGGGATTCAGCCATACATATACATGCATCCATTCTCCCCCAAACCTTGCTCCCATCCAGGCTGCCACATGACATTGTGAACTTGATTCAGTGGGTTGTTTTCTCCCCCGACATAGCAGGTGGGATCTTACTTCCCCAACCAGGGATCAGACCCACGCCCCTTGCAGTGGAAGCACAGAGTCTTGGCCACTGGACCACCAGGGAAGTCCTGGTCTTCAATAGGTATTAAGTGATATCTGGGAATGAGCCACTCATCAGCCAGATTTGGATGTAAGCAATGATTAGGTTAATTAAAGTGCTAGAATCTCCAATCTCGGTATCCCTTGAGAGTTTACAGTTGGCAGAAGTCATAGTTCTTCAAGGAAGCCTTCCCTGGGCCCCGAGACTGTGTTATGCCCCCTGGTTAAAAGTTTTGTAGCATCCTGTTCTTCTGCCTCATAGGACTTCCTGGGCTGGTTCACATCTATCTTCCTTTCCAGAATGTAAGCTCTCTGAGGGCCAGGATTGTGTACACTATTACAGCTTTGGGGGCATACGATTTCCCCTCTTTCAGAATTGAGATCCGGGCCTTTGGTGGATGCTGCGGTTGCCGGGGGAGAGGAAGTTTCTCTCTGGCATTTTGACTGGAGGCACGACTCCAGGGGCTTCCCAGGCTGTGTCATCAGTGAGAGCCCGTGGCTTTTGGCTCTCACAGCAGCTCTGTGCCGTGTCTGATGGGCCATGTTCATACTCTCTGAGCTCCTCGGTGTGTTGTAAAAGTAAGTCATCCCTTTTGTAGGTTGTCATCCTTTTTTTAGATTTGAGTTTTCAGTCTAAGTGTGAAGATTAAAATGAATTTTCAGCTGCCTATCTCCTCAGCTCCTTTCTCTCTACTGTTTTTATCTTTTGAAATTCTGATATTCCCAAATAATACAGATTTTAAAAGGTGGTTTAGGCATATTTATTGAGACTGAAAAGTTCCAGTTCCCTCCCTTGGCATTTCAGCCTCTCGGTTTGACCCCAGATACAGTTTCCCCATTTGTGATCACACTCCAGTTACCAGCCTTGAAAATCCTGTCTTCATAGTTTCATGGCCAGTGCACTTGTCCAGAATGCCCCCTCTCTTCCTCTCAGCCTCCAAGATTTTCTTCCTCTGATCTCCTGCCTAAGTCCCCGTGGCTCTGATGCTTGGTTTATACCTCCTGTATTACTACTTAACATAGTACTTGTATGAGAGTAGGTTGTGAAAGTGTTGACTCTTTGTGACCCCATGGACCATAGCCCACCAAGTTCCTCTGTCCATGATTGAATTCTCCAGGAAAGAATACTGGAGTGGGTTGCCATTCTCTTCTCCAGGGGATCTTCCTAACCCAGGAACTGAACCTGGGTCTCCTGCATTGCTGGTGGATTCTTTACCATCTGAGCCACCAGGAAAGCCCCACGAGGGTAGGTGTATGTGGTACTATCTTCCTCAGATTGCCCATTATCTTACCCTTGCCTGGGACTTGATTAAACTCTTAGATTCCTGTGGGTACTATAATCTAAACTTGCCTGGGAATGGCAGGTGAGCCTTCCTAGAAATCCAGAGATTATTATTAAGTTGGAAGATGAGATTAAGGGGTAGGGAGCATTGTCACATAGGAACAATCTTTTCTTCTCAGTTCTTAGTTCAAGGTGACCAAGTCAGTCCATGGGAAATGTTACTGGTCAGCTGCGTCAGTCTGTCCTGAAGGAGGTACCTGAAGTAGAAAAATGGCTTCCACCTTCGGGAGAGTCCCCCCCAAAGTGAGACCTTTGTTTATTGAGGTGCCCGTCAATTTTGATTTTTTTCACTTATCCCTCTATGAAAAAGAAAGAAACTCATTGGATAACTTATTCTTTATTATTCCATCTGTATTTTTTCATTTGTTTGCTTCTTCCTGGGCTCATTTCATGTGTTCATTTTATTTATTCATTAAGCTCATGTTGTTTTTGAGAAGCACTCTGGACCCGTCACAAGGCAATTATTCTTTCAAGAATCCAAATTTAGGCAACACATTAGATTGAGTAATTTACCTGTTTTTTTTTTTTAATAATGATGAAAGCATAGACCATGTAGAAACAAAATATTCATATGGCATTGTTTCTTGACAGGGCTGTGGACAAAATTTGCTATTCATATAAACACATTTCTTGGGGAGAAGGGTGTGGGAGGGCATTCAGGATGGAGGGGACACATGTGTGCCTGTGACCAATTCATGTTGATAGATGGCAAAACCCAGCATGATACTGTAATGTAATTATCCTCCAATTAGAATACATAAATGAATTTTAAAATAAATAAATAAATAAAATACATGTAAAAAATTCTGATTGAGTTTAAAGAACACAAAGCATCTTTTAGGAATAGTTTCTGACAGGGATTGCTCTCATTCTCAGAGGCTAATGAGCCGGTATAAACACCTGCGTGTTGACGCAGGCGCCCTTTTCTGTACCCATACTTGTCCTCTTTTCCACGTCTATCCGCAAAACAACCCCAGAGGGTCCAGTCATTTTCCTGTTCCTGACAAGTTGGGCAGAGAAGAGCATGCCATGCTCTGAGAGCCAGGGGGTGCCGCTCATAGGAAACGACACAGAAGGAAGTAGGCCATCCAGAAGGAGGAACAGCAGGTGAGAACAGGCCTGGGCAGGGAGCCAGGACTGCTGGGGTCTGGTCTCATCCCTGTGCCTGATGAGCTGTGCGACCTCTCAGAGAATAAGTGGGGATGGGCATGCAGCGACAGATTAAAAGTAGCAGCTTTATTTAGTATTTGTCTGTGAACATATATTTATTTTTATTGGAATATAGTTGCTTTACAATGTAGTGTTGGTTTCCGCTGTGACTCAGTTATATGTGTGTATCTATCCCCTCCCTCTTGGACCCTCCTCCCACCCCTCTGGGTCGTCACAGAGCACAGAGCTGAGCCTCCTGTGCTAAGCTGCACCTTCCCACTAGCTGTCTGTTTTCCTCATGGTGGTGTATATATGTCAGTGCTCTTCAGAGTCTTACAGCCCTCAGTTCAGATCACATTCTGGTTGAGCAGCTGTGGACATTACTTAACTCCTCGAGCTCCGCGTCCTCCACAGCATGTGGAAAAGACCTGCCGTATTCGATGGGCAGAGGGATGAACCACTCTCCTGTGGGTGAAGGATCTCAGCACCACATGCTCAGTTTTCAGCCTAGAGAAACATGACCGAGATGGTGAGAGGCTCGGAAAACATCCTGTGAGGAACAGCGCAGGGGAGGAAGTTCATCTCCCTCTCAACAGAGGAGACGCAGGGAGAACACAAGTTCTGTCCGCCTCGTAGACTGTGGTGTGAAAGGGAGAGTGAGCCGAGGGCGGCAAGGGTGGGGATGGCGGGCAAGTTCAACCTTGGCGCGAACACCCTGAGAAATGGGGCAGCCCAGCGGAGGAGCTGGCAGCCCAGGGCCTGGGAGCCCTGGCCGTGTGGCCCGGTGGTCTGATGACTGCGGGGTAGGGGGCGTGGCGGGGGTGGGTCGAGAGATCTCTCTGTCGGGAGGGAAGTAGGCTAAGCGTCTCAGATTGTCCCACTCCATTTATTCCTTCTCAGGATTCTCAGGAACCATCTGTGGGTTATTCTGTTTATCCTTGGATGCCTCTCTGAGGGTTAGCATTCTTTTTTTTTTCTTTTGAACTTTTTATTTTGTGTTGAGGTATTGCCCTAGTGACTCAGACAGTAAAGAATCTGCCTGCAATGCAAGAGACTTGGTTTCGATCCCTGGATCGGGAAGAACCCCTGGAGAAGGGAATGGCAACCCACTCCAGTATTCTTGCCCAGAGAATCCCATGGACAGAGGAGCCTGGTGGGCTACAGTCCCATGGGTTCTCAAAGAGTCAGACATGACTGAATGACTAACACAATTTTGGGGGCTTCCCTGGTGGCTCAGAAGGTAAAGAATCTGCCTGCAATGCAGGAAAACCAGGTTCAGTCCCTGGGTTGGGAAGATCTGGAGAAGGAAATGGCAACCCACTCCAGTATTCTTGCCTGGAGAATGCCATGGAAGGAATTCTCCATGAGGAGCCTGGCAGGCTACAGTCCATGAGGTTGAAAAGAATTGGACACCACTGAGCGCCTAATACTTTCACCTTCATAGCTGATTAGCAATATTGTGATAGTTGCAGGTGAACAGCTGAAAGACTTAGCCATATATATGCATGTATCCATTCTCCCCCAAAGTCCCCTCCCGTCCAAGCTGCCACATAACACTGAACAGAGTTCCCTTTGCCATACAGTAGGTCCTTGTTGGTTATCCATTTTAAATAGAGCACGTGTACATGACCATCCCAATCTCCCTAACTATTCCTTCTCCGTGGCAACAATAAGTTCATTTTCTAAATCTGTGGGTCTCTTTCTATTTTCTAAGTTCATCTATATCATTTCTTTTTAGGTTCTGCATACAAGGGACGTCATGTGATATTTGAGCATTTGGTTTTAGACGTGACGGTTTGTCATTGCCGGGGGTAAGCCTCTTAATTGATCAGGGCTGTCTTTTTTCCCCCCAGACCCACCCTGACTCGAGCATACTTGTTCTGCTCTCCTGCTGCCTCCCAGATTTTTCTTTCACGGCTTCCTTCTTGATGTCATGGGACTGTCAGAACAGTTTGCTTCTCTCCTGAAAACCTCATCATGTGAGAGTCAGGACTTCCTCGAGTTTTCCTTCCCTTCCCTGAGGTCATGGAGAATGTTATGGTCTTCCTTGAGGCTTTGGGACAGCAGCAGCCGGCCTAGACAGGAGAAGGTGCCGTCAGGGCCACTCCTTGGAGCAGAGCGAGTTGTGGGAACAAATGCTGCTGTTAATCAGGCTTTTTAGCCTGGGTCTGGCTGGCCGAGTGATGGGGATTAGGCCTACAAGCCTCGCTCTTCTCTTTGCTGGCATCAAAAGCAGACACCAGCTGTGGTGTTTCTCCCTTCAGTTTAACTTTTGGACAGCTGGCAAAGAGAATAGGCTTTTATAGATGTGGCTTTTATAGAACAGGGCTGACACTTGCAAGATATTTTTTTTTTGTTTGTTTTCTTCCAGTTTTATTGAGATATAATTGACATACAGCACTGTATAAATCGAAGGTGTACAGGTGGCTCGGTGTTAAAAAAGAAAATCTGTCTGCCAGTGTAGGAGCGTCGGGAGACAAGAGTTTGATCCCTGGGTCAGGAAGGTCTCCTGGAGAAGGGAATGGCAAGTCACTCCAATATTCTGGCCTGGAGAATCCCATGGACAGAGGAGCCTGGTGGGCTACAGAGAGTCAGACACGACTAAGCAACTGAACACACACATGTACAGCATAACGATCTAACTTACATGCATCATGCAGTGGTTATCACAGTAACTACAGTGAACATCCATCATCTCATATAGATATAAAGATTAAAGAAATAGAAAAAATGTATCTTGTGATGAGAGCTCTCAGGATTTATTCTCTTACCCCTTTCATGTTTAACACACAGCAGTTTTAATATATTTATCATGTTGTACATTCTGTCCTTAGTGTTTCTTTATCTTGTTCCTGAAAGTTTGTACCTTTGGACTGCCTTCTTCCAATTCCCCTTGTCCCCAGGCCTCACCTCTGATAACCACAAACCTGATGTCTTCTTTTTTTTATGAGTTTGCTTTTGAAGTATGATTGACCTGCAGCAGTCTCGTGGTTCCTGTTATACAGCGTAGTGATTCTGTATTTCTATGTTTCAAAAACGGCACAAGGAGAGCTGGAATTAAGCAAAGTCTGCACCTGGAGCCCTCACGTGTTCCTTTCAGCTGCTGCCCCTATGGCTGCTCATTCCTTATTTGTCCTCGACACTGTCTTCCTTCTCACCAGAGCCTCACTATAATCTCCGTAAGGAAGGGAAGGTAGGAGTGAATAGATCCACTGTACGGGTGAGGAAACTGAGGCTTGGAGAAGTCGTGTGATTGATGTAAACCAGACAGTCGTGAGGAAGGCCTGGAGCTGGAACCCAGTGAGGAACACGTGGCTGATTTTTCAGTGTTGCGCCAGGTTCATGTTAAAGGGGAGCTGAGTTCCCTTCCAGTTGTGTTCACGGATGAGATACTTGAGGGCCTGTTACGTAGAGGGGAGCCGCAGTGGCAGGCGCTGGGTGGAGACACAGAGCGCTCAGACACCCAGGCCTGCACATAAACCAGGGGAAGACAGACGTGAGTAGAGGGGGTTTGGGATCCTGTGCCGAGTATCCTGGGTGAGGAAGTTAGGGGCTAATGGAGCCCCCCAGAGCGTCACCAGCCTGGCCTTGAGAGGATGGGGAAGATGTCTGTAGTACGTGCCATCTCACTTGAGACCCAGGAGGTATTGGTTGAGGGAGGGGGGTTCTAGGAGGAAAGTGTAAGTGTAAGTGTTAGTCACTCAGTCATGTCTGACTCTTTTCAACCCCATGGACTGTAGCCCGCCAGGCTCCTCTGTCCATGGAATTCTCCAGGCAAGAATACTGGAGTGGGTTGCCATTCCCTTCTCCAGGAACCCAGGGATCGAGCCCCGGTCTCCCGCATTGCAGGCAGGCGCTTTACCTTCTGAGCCACCAGGGAAGCCCAGGAGGGAGGGTAAGTATATGCAAAGGTCTGAAGGCAGAAGGAGCTGAAAACGTTCAGTGTGACAGGAAAAGAGCTTGGAAAAGAAAGCCAGTGCTAGTTCACAGAGAGCCCTACAGGCTGCGGTGAGGGCTTTGAGCCTTAGCCAGTGGATGGTGGAAAGTTGGTGAAGGGTTTTAAGCCTGGGAATGTGCCCTAGTCACATCTGAGTTTTAGAAAAATCTCCAGCTGCAGGAGGAGGGCGGGAGGGAGGGCTGAACCTTAGGGGAACTATTTGCTCATCCTCCTCCTGCTGTGGACACGTCAGGCATCCCTGTTGCCAAGGCTCATCCCTCCTGGATTTTTGCACTGAGGTTGCCCCCATGCTGACAGCCAGCTCTGGGCCACTGATTCTTCTGTGCTTACGCAGAGAATGAGAGTCCACAGGCAGACAGAAGGGCTCTTTTTCTGCTTCCCCAGTTTGAGGATCTGTGTGCAAGAGAGAATTAAGTGGGAGGTCTATATCGAGGTGACTTATTCTAACAAAGCCAGCAGTGACTTGTTCTAACAAATGCCAGCCCTGCTACACACACAAGCTAAGTGGCAAACACCTCCGTGAGCCTCATAGTCTTCACCTGAAAAGCACATGTAATAAAATATTGTTCAGTCACTAAGTCATGTCTGTCTGTGACCCCATGGACTGTATGTAACACACCAGGTTTCCCCTGTCCTTCATGTCCATTGAGTCGGTGATGCCATCCAGCCATCTCGTCGTCTGTCATCCCCTTCTCCTCCTACCCTCAATCTTTCCCAGCACCAGGGTCTTTTCAAATGAGTCAGCTCTTCGCATCAGGTGGCCAAAGTATTGGAGCTTCAGCTTCAGCATCATCTTTCCAATGAATATTCAGTGTTGATTTCCTTCAGGATTGACTAATTTCATCTCCTGGCTGTCCAGGGGACTCTCAAGTCTTCTCCAGCACCACAGAGTAATAAAATACCTTCCTCAGGTCTTTGTGAGGATCCAGTGAGATGATATATGTAAACTTCCAGTCATGTAGGAGGTGTCCAGTAAGTATTTATTCCCTTTTCCTTTTTTCCTGCCTTCCCTTACCATTGATCCAGAAATCTTACAGTCAACTCCAAGCCCAAAACAGTCTGACCTATTTCCTTTCTGACCCACTCCATTCTGTCCCTCTGGCACACTGATCGCCTTGAAGTTTCTTGAACACTCTAGACACACTCGCACCTCAGGACCCTCTGACACCTGTGTGGCTTGTTTCCTCATCTCTGGCAAGTTTTTGCTCAGTTATCATCCCCTCAGTGAGACCTGCCCTAGCCACACTCTTTAAAACTCCAACACCCCTCATCTTATTATTGCTTTCCCAGCTTTATTTTCCTCTAAAGTTCTTATTACCTTCCCCATATTTATATAATTTAATCGTTTTTTAATTTTTTGTGTGTGTTTATTATTAATTTGTTCATTATCCCCTCCAACTGGCATATGCACTGCACAAGGACAGGAAGTTTTAAATGTCTTATTCATTGCTGTATCTCCAGCAATCACTGTATCACTGCTTAGAACAGTGTCAGGCACAGAATAAGCTCTCAGTAAGTGTTTGTGAAATGAATGTTTGATTAGCTCTCATAACTGTTGAGAATATTGGGAGTTGGGGGAGCACCTGGGATTGAAGAGTCTTGACTGCCATCTGAGGGTTCTTCTGCAATCTGGCTGGGTAGTGACTCTCACTAGGAGTCTAGGAGACAAGAGTTCCAGTCCTTTACTCCTTTCTCTGTAAAATGAGGACCTTGCCCTTTGCCTCACTAAATAGCCCATTTTTATTAAAAAAATTTTTTGATGTGTTTTTATTTGTTTATTTGGCTGCATCAGGTCTTAGTTGCAGCACTCAGGATCTTTCATTGCTGCACACCAGCTTTCTAGTTGTGGCATGGGTTCTGGTGCACATGGACTCAGTAGTTGCAGTTCTCAGGTTCAGTAGTTGTGGTGCTCAGGCTCAGTAGTTGTGGTGTTTGGGCTCAGTAGTTGTGGTGCTCAGGCTCAGTATTTGCAGTGCTTGGGCTCAGTAGTTGTGGTGCTCGGGCTCAGTATTTGTGGTGCTCAGGCTCAGTAGTTGTGGTGCTCAGGCTCAGTAGTTGTGGTACTTGGGCTTAGTTGCCCCACAGCTTTTGGGATCTTCATTCCCGGATCAGGGATGGAACCTATATCCCCTGCATTGCAAGATGGATTCTTAACCCCTGGACCACCAGGAAAGTCCCATAAATATCCTATTTTTAGGAAAAACTTAACCCTAGAACCTTTTACACAGAAGCACTGGTTAGCTCATAGTTAACCTTGAAGATGTGGAAACCAACAGTTCCCCTCTTGCCCCCCCTGCCAGTTTCCACTGCTGGACAATTTATTTTTCTCCTTTGTTTGCTTCCTGTCCTCAATTCATTGGACTTAAAAACAATCTCCCATTGAACCTGTGTGATGCCCAGGGACATGGTTCCCAGAAGGTGGCCTGAGTCCATTTCCTTGCCAGCCTCTGAGAGCTAAGGAAGTTGCTGTGCATGAATTAAAGCTACTGTGCATGAAAGAACTGAGACAGCTGTCGCCTGGTGAAGCTGTCTGTTTAGATTAGGTTCACTCAGTCATTTACTCATTCACTTATTTCTTCACATCAAGAGACTCACAGTCAGATGGGAGAGACCAGAGCAGACAAATCATTATCGCAGTAGAAACACATAGGTGGAGGAGAAAGTTTCTGTGTTAGTGAAGTCCCTGCTACAAGAGTGTTTGTTGTATAACAACCCCAAACCTCAGTGGCTTCCAACCAAAACTATTCATTTCTTGCTTTGGTACCTACAGGTCAGCTCAGGTGGCCGAGCTTCAGGTGGATCAAGTTGTGGTCTGTCCTTGTGTATCTTTCTGGGACCCAGACTGAAGAGGCAGTGGCTACCCAGGGCAAGCTCTCCTTGGGGCCCATGGTCAGAGTACAGGTAGCTGAGCCAAACCACACAAGCACATCCACAGCCTGTACTTGCATCACATTTATAACAATTCATGGGCTAAAGTCAGTCACAGGCCAAGCCCACCATGTGGAAGATAGGGGTGAATACTCTGCTTACTCTAGTGACAGCATGATTGTGTTGTTCTGTTTCAGGGAGGGACTGAAGAGTTAGGAATACTGTACTTGAAGTGGCTTAGTAATAATCTGCCTGCAACGCAAGAGATGTAGGTTCGATTCCTGGGTCGGGAAGATCCCCTGGAGAAGGATATGGCTACCCACTCCAGTGTTCTTGCCTGGGAGATTCCATGGACCAAGGAACCTGGTAGGCTACAGTTCATGGGGTCTCAAAGAGTCAGAGCAACTAAACAGTAACGACAACAATCGAATGTACTACAGCATTTAGCTCATTTAGCTCCAGCTGTGGGAATGCGGGAAGGCTTCTTGGAGACAGTAACTTTCATCTTGAAGGATAAGTCCTTTTTGAGACAATTAAGCAGGCAGTAATATATGGAATTTTGTAGTATCGCACACACACACACACACATGTATATATTTATTTATATATGCACAAGTAGTAATATATGCACCAGAGAATCCTGGTGTGCTGCAGTCTGTAGGGCTGCAGAGTCAGATGTGACTTAGCAACTCAACAGCGACAACAAATACATGGGAGTGCATGCTGATTTAAAAAGTGAATGTGAAATGTTATCTTAAAATTCGCGTAGTTACTGTGGGCAGTATGTCAAGAGCTACAGGAAGGTAAAAATAAAGATCACCAGAGTGCGTGCCTTCGAAGTCCCAACTTCATCAGGGAGATCAGAAAAATACAAAAAAGAAAAGGAAAACATGTAACCAGTACATTCTTGCCAGCTGAATGGAACAAAAGTGTGAACTCAGAAAGGAAGTTAGAGTATATTTTTAGCAGCTACTCTTGGTACAGGATGCAAGATATGCACTGCTTTCTAGCCATTATTTCATTTAATCCTGGCAATCCTTGAAGGATGTCCTAATGAGAATCCTGAGCCTCGGAGTGGTTAGGTAACTTGCTTCATGTTTTGTAGTTAGACAGTTGTAGTGGGAGTACTTCCTTGTAGATCTCTTTTGCCAAAGAGCAAAGAGTTTATTCATAGATGTATTCATAGACGTTACTACGTTACAGTACACACTGTCTTTTATTGAGTAGGGCTGCTTTAAAATGTAGTAAACCCTTTTTTTTTTTAGTGTCTACTATATATGCAGTACTCTGCTTGTTAAAGGACCCCAGTCCTGGAGTAGTTCCTCAAGTCTAGCCTGGCTATGGCATTCTGTAGGTCTCACCTTGTTCTCATAGGTTCAAAAACCTTTTTTTTTTTTTTTTAAGTCTTTATTGAGTTCTGTTATAATACTGCTTCTGTCTTAATGTTTTGGTTTTCTGGCCATGAGGCATGTTGGATCTTAGCTCTCCAATCAGGGATCAAACCCACATCCCCAACACTGGACAGTGAAGTCTCAACCGTTGGACCACCGGGGATGTCCTTGCTCATGGGCTTAAAATGCCTTGAAGAAAATAGGATTCTTGCCTACGTTTCTATGCAGAAATGCTCACTTTGAATGGTGAGGTGTTTTGAAATCCTGCCTCTTTTTTTCCCCCAGATTATATACGCACAGTCAGTGTTCTTTCTGCTGGGAAATGAAGGGAGACAGCTTGGTGAGTTGCTCCAGGTCCAGCAAAAGTTAGAGGTGGGACTAAGTGGAAAATAACTGTTTTCACTATGGTGCAAACTACTCTATCTGATAATAATTCTTCCATCATCTTGGAGCACAGATGCACGTTAGTGGAACATCCCTGTGCATGAAGAAGGGGGCATTTGTGAATTTTTATTTCTAGTTTCCTACCAGTAATCACTTGACAACTGGAATAAGGTCTTCCTGGTCTTCCTGATCTTTAGTGTGACCTTTCAGCCTAGCCTCTCATGCGTTTGCGGAGAGAACCACCATCTTTCTGCAACCATCCCTTCCCTCTGTGGATCGTTAAACATTGACAGGCATTTTTGTGCACGCTCCATCTCGGCGGTCTAGAATTGAGTTGAAGCACGTTTCATGACCCTTTTCTATTTGCTCAAGAAGCTGGCAGAACTGGTTTCCCTGATCTCGGAGACCATCTCACATGGTCACTTTCCCCCCCCAGACATGTTTGAAATCTTCTAATAATGAGCAATGCTCATTATTGTTAATAATGAGAACTGCTGCCTGTCGCTATCTGGTATTTACCATCTCACGATTCCCCAGGCAGGTGACGCTCAGATCCTGTGGCTGCTCATCGAGTTGATGTCGGACGGAAGGGGAATAAACTGTCTCAGACTGGTCCAGCGAGGGGACGTGAGTGGGAATGCCGCAGCAGGAACAAGTGACCTGTCTGGCTGAGAATCCAGCATCCTGAGTGCTTCCTCTTGACATCACCCTCCAGACCACTACTGCCTCGAGGGAAAGGGCGCTTAGGATTTTGCTATCAGCCACCTAAAACTTTTGCCTAGCCGAGAGAAGACTTTTGCTGCAGAACTGAACAAGATACTATTCCACTGCACTTTTTTATCCTTTGATCATCCTGGCTACGGTGACTTGTTCGGCTTGGGGAATTTGAGGCTGTGTTTTTTCCTGTCATTTTTGTGAACACTTTTCAAAATGATCGACTTAAGCTTCCTGACGGAGGAGGAGCAGGAGGCCATCATGAAGGTTCTGCAGCGAGACGCCGCCCTGAAGAGGGCTGAAGAGGAGAGAGTCAGGTAGGAGGCTGGCCCTTCGCTGGGGGGAGGAGGGCAGTCTGTAAGAGGACGAGAAATTTTGTTCCTCTCAGCTGTAAGTGGTGGCTCTGACTTGGAGCCTGACTTACGGGTTCCAATTTCAGGTGTATTTCCTGGACAGAACTTTCTCCTCCTTGGTATCTCTCATCCCATAGGACTCATGCCAGAAATAGTCTTGATTAAAAACCTAACTAAATGCCGTTAACTTATCAAACACTGGATTAAAAATGAAGTACTCTATACAAACATATGCATACATCTACACTCCCCATATATATGTATAATGTATACACACACACACAAACACACACGTATTTACTTTTTTTTTTTTTTTTACTGAATCTACTTCTTTAAAAGTGGATCATGTACTAAATTAGGAAAAAATTTTAAGTTTCTAAAGTGTTACGAACAGAGAAGTAGCTCACATTTTTGCATATTTTCATACATGCTTGAAATGATTTCAACAGCAAGTTGAAATTGGTTCTGACTGAGCCAGTTTTTTATTTGTGTCCCTCGAGAAAGTGTGACGCTGTTCTTGTTGGGAGGAACTCAAACCAAATGTTCCACATCAACAGTCCCACCACTTTTACCTCCTGTGGGGTAGAGGAGCATGAGGTCAGAGGGCTTGAGTCCAGGCCCTGCCATCTCTCGCCTTCGTCATCTGGGTTTTGAAGGCAGTGAAAGGCTTCCTGAATGTAAGTTAGTCGTATTCATGACATAACCCCCATCCCAGGAATTATCCAAGAGGAGCATCAGCCATCTTCTTACCTCTTGGGACACCATGATCATAAACAATGGACTTATTTGTATCCATATTTAATTTATTTTTTTTTAGTTGACCCTCATTTGAACATGGACGCTTTGTAAAAGAACATGCTGAAGTTCCCTTTAAGGATTCCAGTGTGTCTGATTATGGCTGCTCATCATAATTCATGTTAAACAGTGTGGAACAGATTGCAAGGGGCTTATATGCCCATTATTTCCTCTGAGCTCACAACACTTATGTAGTTGGGGTGCAGGGTGGTTTGTAATTACACCAACCTGATGTGTGAGGAAATTGACCTTGAGACAGGTCAAGTGACTCACCCAGGCTCAGGCAATCCATAGATGTCAGAAGTGAGAATTAAATCCTGGCCTGCAGGTACTCATTCACTCAGTCTACCATCCCTTCCTGAGAAAACTGCAGCAGACAGGACATCCTGGGAGCCAGCCATGACGAGGTGGGTGGCTGCCATGGACACTGAGCTGTGACTGTGACAGGAGACGGCTGTAGGTGGTGGAGATCGTGAGAATGCGGTTCCTTACTTGTCATGTTCCTTCCTCCAAGTTGCTGCTCCCCACTCTCAGCAAGTGGGGCGCCTCAAACTGTGTCCCCTGGAGAGCTGGGAATTACACCAATCAGCCGTCGAGGTATCTTGGTAGCATTCATCCTTTACCAGTCACAGTACATGAATGTCATCCTCTTATGATCCTCCCAGCAGCCCTGAGATTTGGCAGGGCAAGACTGTTAGACCCATTTTAGAAATGCTGCTGTGGGGGAGCAGCACAGAGGGAAAATTAGTAGGTTTTCAAGCATGGGGGGAATGGGAATTCCTTTAGTCTCTCAGAAGACTAGATGGAGAGACTGGGAGGGAAAGCAGTGTAGCTGAGGTTGCCCCAGGGCCCCATGCCTCTTCCTGCCTCGAGAAGAGGGAACTCTCAGTATTAGCAAGCTGCTATATTTGAATTCCTCCCCACTGTGGCGCTAATGGTAAAGAACCTGTCTGCCAATGCAGGAGACGAAACTCAAGAGATGTGGGTTTGATCCCTGGGTTGGGAAGATCCCCTGGAGGAGGGTGTGGCAACCCACTCCAGTATTCTTGCCTGGAGAATCCCGTGGAGACAGGAGCCTGGTGGGCTATAGTCCATGGGGTTGCACAGAGTCAGACACGACTGAACCGACTGAGCATGCACACACCGACAAGATTTTACGTGTGATTTGTAATTCTGCTTCCTCCATCTAGCCAGATTATGACGGCTAGAGGGAGGTTACCCTCCCTTCTATTTTAAACATAATTAATATTTTATTTTTTAAAAAAATATTTATTATTTGGCTGTGCTGGATCTTAGTCACAGCACATCGAATCTTTAGTTGCAGCTATAAACTCCTAGTTGCGGCATGTGGGATCTGGTTCCCTGACCAGGGATCTGACCTAGATCCCCTGCTTGGTTGTGCAGGATGTTAGCCCCTGGACCACCAGGGAAGTCCCCCTCCCTTCTATCTTTACCTGGCCTTTGGGATTCCAGGCTATTGGGTCTTCCTTGTAGTTCTCTGATTCTGTATGAGTGGAGGTATTTCTCAGGCATCTCCAGTAAGAGCTGAAAATGTCCTTAAAAATTCCACGTTCTGCCTGAAAGTGAGCCTGGTGAGGGGTGGGAGTGTGTAGCCACTGGCACCAGCAAGTCTACAGCCACAGCAGGAAGGCTGTGGGTCCTCTTGCAGAGGTGACCTTGCAGAATCTCCTTCCACGCACTGTTTCTGAGGACATCTATGAATCTGCCGCTGGTGCTGCCCTTGTTTCTTGCTTTTGTAAACTGATGGAAGATGGCTTGGGGTGGTAAAAATCTAGTGTGAGTCAGACCCTGTTTGCTGCTACCTTTCTGGGGTGTCAGTTGCTCAGTCGTGTCCAACTCTTTGGGACCCCATGGACTGTAGCCCACCAGGCTCCTCTGTCCTTGGGATTCTCCAGGCAAGAAAACTGGAGTGGGTTGCCATTCCCTTCTCCAGGAGATCTTCCAAACCTGTGGATCGAACCTAGGTCTCCTGCATTGCAGATGGACTCTTTACCGTCTAAGCCACCATTCTGGGGGCCTTCCTAGTTAGGCACCAAGCAGCTTGAGTGGACTTGGCCATGGGCGGGTCCAGGACTGAGTGCCAGGGGCCAGATGGGCAGCAGGCCCACACCCTGTGGGCACTGACAGAGGCCCAGCTCACCGCCTGCTCCACACAAGAGGAATGGCGCTCTCGAACCCTTTGCTTTAGCCCTGAAGGGACTTGGATGATTCTGAGGCTGTCTGCTTCTGAACTGATGGAACAAAATGCTGTTCCTTGGGCTTTTGCTTTTCAGTCCTGTTACCAGCCCCTAGCTGTTTGTCTTTGGTGCTTCTATCAGAGTTATAGCCTGACAGCTCTGGAAAGATTTTTGGGGTCCATATCAGTCACTTTACAGATAAAGCAGGAAAAACCCAGAGAGGAGAAGTGACTTACTCAGGGTCACACAGTCAGTCAGTGCCAAAGCTTTGATAAGAAAAGCTCTTGGTATCCTGGTTTGAGAAGAACAGTAAGGGCCCTTCAGTCAAAACTGATGTGATTTTAAATCCTCTCCTCACCACTAAATCAACTGTGGTTCATTTGGCAAGTTACTTGACCTCTCTGAGTCCTCAACTCAGAGACTGGGAATAACCATAGTATCAAACTCAAAGAATTATAGACAGATAAACAATTCTTTATCTTCTTAGCACATAGTATATGACTGATACATTTTAATTTCCTTATTCACCACTCCACCCATGCCTCTAAGGAAAAAAAAAGGACAGAATTCTCTGATTAGTGGTCTGATTCCTTAGAAGGAAATTACTCCTAAAGCTATCAACTATTTATTAATAAAATAGTGGAGTCTAATTGAGCACTCATTAAGTATAGGAAACCTCTGGACTAATGAAAGGGATTTTAGGGTAATTGAAACATTACCAGCCTACCAGTCCCAGCTCTCAAGGTATTTACCATTTATCGGATTATCAATTACAAATTTAAAACCTCAACCTTGTTTCCCTAACATGATTTTGCAATGCCCCAGTTCTCCTCCAAGTTGGTAAGTGACTTTAGAGACATAATTTAGATAATTCTATTCTTAGCCTAAGCAAAACACCATTAGAAAGGCAAATCAGCCACTGAAATTCAGAGTGCTATTTCAAATGCTGGTTCCTTATGGACCTTGGCGGTGAGGACATTACTAATGGACTACAGCACTTCTGCCCGCTAGGAGCAGACATTGCCTCGGAGTCCTTTTCAGTATGGCTGTGGAGGAGAGTTGCATTTAAACTGAAATCTGTCTGCCATTCCTCATTTATCCAGGAATGCTTTGGCTTGTTCACATCCAAGCTCTTTCAAGACCCTTTGGAGATGATTTATCCTATAGGTTACCTCCCATCCAAATTTCAGGGCTTCCCAGGTGGCACCAGTGGTAAAAGAACTCGCCTGCCAATGCAGGAGACATTAGAGATGCGGGTTTGATCCCTGGGTCAGGAAGATCCCCTGGAAGAGGGCATGGCAACCCCCACTCCAATATTCTTGCCTGGAGAATCCCATGGATGGAGGAACCTGCTGGGCTACAGCCCAGGGGGTCTCAAAGAGTCGGGCACGAGTTGGCGACTCAACAACAACAACCTCCAGATTTCATGGATGAGAAAGTGTCGTACAGAAGTGTCCGGTTCCCAAATCACTCAACCTGTTAATGGTAGAAGGTGGATTTGAACCCAAGGGAATATCCACTGTGGTGTCTCTGGAGTTGAGTGAGAAGACAGCAATTCCGGGTCACTGCAGCGCCCCCTACCTGTAGCCACAAGCGCTACATGTAGAGCCACCATGCCTCTCTACCCAGCCTGCTCTCCTCACTGCCGGCTGCAGACATTTCACAAAGCAGCAGGGCAGCAGACATCAGCATGGATTCTTTTTCTCTCTCCTGGCTGCCTCCTCCCTCTCTGTCCTCTTTTTTTTTAAGAAACACCACCACACATGCATAGATATAATTTTGGTCTTTTATGGTTTGAAAATGACACACTCTAGAGGTGGTGTTTCCTGTGCTTTGCGTCACACTGCCAACAGGAAATCATTGCCCCTGGGTGTCTTTACACCACCAGCACTGTGCCCCCCACCCCATAAACACACAACCACATCTAGGGTGACGGGTGTTCTTACAGTAGATACCATCTCAACCGCGACCACATCTTGTGATCCTCAGCTGCTGCCTTAAGCCCTAGTTTCTTTGAAATGAAGGCAGTTGTCATTGAAGAACTGCCTTTCAGCACTTCTCATGGTGTTTTCTGTCAAAGCAAAGGGGAAAGGAACCATTTGTCCAGGATTGACATTGTACACAGTGTCACATTTTCCCCCTTGATCCCTGCATCAGTGTAGCCGAACCCACTCAACAAGGAGGAAATGGGCGTGGGGGGGTGAGGTTAAGTGCCCTGTAAGAGTGAAACCTTGCTCTTCCAACTACAAACCTGTGTTTCCCACACAATGTGCTGCCTCACAGCAGACTGTGGGGACCTGCAATGTATCCACAACGTGAGTGATGCACGTTTTGTCTAATTTTCCACTGTAATGAGCTTTTGCAGTTTATTTTATTTTCACATGTGTTTGTTTTCAGATTCTCTATCAAGGGTTGAATTCCTTCATAGAAAGAGTGAAGTGTGATAGCCACCTTAGAAACCGTAACCACGTTTGGCTGTCCCCGGCAGGGTGGGAAAGCAGTAGAAAGAATGTGGGTGAGGAGGCAGGCTGGCTTCTGGTCCTGGCTCTGTGTGACCTTGGGCAAACCTCCTAACCTCTCTGGGTTTCAATTCATCCCTGAAGTGAGGCCATTTTTAACTATCCAAGGTCCATTCCAGCTCTCATATTCAAAACAAACATGCAAGAGTACTTTCAGATCACCTAGTCTAACCCTCTTGCCCAGAATATGCTGAGGGGTTAAAAAGTACTATCTACCCTGGAGAAGGAAATGGCAACTCACTCCAGTATTCTTGCCTGGAGAATCCCATAGACAGAGGAGCCTGGCAGGCTACAGTCCATGGGGTCGCAAGAGTCGGACATGACTTAGAGCACTGTCTCACCCCAGAGATCCTGCCACATATACCACAAAAACCAAACATCCCCCAATGACCTTGGCCCCAGTGTTCCAATCACTCCCAGGTGGGAATTCAGGCACATGTCCACAGAGGTCACAGACAACATACATACGGTTCTGTTATGTCCCATATATTACCCTTTCATGTCCCAAGGAAGACGTTTTCTCTTAGAGATTTTCATTTAGTGTATCTTTAAAAAATCTTGTGTTAAACTTGCCTCCATCTTTTTCTTGGGTAAGGACAACCCAGAAATGGCCCTTTTGTGTCTGTGACGTTGCCATTCACAGCTTTCTTGATAGGCCTAGTACAATCTTGAGAACAGGGTTGCTGTATGCTGAATGTCAGACGGTAGCTCTTAGCTCTGCCTATCTTAGGGAGTTATGCTGTGCATTTTTTATTGGTGTACCATGTTTGATTTGTCCCTAATACCTTTGAAGTTTTTCTTAGAAATGAATAATGCAACATGAACTTATTAAAATACATTTTAAGCCTTAAAAAAAAAAAGGACTATCTAGGGAATCAAGCGGTCAGCCTCTCTGGCCAGTCTGCTGATTCTCAGTATCCACAGCTGATCAGATAACATCATCCAGGTTCTGCCTATGATGCTAGACCTTTGCTTCCTCATGACGAATAGCTAGAATCTGGGGTGTGCTGTGTAAGTACAAGGAAGAAAGCTGTTTGAACCCGGGATGAAGGGTGCCACTGTTCAGGCTTTTCTGTGGAAGTGCTCACGTTCTTTCTGCACCACGGCAGTTGGCATTGGCAGTTAGACTGGCTGTAGACTATTTTATGTACAGTTCCAAGCATATGCCTTGTATGCAATAGGGAATCAATGAACTAGTGGGTAAGCAAATGAACAGATAAGGCCTTTAACATACAGAGGAGGCAAGATGGCTGTCTTCTGCAATTGACTGAGTTCTTTGGGCATCATAGTAAACCTGTAAGGATTAAACGAGATAATGCATGTTAAGTGCCATGCATGAAGCCCAGTATAAAACACATGCTTAGTGTATATTAGCTGATGGATTGGGGGCATGACCAGGACAGTGTCTTCTCTAGGCTGAGTATTCTGCTTTCGCTTTGCCCAGCAGACCGTGGGTATTTATTGAGCATCTTCTCTGTCCTCAGCTCTCTACTAAGTATAACGTGCAAGTGGAGAGGATGGTAAAAAGCGTGAGGGCCAAGAAACTTACCCTTTTTCCCATTTCAGCTAAATGGTACAACTAGAGAATCAAATGCTAATTTGTTGGTACAATTCAAGTTCCAGAAAAATGAGAGGTCAATGTAGGTTGGTAAAAAATATTTTTTATTTTAATTTTTAAAACTTATAGTTAATTTACAATATTATGTGTTTCCTATTAGTACTGCATTGGGATTCAGTATTTTTGTAGATTATATGTCTTTAAAAGTTATTGCAAGATAACAGCTGTAATTCCCGGTGCTATACAATATATCCATGTTGCTTATCTATTTTATACATAGTAGTTTGTATTTCTTAATCTGGTACCCCTATTTTGCCCTTCCTCCATTCCTTTTCCCCTTTATTATCCATTAGTTTGTTTTCTATATCCCCGAGTCTGTTCTTGTTTTGCATACACATCATTTGTATTATTTTTTGTTGTTACTGTTCAGTTGCTCAGTCGTGTCTGACTCTTTGTGACCCCATGGACTACAGCAAGCCAGGCTTCCCTGTCCTTCACTATCTCCCTGAGTTTGCTCAAACTCATGTCCATTGAGTTAGGGATGCCATTCAAACATTTCATCCTCTGTCACGCCTTGCCCTCAGTCTTTCCCAGCATCAGGGTCTTTTCCAGGAGTCGGCTCTTCCCATCAGGTTGCCAGAGTATTGAAGCTTCAGCTTCAGCATCAGTCCTTCCAATGAATATTCAGGGTTGATTTCCTTTAGGACTGACTGGTTTGATCTCCTTGCTGTCCAAGGGACTCTCTAAAGTCTTCTCCAGCAACACAGTTTGAAAGCATCAATTGTTTGGCTTTCAGCTTTCTTTATGGTCCAACTCTCACATCTGTACACAACTACTGGAAAAACCATAGCTTTGACTCTAAGGACCTTTGTCAGCAAAGTGTTGTCTCTGCTTTTTAATACGCTGCCTAGGTTTGTCATAGCTTTTCTTCCAAGGAGCAAGCGTCTTTTAATTTCATAGCTGCAGTCACCATCTGTGGTGATTTTGGAGCCCAAGAAAATAAAATCTGCCACTGCTTCCACTTTTTCCCCTTCTATTTGCCATGAAGTGATGGGACCAGATGCCATGATCTTAGTTCTTTGAATGTTGAGTTTTAAGCCAGCTTTTTCACTCTCTTCTTTCACCCTCATTAGTTCCTCTTCACTTCTACCTTTAGAGTGGTATCATCTGCATATCTGAGGTTGTTGAGATTTCTCCCAGCAGTCTTGAAGAATCCAGCTTGTGATTCATCCAGCCCAGCATTTTGCATGATATACTTTGCATGGAAGTTAAATAAGAAGGGTAACAATATATAACCTTGATGTACTCCTTTCCCAATTTTGAACCAGTCTGTTGTTCCCTGTCTGGTTCCAACTGTTTCTTCTTGACCTGCATATAGGTTTCTCAGGAGACAGGTAAGGTAGTCTGGAATTCCCATCTCTTTAAGAATTTTCCAGTTTGTTGTGATCCACACCGTCAAAGGCTTTAGCATAGTCAATGAAGGAGAAGCAGATGTTTTTCTGGAACTCCCTTGCTTTCTCTGTGATCCAATGGATGTTGGCAATTTGATCTCTGGTTCCTCTGCCTCTTCTAAACCCAGCTTGTACATCTGGAAATTCTCAGTTCATGTACTGTGAAGCCTAGCTTGAAAAATTTTGAGTGTTACACTGCTAGTGTGTGGAATGAGCACATTCCCCAAGTAAGTGACATCATACATGATTTGTCTTTCTGTCTGACTTATTTCACTACCCATAATATTCTCCAGGTGCTAAGAAGATTTTACCAGCCCCACCTAGGTGGTAGGTTTTTTTTATTCCTTTTTTGGTCATGCTGTGCAGCCTGCGGGATCTTCGTTCCTAAATGAGAGATCACACCTGCGCCTCCTGCAGTGGAAACACTGAGTCTTAACACTGGGCCACCAGGGAAGTCCCTGATGGTGGGATTTCTTTTGTAATCTACATCTCTACAGAACTTAGGCTTTGGTGTCTTGTCTTGGAATATAAAATATTCCAAATGGCTAAGATAGAAAAAGAGATTGAGATAAATCCACGCACATATGGACACCTTATCTTTGACAAAGGAGGCAAGAATATACAATGGATTAAAGACAATCTCTTTAACAAGTGGTGCTGGGAAATCTGGTCAACCACTTGTAAAAGAATGAAACTAGACCACTTTCTAACACCATACACAAAAATAAACTCAAAATGGATTAAAGATCTAAACATAAGACCAGAAACGATAAAACTCCTAGAGGAGAACATAGGCAAAACACTCTCCGACATATATCACAGCAGGATCCTCTATGACCCACCTCCCAGAATATTGGAAATAAAAGCAAAAATAAACAAATGGGACCTAATTAACCTTAAAAGCTTCTGCACATCAAAGGAAACTATTAGCAAGGTGAAAAGACAGCCTTCAGAATGGGAGAAAATAATAGCAAATGAAGCAACCGACAAACAACTAATCTCAAAAATATACAAGCAACTCCTACAGCTCAACTCCAGAAAAATAAACGACCCAATCAAAAAATGGGCCAAAGAACTAAATAGACATTTCTCCAAAGAAGACATACAGATGGCTAACAAACACATGAAAAGATGCTCAACATCACTCATTATCAGAGAAATGCAAATCAAAACCACTATGAGGTACCATTTCACACCAGTCAGAATGGCTGCCATCCAAAAGTCTACAAATAATAAATGCTGGAGAGGGTGTGGAGAAAAGGGAACCCTCTTACACTGTTGGTGGGAATGCAAACTAGTACAGCCACTATGGAGAACAGTGTGGAGATTCCTTAAAAAACTGGAAATAGAACTGCCTTATGATCCAGCATCCCACTGCTGGGCATACACACTGAGGAAACCAGAAGGGAAAGAGACACGTGTACCCCAATGTTCATCGCAGCACTGTTTATAATAGCCAGGACATGGAAGCAACCTAGATGTCCATCAGCAGATGAATGGATAAGAAAGCTGTGGTACATATACACAATGGAGTATTCCTCAGCCATTAAAAAGAATACATTTGAATCAGTTCTAATGAGGTGGATGAAACTGGAGCCTATCATACAGAGTGAAGTAAGCCAGAAGGAAAAACATAAATACAGTATACTAACGCATATATATGGAATTTAGAAAGATGGTAACAATAACCCGGTGTACGAGACAGCAAAAGAGACACTGATGTATAGAACAGTCTTATGGACTCTGGGAGAGGGAGAGGGTGGGAAGATTTGGGAGAATGGCATTGAAACATGTAAAATATCATGTAAGAAACGAGTTGCCAGTCCAGGTTCGATGCACGATACTGGATGCTTGGGGCTACTGCACTGGGACGACCCAGAGGGATGGTATGGGGAGGGAGGAGGGAGGAGGGTTCAGGATGGGGAACACATGTATACCTGTGGCGGATTCATTTTGATATTTGGCAAAACTAATACAATTATGTAAAGTTTAAAAATAAAATAAAATTAGAAAAAAAAAGAAAAAGAGATTGATTAACTCTGGCACTGATTATCATGATAGGAAATATATAAATCGCACTTAGTGCTTTTGAAAGTATTTCCTATTTTTTTGCCACTTTAAAAGAGATGAACCAGAAACCCTGCCTGAGTTCTTTACTGTAATGGCCTTACTGGGAGCCTGACTCCCAGAGCACTGCAGGATTAGAAGGGCCAGAGGCTTGGAGACAGTCAGTTAGGCAGGAGCAGATCAAGCGTTACCTAATGATGCTTACAAAGTGCCTTTCAGTTGAACAACAAAAACAAGTAAATAAATAATCTCATAAAGGGAAATTGGGAGTTGTTACGCTCTGAGGGTTTGTGGTCTCCTTAGACAAGCTCATGGCCGATGTCAGATTTCCTTCTGCATTTTCCTAATCCTCCAAGAGATGAAGTGTCCTGCCTGAACTGGAGAAGGCACTGCCGTTGTGATGGAGCTTGGTTCACTCAAGCCCAGGAACAACAGGCTCTCATCTCTTATCCGACTCACACCAGGCTGGCTGCTGTGCATTTATGTGTTAACAAGTTATCCACTTAAGAGTTTCTAGGCATCAGTTCCGTGCCGGGCTCTATGCTAGGGGCTTTTGTTAGAAAGGTGATTAGGAGGTAGTTCTCGCTTTCAAGGGGTTAGCAGAGTTCGCAGGTCAGTATGTGAGATGGATGTGCAAACAGATAATTGGAACATGGCGCACTGAGCGCTGCCATGGAGAAGCTGTGGGAGCACGGAGAAGGGCCAGCCGCCCGGCGCCCTCGGGAGTCAGGGAAGCCTTCCCCGGTGAGGCGGTGCATAGATCTGAGGGATGAGGGGTCACGTGCTAGGCAGAAGTGAGAGAAAGACATCCCAAGAGAATTTACATTTACTGGTCTCTTACCAGGATCCAGGTACTGTTAGGTACTTCTAGGTAAATACTGCCTTTTGTCATCCAAAAGTCCTGCAGAGTACCTCTTATTTCCCCCTGTCTTTATAAACAAGGAGACTGAAGCTTAGAGGGGTACAGGAAGCTGCCAAAGATGGCATTTAAGCAGGGTCAGAACTGGAATTTGGACCCAATCTGGGAAGACGCCAAAGCCCAAAGTCTTTCTGCCACAACCTCCTGCCCTTAATGTCTGCAGAGGTCATGCACGAACAGTTTGGAGATCAGTGAGAAGTCAAGTGGGGAGCATGAGAGCAAGTGCTGGAAAACGAATCTGAAAAGATAGCCTGAAGCCAGGTGGTTGGGGGCCGCATGGGATATTCCTTCCCTCCAGAAGTGCTGTGTGAACACCCACTATTTTCCAGACATGAAGCAAAGATATATTGAGTACAGGCCCTGCCCCTAGGGGCTCACTGTCTAGTCACAGAGAGCTGGAAGGACTTCTCTTTTCTGGCATTGAACTTGAATGAGGTCCTTTTGGGAAGGGAAGGCAAAAGCTCCATCAGCAACCAGGGTGGATTTTTTGCTCTGCTGAAAATCTAGGCAATGATTCCACATGTCAGCAATATCATATAATATTTGTTTTTCTCTGTCTCACTTACTTCACTCAATATGACAGTCTCTAAGTCCATCCAGGCTCCTCTGTCCATGGATTTCCCAGGCAGGAATGCTGGACTGGGTTGCCATTTCCTTCTCCAGGGAATTTTCCGGACCCAGGGATCAAACCCACATCCCCTGCCCTGCAGGCAGATTCTTTTACCACAAAGTCATTTCACTCTTTTTTTTTTTTTTTTATGGCTGAATTAACACATCTTCTTTATCCATTCTTGTTGATGGACATTTAGGTTGCTTCTGTGTCCTGGCTGTTAAAAATATACACTTTACTATATATAAAAATAGATAACTAATAAGGACCTACTGTATAGCACAGGGAACTCTATACAATATCTGTAATAACCTATGTGGGAAAAGAACTTAAAAAAGTGGATATACATATATGTATAACTGAATAACTTTGCTGTACAGCAGAAGCTAACACAACATTTTAAATCAACTATATTCCAATAAAGATATTTGAAAAAAGAAAATCTGGGCAATGGGAAATCATTAGACACATTTCATAGGAACCACGACCTCTGGTGATTCAGAACCATGAAGTGAAGACACTGTCCCTGTTAGGATTTGGTGGTGGGCTGTCACTACAGCGTGTGTCTGAGGGTTGTGATCGGACATGTTGGTACAGGGTCACTTCTTTAAGTGGAGAGCAGAGACGTTTCCAGCAGAGAAACGTCCAGACTCTGTCTGGAAAGTGTCTCTTTAGGCATACTTCGGAGAGAGAAAACATACTTGCCAGAACCCTGGTGACTGCCCCTCCTGCCTTCCTCTTTCCCTGGTGAGCTTTTGTGCAGCTGTCACACACAGCCCTGCCACCGCCTTGGTGTGGCCCCCCTGCACATTCTCTGGCTAAAACACTTAGATTTGCTGCGTTAGGTAGTGCGTGTATTAGCTTGAATGACAATCATCAAACCCTGTTGGATTTTTGTAGCACAGAATCTTCCAAAGGCTTTTACTTTACTTTATTGTAAGTACAGCTCTGTGAACAAGAAAAGATAGATTTTTTTGACTCTCATTTTATTGACATGGGTAGAAAGATGAGGAGGTTATGAAACTTGTCATTGCAGAACAGTGTTTTTCCCTCTTCTGTAAAATGGGGGAAACTTTAGGAGGGTGGTACTTGGTTTGTTCTTTAGATTTTAGCTTTTCCGTGAGCGTCAATGACTGTGGAACCCTTAGAAGCAGTATCTGCACAAATGGAATTTACCCCTACCTGCACTCCCTACCCCACCTAAGTTTGATCTTCCCTGATCCCAGCCTGCCTTGTTGAATTCACTTTCCTGGAATTAAGAACCATGGACACATAGGCTTCCAGAAAAGTCTCTGATAAGTTCATTTCACTGAAATGGCAAGAACTGATGAGCTGATAACTTCCCCACCAGTTATCCACTCAGTGTTTATTAGGCGCCAGGCATACGCAGATGATAATGTACGTGCATTAGCTAACTTAATCCTCATAGAAATCTCACGAGGTGAGTTACTATCATTAACCCCCTTCCTTTTTAAAGATTTTTTAAGATGGACATTTTTAAAGTCTTTCTTGGATTTGTTACAGTATTGCAGATGTTTTAAGTTTTGCTTTTTTGGCCACTGAGGCTTGTGGGATCTTATTTCCCCAATTAGGGATCAGACTCGAACCCGCTTTGTTGGAAGGTGACGTCTTAACCACTAAACCATCAGGGAAATTCCTTAACCCCCTTTTTTTTTATGGGGTAATTATCTCCCTTTTTAAAAATTTATTTTATTTTTTCGTACAGTGAAATTATTTTTATGATACTGTAATTTTTTTCCACTTTATTTATTTGGAGGCTAATTACTTTACAATATTGTATTGGTTTTGTCATACATTGACATGAATCCGCCACGGGTGTACATGTGTTCCCCATCCCATCCCTCTGGGTCATCCCAGTTCACCAGCCCCGAGCACCCTGTATCATGCATCAAACCTGGACTGGTGATCTGTTTCACATATGATAATATACATGTTTCAATGCCATTCTCCCTTAACCCCTTTTTAAAAATAAGGAAACCAAGGCTTAGGGATGTGTAATATCCCCTCTTTCTCTTGGGTATTTGCATTTGAACAGTGAACACACAAGCCTGCAGCCGAAAAGTGAATTTGCTCTTGAGAAATCTCAGGCGTCATCTGGGTATCATGGCTTAAACCTTTGAATTTTTGAAAAATGTTGTCATTGGATCCTGTGACCTTTTAGTTAAAGCATACACTGGTGAGTCATCTGGGAGGTTTGTGGGATCTCTTAGAACATTGAGAGCTTCATTTTGGCCATATGCTTACAACTTCTTTGTGCAGTGTCACTGTGAACTCATTTACTTACTGTGGATTCATAAAAAAGTAAAGCGTTTTTCCTTTTGTAGACATTTGCCTGAAAAAGTTAAGGATGACCAGCAACTGAAGAATATGAGTGGCCAGTGGTTTTATGAAGCCAAGGCAAAAAGACACAGAGACAGAATCCACGGTGCAGATATTATCAGAGCATCCATGAGGAAGAAGAGGCCCCAGGTAGCAGGTAAGCTGATTGGGCTATTGCCTCTCAAGGCAACATTTGTTTGGGAGAAGTAGTCCTTGGGAGAAGGGAAGGGTGTCACCATCACTACTGAATCTGCGGAGGGAAATCATTTAGGGGTGTGCTTTGCATAATGTGTGGTCCTGTAGGTCAAAATCTTCTTGGGTTTGGATGGATGAAGTCAGGGTTAAGTGACTTAGTGTGGTAAAGAAGAACAAAGGAAGCCCTTTAGTTGCCATATTGACTTGAAGTAACATTGACAGTTGAGGCTTATAAGGGATCTGTGTGTGTGTGTGTGTGTGTGTGTGTGTGTGTGTGCATGCGCACGCTGTCATGTCTGACCCTTGGATGGTAGCCTACCAGGCTCCTCTGTCCATGGAATGTTTCAGGCAAGAATACTGGAGCAGGTTGCCATTTCCTACTCCAGGGAATCTTCCCAACCTTGGGGGATCAAATCTACATCTCTTGTGTCTCCTGCATGGGCAGGCAGATTTTTTTTTTTTTTTTTTTTTATCAGTGTATCACCTGGAAAGCTCTTATCAGGGATCTACCATCTCCTCTTTCTTTGGTTCTAACTAAAAATTCAGAACCTTTTCTCCTGAGTAGAGTAACAGGAAGAGATTGGCCTTCCTGCTCAATGACTGTGACACCTGGTACGTCTTTAAAAACCAAGTACATCATTTAAGGGACTGTAAAGACAGCATTTTGGAGGCTTCTTCAGAATTCTGTTGAATTCATTAAATATTTACCAGGTGCCTTCTCTCTAATCAACTCTGCACTAGTCAGTATAAACCTTTACCCCTGAGAACTAGCCCCTGTCTAGTTCTAACCTGTTCTCAATAAGGAAATTACCTCTTTGGCATCTAATATGTTACAGGCATTTCTTCCCTAATATTTCTAATTGTAGTAGCAATCTTATAAGGTAGGTATTATTATCCTCATTATATGTATGCAATATGTAAAACTCAGAAGTGAAGTAACTTGTCTAAGGTCATCAGCGGGCTATGAGCACTGCATAGCTCATCATAAGGAGTCAGCCCCCATCTATAAGGACTGTGGCTCTACATCAGAAGGGCTGAAATCCCAGCTCTGCCATGCACCCTCCCAAAACCACCCAGAACTTGAGAAATCTTGAAGGGTCCCGTGGGTTATACCGAGGGCTCCATTTTGCAGTTACAGAAACTAAACTTATGAGTAGAAAGACCTGTGAATGTATTTGGAAATTAGGAGTCCTTGGTGGCTCAGACAGTAAGGAATCTGCCTGCAATGCAGGAGACCTGGGTTCAATCCCTGGGTCAGGAAGATCACCTGGAAAAGGGCATGGCAACCCACTCCAGTGTTCTTGCCTGGAGAATCCCATGGACAGAGGAGCCAGGCGGGCTACAGTCCGTGGGGTGGCAGAGAGTCAAACACGATTGAAATGACTAAGCACATGTTGCTTCATCTTAATTCTTAACACTGATGGAAGTATTACTGGTGCTTACTGGCTATGTGGCCTTAGGCAAGTCTCTTGATCTCTTTGGTCTTCAATTTTGAAATCTGTAACCTTGGAAAATTTTTCCCTCCTCAGAGGATCATGCATGCAAGGGACTCAACACTTTGCCTCGAACTCAGTCATCACTCAGTTGATGCTAATTATCCAAGAGGTGCAGGTAGAGAGCAGTGGGTGTTCAGAGGCCAAAGAGATTATCTCCTGAAGAGGGATCACAGAGGTTTTAAGGGGGCTCTGGCATCTGAGCTAGCTTGTGAGACCTTGTAGAATTTGGCTGTGTAGAGACTGTGAGAGGAGGAGGCAGTGGAGAGGAACATTCCAGAATAGAAGCATTTGTTCCCTTTTGTATCCCAGAGCCCAGCCTTGAGTCGAGCCCATTGTAGCTGTTCAGTAAAGAGTTGGTAATGATGGTGTGTCTGTCCCAACAAGAACTTCCCTGCCCTGAGCATCCCCTGGCCATATGCAACAAGTCCTGACCCCAATTCAAGTCAGATTCACCTAGAGCAGTCGCAATTTTGCTTTAGTCGTGTCCGCACATTTAAAGGTGCGCCCATGCTCGCTGGAGACTCTACTTGTGGGCAACTAACAACATGACTCCTCTCATGGATGTATTGATAATTCTGATCTTAAGTACACAGACTCATTCGTGATGCCGGGGTGCTCAGGGAAGGCCTGACGTTCAGGTTCCAGCCTTCAGAGGTTAGAGCTGATATGAGAAGTTGTAGGTTGTGGAGAAGACAGATGGATAATATTCTTGCCTTTATTGTTTCCTGTTTCAGATGAGCAGAGTAAGGACAGAGCAAACAGGGCAAAGGAAAGCTGGGTGAATAACGTCCACAAGGATGCTTTCCTCCCCCCAGAGCTAACCGGTGTTGTAGAAGAGCCAGAAGAAGATGTAGCCCCAGCAAGCCCCAGGTGAGACCGAGCCCATGGGGAGAGCTGCTGCACGTGGGGTCCTGGCTAGGTCCTGCTGTGAGGCCAGCCAGGTCTCGTGGGTGTAGGGAGGAGGGCACGGATGAGAGCGTTCTGAGCCCTGATATGAACAAAGCCTGAGCGGTATTCTTTCTCAGCTTCCAGAATGTCTAACAAATCTGCATATTAAGTAAAATGTCAAGTGGTGATTTCTTCCCACCAACTAGAGCTGTTTTTTTTTTTTTAATTGTTATTTGTACTAAGGGTTTCTTCATAGAGTAAATGAAAATGTACTCCAAAATGAGTATTGGGGAGTAAGTCACTGAAGGAAAGAGATGAATGGGGGGGAATTTCCTGGTGATCCAGTGTTAGGACTTAGATATACTGCTGTGGGCCCAGGTCCCTTCCCTGGTCGGGGAACTAAGATCCCCACAAGCTGCACAAATGTGGCCAAAAAAAAGAAATCAGTGATGATCAAATTGTAACAGCCTGGTGCAATTGAAGAAATTTAAGCACTAAAACCAAGCAGATGGGAATTCCAATCCTGAATATGCCGTTTATTAGCATTTGACCATGGGCAAGTCATTTAATCTCCCTGAATCTCTTTCCCTAACTATAGATAGGAATCATACTGTATAAGAAACATTCTGATGAGAATTAGTACATAAAATACCTGGTACATGGTAGGTACTGAATAGATGGCTCTTAAGGATGCAGATTGTCCTCAATATTTCAGTCTTGCTTTTGTGCATTTTCCATTTATCTTATCACCTGACCAATCAAAACGCACATTTGTACATCCTTCCTATGAAATAGCTGATTATGAGGCTATGTTGCCACAAACTTTTTCAACCAAGATGATTTGTTTTTAGATATTTAAGGATCTTCCCATTGGTATCTGTCCATTGGGCGGTATAGTTGTTACTCTTTGGTTGAAGGACAATTACATTTTATTTCTAGCTCCTCAGTGAAGGCAATTGAATCAGAATCTCCAACTGTAGTTAAGTCAGTGAATTTGCTGGTGGGACAGTCACTGAGTCAGGGTCCAAGGCTGAGACACCTGGGAAATGGGGATGTTTTCAATATAATTTGTGGATGAGAGAGTGGGTCTATTCTATAGGCACCAACAGGCATTTGAGGGTCAAATATAAGTATTATGTTATATGGATAATGGAATACTATTAAGGTAATTGTTGTCTATCCATTTCCCTTTTAGAGAGGACTCGCTTTGTTTTCCTGGGTGGTAGGCAGCACCATATCCCCCCCGCCCCCACCTAGGATGATCTGTGATGTTCTCTCAAGACCCTGATGCTGGGAAAGATTGAAGGCAAAAGGAGAAGGGGGTGGCAGGGGATGAGAAGCTGCTTAGACGGCATCACCAACTCGATGGACATGAGTTTGAGCAAACTCCAGGAGATAGTGAAGGACTTCCTTTCCTTCTCCCAGGAATGCATTTCATCTTAAATGGCCTAAGGGACCAAGGTGCCATGGCCCTTAGAGCTTGACTGAGTTTTCTTATGACCACATGGCCTGGTGGGTACCCACCTTCCTTTCCCAATTTGAGGCTGTGAATAGTGTCCACATTTGTGTCTATGTTGTTGGTTACATTTCTTGGATGACCTCAGACACATCTTTAAGGTTTCATCTGTATGTACCTCGGGACCAAGCTGTCTCACCAGGGTGTTATGAGATGGAATGTAATGAGGTATGGGTACCACTTGGCATTTCTCAGGAAGAAAGAAAATTGGCAATTTGCAGGTGGCCTTATATTAGGTTGGCAATCCCTGATGGCTCAGATGGTAAAGAATCTGCCTGCAATGCAGGAGACCTGAGTTCAATCCCTGGGTCAGGAAGATCCCCTGGAGAAGGAAGGGGCAACCCACTCCAATATTTTTGCCTGGAGAGTTCCATGGACAGAGGAGCCTGGTGAGCTACAGTCCTGGGGTCACGAAGAGTCGAACACGACTGAGTGACTGACATATTATAATAACACAGATGAGGTAGGCCAAGAAGACAGGAATAAACGTGTTTGATGTGTCCGACATACTTTGCTCGTTACGTGGTGTGAGCGGTGATCATGCAGAACTGTAACAGGAGCTGTTATTGACTTCCTTCTCTCTGTGTCGGAAGCTCCTGCTTTACTCAGTGTCAGGTTCCAGCATGTTTCTCACCTATACTTTAACCTTTGGGAACTGGGTGTGGTAAGTATATTTTGGGGCCTGTACTTTTAGACTAAGTGAACTTCAATAGAATGACTCAATACCTGTCAATATTTTCTTAGTCAGGAGTCAGGGAACGTGAGGCAACCCTGACTGGGTATTGCAGTTTCTGAAGGAATTTTTTTTTTTTTTTCCTAATAAGCTCTGGGGCAAGAGTCCTTCTTCTGTTGTGGGCACAATTCTGAGCACTTCTGTTTGTGAGTAATTAACTCATCGTGGGTATTAAACGTGTATTCAAGCATGAGAAGCTACTTGCGTTCCTTTGGAACTGGTCTTTGCATCTGTAGCCTGAGGAGGCAGAGAGGGCTCTGATGAACAGAGGGGGAGCAGGGGATGAGGTTCTCTTTCGAGCAGCAAAGAAAACTCCAAGTGCGCTCAGCTCTAGTCCTGGCTGCTGGGTAGTACTGGCACAAATGGTGGTGAAGGACTGGTGTTAGGGATTTAAGTGTTTTCTTTCTAGTTATCACAGATTGAGCCCTTTAATAAAACATAATAAAAATGAATACTCGAAAAGTGAAATACAGATAACAACTAGGGCATGCAAAACATAAGCCCACTGAGGGATGTACTGTGGTGTCTCAGCAAATTGCTGTAACTGATTCTAAGTGCACACTCTTGATGTCTGCTCAGTTCAGTCGCTCAGTCGTATCCGACTCTTTGCGACCCCATGAATCGCAGCACGCCAGGCCTCCCTGTCCATCACCAACTCCTGGAGTTCACTCAAACTCATGTCCATGGAGTCGGTGATGCCATCCAGCCATCTCATCCTCTGTCGTCCCCTTCTCCTCCTGCCCCCAATCCCTCCCAGCATCAAAGTCTTTTCCAGTGAGTCAACTCTTCGCATGAGGTGGCCAAAGTACTGGAGTTTCAGCTTCAGCATCATTCCTTCCAATGAACACCAAGGACTGATCTCCTTCAGAATGGACTGGTTGGATCTCCTTGCAGTCCAAGGGACTCTCAAGAGTCTTCTCCAACACCACAGTTCAAAAGCATCAATTCTTTGGCGCTCAGCTTTCTTCATAGTCCAACTCACACATCCATACATGACTACAGGAAAAACCATAGCCTTGACTAGACAGACCCTTGTTGGCAAAGTAATGTCTCTGCTTTTCAATATGCTATCTAGGTTGGTCACAACTTTCCTTCCAAGGAGTAAGCATCTTTTAATTTCATGGCTGCAGTCACCATCTGCAGTGATTTTGGAGCCCAAAAAATAAAGTCTGACACTGTTTCCACTGTTTCCCCATCTATTTCCCATGAAGTGATGGGGATGCCATGATCTTAGTTTTCTGAACATTGAGCTTTAAGTCAACTTTTTCACTCTCCTCTTTCACTTTCATCAAGAGGCTTTTTAGTTCCTCTTCACTTTCTGCCATAAGGGTGGTGTCATCTGCATATCTGAGGTTATTGATATTTCTCCCGGCAATCTTGATTCCAGCTTGTGCTTCTTTCAGCCCAGTGTTTCTCATGATGTACTCTGCATAGAAGTTAAATAAGCAGGGTGACAATATACAGCCTTGACGTACCTGTTGTAAACCAGTAACACACAGTTCACATACTGGCACTGGTACAATGGTCTGCAGTTTGATAGCACAATGTGTCTCTCCCCCCAAATAATTGTGGGACAGACACACAATAATCCCCCGGACATGGCTGAGCCTTGATGGGCAGCAGAGGATGAAAATGTAAGAAATTTCATGTGCATCAGATCCTGCCTCCCCAACAAGGAATAATGTGTGTTTCCTGGTTATAGAGGTAGGCCTGCTCTGGGATGAGAAGCCCCTCCTTTATTATTTGAGATGACATGTTCTATGAAAAAAGGTTTGGATGCTTAGGGAGTCACAGAGAGTCTAGTAGCCCCTCGACTGACCAGGGCCTTATGTGGCCCCACCCTTAGTGCTAGTTTGGTCTGAAGGAGCCCAGAAGTGGACTGACCTTTTTAGTTTCCCTCTGTCTCTCCAATCTCTTCCCCTAAGACTACCTCTCTGAGGATTGGTCCCTCTGGTAGCTTATATCATCTTGGCTGAGAGTAAAAAGTGAGAGTGTTAGCTGCTGAGTTGTGTCCAACTCTTTGAGACTGCATGGACTCTAGCCTGCCAGACTCCCCTGTCCATGGAATTCTTTAGGCAAGAATGCTGGAGTGGGTATGTGGCCACAAACAGGGTCAGCCCAGAGCTCTAAAAAAAAAGAAAAACAAAAGCAAGAGTTTCTCAAGTGTGTTCTAAGCTTCCCAACTCTTTTCTTCTCCTGGTTTTCCTCCCACACTCTTTGCCATCCCACATCCTTCAGTTCCCTTGTGGCTTCCTCCTTTCCCCCTGGAAAGGCTCTACCATGCATTCTACCCTAAGGCTTAAATTTTTAATAACTTAAGCCAGTGTGAATGAAAGTTTTGAGCTTCTTTCCTTTTCTTGGTTGTTTCTAAAAGCTTAAAGAACTACTCTGAGAATGTATCCTGATAAGGTTCAGAACCTTCAGCCACAGAAAGCAAGTTCCTAGGTACAAAGGAGGTTACATTAGAGGCAGAGGGCGTCACACGAAGGACGTGGTAGCCTACTCTGCCTACATATAAACCGGCCCTAGTAACAGATGACAGTCAGTAATAAGCCAATGACTGCTACTGTTGGGGCAGAAGTCACAGGGAGCACTGTGTGCCAGCCTGAGCCACAGGCAGAAGAAATAGGAAGCCAGATGAAAGGCCATCTAAGAGTGAGATGCAGAGAAAAATAGGACAAAGAGAAATAGTTATGGATAGTGAGGATAGAGCCATTAATCCATAGGTTGGCTTGGTTTACTTTTAGGATATTTCTTGGAAATAAAGTGTTTAAATATCCTTGTTTGCAATTGATTGAAAAACACAGATTTAGCATCTTTCTAGGACCTAATAGAATAAATCATTCTGTAGGGTTGCAAATTCATTCTCCATGCAGTCATTCAGTCAGTCGGTAAACAGTTGTTGAGTATTTGTTGTACACAAGATAGTAGCTAGGAATTCAAAGTGGAATAATATATGATCCCTGTCCTTGAGGAACTTATTCCAGAAATAATTATATTTAAGGGATTTCTTGAAGGATAAGAAGGATTCTGTTAGGGAGACAGAGAGGACAGGACAGGCAGAGGGGATGACATGGAGATCTGGTTTGGCTTGACATCTGGAAGGGTCTAATATAGTGGATATATTGCAGTTATCAATTACTAGTTATCTCTTGAGTGCTCTACCAACACTTCAAATTTCTTCTAAACTCATCTCTAAAATTCTGTTGTATGTTTCCTCTTTTCTCCATTCCCTTAATTAGGATTTCACCATCTCTTACCTAAATTTCTGTTATAATGTCCTTATTGAATTGAACCTGTCTTCACAGTTACCAGATCATGACTATAAAAAGTAAACTGGATCATAAAGTCATTTGGTGTTTCCTTGTGACTTAAAAGTGAAAGTCTAGCCTTTTGGTCAACATTCAAGGCTCTTCACAATCTGGTTCTAACTACTTATTTTAGCATGAGTGTGTGTGTTAGTCACTCAGTTGTATTTGACTCTTTGTGACCCTATGGACTATAGCCTGCCAGGCTCCTCTGTCCATGGAATTCTCCAGACAAGAATACTGGAGTGGGTAGCCATTCCCTTCTCCAGGGGATATTCCCAACCCAGGGATTGAACCTGGGTCTCCTGCATTGCAGGCAGATTCTTTACCATCTAAACCACCAGGGAAGAGAAGTTCTCAACTGTGACCTGTATGTCACAATTGCCCAAGGAACTTTTAATAATCCAGATTCCCAGGGCTAAGTATCACTGTGTTGCTGTCTTGGGTTGAGGACCTGTGTCTCGCTCACCACCATCCCCCAAGCTTCTAACACTATATCCAGCACATAGTAGGTACTTGGTATCTATGGACCAAGTGAGTGAATGTTGTTGCCTCTCTTACTGTTGTCCATCACTTATCACTACCTGACATTATATTACATATTCATTTTTGTGTGTTTGTTTTCCCCCCTCTCAGCTGCAAGGGGAAAAAGACTTTGTCTACTACTGCATTTCATTTTGTTCACTGCTGTCTTCCTGGAACAGACAATAGTGCCCAACGAATGTCTTGTGGAATAAATGAATGAATGAAGAATATATGGGAAAATATATTTTAAATTTTTTAAAAAGAGAAAAATAGGTGGAGAGTGAGAGATGGATTGACTGAGAATAGTTGATGATATAATGAATTATTAAATAGAGAATAATGATGAAAGAGGGGTTAATGGATAAACAAATGAGTAATAAATAATTGAATGAAGTCCTTTGGACCCCAGGGATCCAGTAGAAAAAGAGACTAAGAGAGCAAGAAAAAATTTAAGCTACAAGGCAAGAATGGCATTGATAACATCCAGATTTTATTGCTTTGCCAAGACTGCCTCACTTCAGACATATCACCATGAGCTCTGGTGATTATAAAAGCTGGAGGAGACTTTGAGGGCTATTCTCAAATTTGGACAACCACAAGTAAGGAGCATTCAGGATGGAGAACAAGAAGGCATGGAGGTAGGAGGGAGCTTGGCTGCTGCAAGGGTTGTGATGCCCATTAATCAAAAATATCCATGGAGAATGTCCCCAAAATGAGTTCAGGGAGAACAGGATAAAGCCTGTACTATGGTGTTTCTTTCCATGACATTGGCAGATTTTCCTCTGGGAATTTTCCTATGAAATGCTGCAAAAGTGATGAGTTTTCTTGCGTGCAAAAGCTGTGCACTCCCACCTTTCTTTGTTTTTGGTAGAATTAAAGTGCTATTTCGTTGTAAGTTATCAGAGTGAACCAAAAAATGCTCATCTTTGAGCTTTATCGCCTGTGCTTCCGTGATTCTCACTTCTGACACCCCTCTCTCTCACCCTTGTTGAATGGGAACCTACCAATTAACACCATGTCTTTAGCTCTGAAATAGTATTGTTTTTTCCACTAATGCTCTTTTTCCTGGAAAGCTTTTGTTTGTATATATCTATCCCCCTCTTGCAGAGGGATTAGCTACTTGCCTTAACCCTCTATAATAAGATCAGTGTGAGGCACTTCACTTGCTCCCAAAGGCAGGGTAGAGATGAGCCAAGGTATGGGACAATGCATTTGATCTTTTGTTCTTTGACTAACTGCAAATCCAGTGATGTGAATGTTTCATTTCTTGGAGGCCTGCCCTACAGAATCACTCATATTGAGCTCTTAAATGAATCTTGCTAATCCTATAGAATCTTAGATGTACCCAAATTAGTTGTGAGGGATAGTTTCACTCTGACATCAGTGTGCCTTATGGATGGATGGGAATGTGTGTGTTAAATAAATCTGTAGCATGAACTGGGGTAGAACCAAAAAAGTAATATTTTACTTAAAAAAAAATACTGACTCGAAAGGCTGGCATAGTATATTTATGAATCTGCTTCACTCAAGCCCTGAGCCATTTCTTCATGTGTTTTTTTTTCACATTTTTTTTACACATTGCGTGTAACACGTGTTAGCACAATGCTGGGTGCCAGGCACAGCGTTAACATTTAAGGAATTCACAATTCGAAGAGAGAAAGCAGCAATGGCAAGAAACACAGGGAGAAAAATCACTTGAAAAATTTGCTTCTGAGTTCAGACACAGTTAATATTTATTCTGAAATGTACCTCAGAAGAGAGTATGTCCGTTGTTATTTTTAACTGCTTTACTTATTTTTTTGTTTTTTGGTCGCACCACGTAGCCTGTGGGATCTTAGTTCCCCAACCAGGGATCAAACCCATGCCCCTTGCCATGGAGCGCAGAGTCCTAACCACTGGGCTGACAGGGAATTCATTTTTAACTGCTTTAGAGGGAAAGCCTGCTTAAGGTTCAAAAGCTTTAAAAGTTGTTGCATGTGCTTAGAAGTACTTTACAGCTGGACGTAGAAGCAGATGGGCTGTCCCACTGCCCAGGTGGTATAGTTCTAAGACTGCTGTGAAGGCCTTCTTCCCCACGTGTCCCAGCCAGAGTACCTAACATTCTTCTTCTTTTAAGTCTTCAAAGACTTGTATTAGAATGCAGACACTTTCAGGAGCCAAAGTCTAACAACAATATCATAGTCTAATATTTTAATAATCTTCTTACAGAAGTAAACCAGTTTTGGCTAAGTACTCTATCTAGTATTGAGGCATCCTAGGTGGCACAGTGTTAAAAGAATCTGCCTGCCAGTGCAGGAGATAAAAGAAACATGAGTTTGGTCCCTGGGTCAGGAAGATCCCTTGGAAGAGGAAATGGCAACCCACTCTAGTATTCTTGCCTGGAAAATTCCATGGACAGAGGAACCTGGCAGCTACAGTCCATGGGGTTGCAAAGAGTCAGATACAACTGAGCACGCGCACGTGCACATCTAGTATCGTAGGTAGTTTTTGAAGGGTGCCTGAGGTCAGAAATTACAGAGCACAAGGTGTGAGCCTTGGCTTGCTGTATGGTGTTAAGAACTCATCATGTAGAAGGTATTCAGTATCTTATTATACAGGACACACCCTAAGAATAGAAATCTTAGGAGCGGTGGAAAGCCCTCTGAGAGGGCTTATAAGAAACAAAAGACGCAGTACGTGGCTATAGAGAGACTGTGTTCTCTTAGGAAAAATAATGCTTTCCTTTATGAATATTTAATCACCTGATTTCAACTAGCAAAGAGCAAATCCTAGTTCCAAGCACCAATAAAATGTGCGGTAAGATTTGAGACGGTGAGACCCACTGCCGTCGGGCTAATAGGCAAGCGGCGCCACAAGGGAGGTGAGATTTGGACGGGGCTTGGCGGTGAGAGTGAGCATGTAGGTCAAGAGAGCAGAGACAACATTTGAGGGAGCGGGTTGGGGTAGGTTGGGGGGGACCGCAGAGAGGGGCAGGGAGCCAGGTTTGGCACAATGGTCAGTGGGCAGGAGGAGTGGGAGGGTACAGGGAGCAGATGGTGGAGTGTCTCCAATTCCTTCCTGAGGACCCCGGAAAGGTAACGAGCAGGAGAGGGATGTGCCCAAAGTCTTGTTTCAGACCGTTCTAGCTTAGGGGTGGAATGCCGAAAGGATGAGGAGAGTGGAACTTTGGTGTCTGGAGGTCGAATGTGAGGCTCATACAGATGACAGGGAGGAGTCAGGAGCGGTGGAAAGGAAGTGACAGATGTGAGAGTCACTGGGAAGTTAGAATCACCCTGTCTTCATTCCAGTCCTCTTGCCATAAACTTCATTCCAGTCCTCATCATAAATGGATTTACTGATTTGAGGAATCAGTGGAGTGCAGCCCAGCCATTCCAGTGCCTGTCTCTGGAGTCAGGGTCAGACACCTGGTTCACATTCCCAGCTCTTTGGCTACCTTAACCTCTCCAAGCCTCAGTTTTCTCGATAGTAAAATGGGGAGAAGGGTACATACCGCCCAGGCATGTTGCAAAAGTCAGCTGAGAATAGGATGGCTGCTGTGTTGATAATTGCCCAGTAAAAGACAGGCAAACAAAACATCGTTGTATTCCTTGAGGGACACAAAGCTGGAGCTTAATTGAGGAAGTAGCTGCATTTTTCAGAAGCATTTTGAGGCATGAAACTCTGGTTTTTATTTTTTCTACTTAGGCAGACTTGTGAACTGTAGTTAACTAAGTACCCCACCGTCATCCCATTTCTGCTTATCCCACCCACCAGAGAACCCAGTGAATCCTGTATATTCCCGGTAGTTCCGTGTCTGCCTCGTTTCTTTCTCTCTTTTGCTTTCTGAATAGCAGGAACAAAGACATCTTGTCTAAAACCTAAATAATGTGCCTCGTTGTAGTTTGGCAAAGCACAGATTGAAAAGAAAAAAAAAAAAGCTGTGGTCACCTGTGTGTGCTGCTGCCTTCCTGGCACTGGCTTATTTGGCCTTGAGTTGCACAGCCACTTACTCACCAGTTATGTCCCAGACACTGTACACAGTATTGCAAGGAACAGAAAGATGGCCAAGATGCTCTTGTGGGGTCTCCCTGGTTACTGTGAGAGAGAAGATACATATGCATGGGGTGAGGTTGCATCGCTCCTCATATGGTCGCATGAAATCCATAGTTGCATAGGGTTTGGTAAGAGAGAGGTTGGTTTGGTCCCTGGGCAGGTGGGGAGCACATGATGTACAGCGTGGGCGGTTGGGGTGGTGGCTGGGGGTGCAGAAGTGGGGTTTCCAGGGAGAAGAGGGAGGAGGCTATAGGGACGCTGCTTGTCCTTCGTTCTTGGGGAGAGGGAGAGGGAAGGGAGGAAGATGATAGGAGAGGAGGGTGGCAGTTTGCTCAGGTCCTGCAGTTATGCGACTGATTTATTTACTAGTTGAAAGTGTTCATTACTCAGTCGTGTCTGACTCTCTGTGACCCCACGGACTGTAGCCCTCCAGGCTCCTCTGCCCATGCGACTCTCCAGGCAAGAATACTGGAGTGGGTTGCCATTCCCTTCTCCAGGGGATGTTCTCGACCCAGGGATCAAAGCTGGGGTCTCCTGCTTTGCAGGCAGATTCTTTATTGTCTGAGCTAAGGGAGATGATACAAAGCACTCTGAGAAGATGAACGTGGCATCTGCTATAAGCTTCCTCATATCGCTCACTGGCTTCTTAAAGTGACACTCAAGAGACATAGCTTTCTAGTCCTGAGCTGTGGGCTGCTTTTACTGTGAGTTCTGTCAGCGACCAGGGTCCTTTTTTCCTGTTGGCTGATAGATAGCTTGATTCGTGTTTGTGCTCACCTCTTGCAAGAACAGAGGCCGCCTGCCGTGTGTTTTGATATTAGCCTTAATTCTGGCTCCATTTTAAGTTCCCACCCTTGGTCCCTGCTCTTTCCCTCCCCACCCTGCCCCCGCCTCAGGTTCTCACATCCCTGTGTTAAGGCTGTGTTCCGCATACGTCTGCCTCATCTGCTGTAATTCCTGTCTGCAACACTGAGGGAGGCAACGAAAGGAAGCATGCTTCCTCAAGTGTTCAGCCTGTTCCTGGGACTACCTCTCCATAGAAACATCAGTCCAAGTGCAGAGGGAAGGAAAGGAAATTAAGCGGCAAGAACATCCCGCCCACGAGTTTAGAGACGGCAATCTTGGGCGAGGCTCTCTGGCTGTGGGGCAAGGTGCTCCCCTTCCCTACCTCCAGTTCCTTAGCTTCCTGGTGAAAAGCCAGCACCTTCTGAGGCATTTTTCCAAGTCCTTGACTCTGTGATGTCACTAGAAGTTTAACCAGGGTGGGGTTTAACGAGGCACGGTGCTTTCAAGCAATAGTGACCTCCCCTCTTATGCCTTGAGCCGGGGCGCCTGGAGCAGGAAGTCTGAGCAGGTGGTTTTCCTCCCTTTCCAAGGCCACTGTGACCTTCTTTGTCCTTCTCAGTCACCAGGGGAGTGGTGGTTCAGGAGGGAGCCAGCTCAGCTCAACTTTCCTCCATTCACACTCCCCGTAGTACTCTCACCCCAGGGCTGCCCGGGTCCCTGGGGTAGGGAGCCAGGGTCTGCAGCGTCCTCCTCTCCCCTCTGGGCCAGCTACAGGCTTCTAACCTCCCACCATCCTCTGACTGCGCTCCATCCTCACTCCTCTTGTATTTGAACAAGAACTCACCTGGCCAGCCTGGAGAGTCGGGGAAGCTTCCCCGTAAGTTGCCCCCATCCACCATCCTCCCAGCATCTCCATCTGCTGTTTCTTCTGTGTCATTGCCCAACCACTTGTCTCACCTGAGTCTTTTCTTCAGCTATTTTCTTTTTTTTAAATACTGATTTATTTGGCTGTGTCAGATCTTAGTTGCGGCACCCAGGATCTTTGTTGCATTGTGGGGGATCTTTCATGACGGTGCATGGACTCTGTAGTTGTGGCCTCTGGGCTCAGTAGCTCTGTGGCATCCAGGATCTTAGTTCCTTCACCAGGGGTCAAACCTGTTTCCCCTGCATTGCAAGGCGGATTCTTAACCACTGGACCACCAGAGAAGTCCCGCTTTAGCCATTTTCTACCTGAGTTAGAGTAAGCAGTGCCATTCCAGTCTTGGACCAGAGAATCTCTGGAACACTTTGGGGCCTTATTTCAGCAAGGGTATTCCCTTCTTGAGAACAATTTGCTCACTTTCTAGTCTGCATCTGATGTGAGGTCCCAACTTTCAGATGAGTTTATTTGTATAAATTTCAACCATGAACCTCCTGTGTGCCTGGCATGGTGATAAAATCTTCAAGGCTTCTGATGGATGGTTTTGCCTTGTCTCAGGCCTGTCTTTCATTCCTGTTTTCCCATTGCCTTTGCTTCGCTGCTTAATCTCTCAGCTCCAACTCCCTCTTCCTTCCTGGCAGTTTGATTTTACAAACTTCCTCTCCTATCCTGCCTTAATAGCTTCTGGCTTCAGAGGCATGATTTACGCTTCCTCAAAGGGTAAGGTTTTATTCTCTGAATTATTGTTTCTTTTGCAGTTCCAGCGTGGTAAATCCAGCATCCACCATGATTGATGCATCCCAGGAAAACACAAGGAAGTCAGCTATATCTCCAGCCAAGGTAGATTGAACTTGGACTTTGAAAAGCTCATTTGGGGCCAGAATGCTGTTCTCTCATTTTATCAAAGCACCATGAAAAAGAGGAATTTGTAGTACTTTTTTCCCATCAAATATAGATAAGTTTTACTATTTAATATAGGAAATCACTCTTTTGGTGGACCTAGATTTTCTACCCTAAAGAATAAAAAGTCTGACACTATTGGGGGCTGCTTCTTTTAAGCATATGGCATGTGGCTTGTTAGTTCCATGACAGTCCTTATTCCTATTCATGGCTTCCTGAATCCCTGTTACAAGTCTTCTTGTGGGAGAGGATTTTCAATTTATGAAACTACAGATAGCAAACACTGATTTTCAGTCTGATATTAATAAAGAAAAATACTAGGAGCGGGAATAACTTAGGAGTTCAGGATTAACATATACACACTACTATATATAAAACAGATAACCAACAAGGACCTACTGTATAGCACAAGGAACTATATGCAATATTTTATGATAACCTATAAGAGAAAAGAATATGAAAAATGTATATATAACTGAATCACTTTGCTGTACAACTGAAACTAACACAACATTGTAAATCAAGTATACAAGTTGAAAAGCAGAACTCTATTTATTGACATGCTTTCTGACACTAGAATCAATGATCATATTAGTGACTATGAAGCACTTCAAGATACCTTGACTCTTAAATCCTTATAGAAAAGGTCGGTTACAATTATATTTAGTATGACTTTAACCTATCACAGACAGTCTTGTACAGTAGAAGAGCGCTGGTGTGAATCTGCCATAATTAGAGCCTCAGGTTTACCCTGACCTGTGACCACCTCTTTGATGTGTTCAGGCCCAAGTTTTTTCGCTTCTGTAAAAATCTCACCTTTGTGAGATTAGATTCGAATGCCTGGTTCTGGTTTAACTTTGTAAGACTTTGGAATTGAGTACATTTTACACAGTTTTGGTCTGTTTTTTTTTTTTTTTTGGCATGGCATATATATATAGTGATTCTTTGCTGACCGGATTAACTAGGACCATCATTTTTCTTTCTTTCTTTTTTTTTTTTTTAGGACCATCATTTTTCAAACATGCCAGATAGAGTTTACTGGACAAAACTATTAACTATTGCATATAATAAGCATTTGCTGACACTGAGTTGCTGTTATGACATATAAAATGAATTTAATAAACAATATTTTTCCCCAGCCAAGGAAGAATCCGTTTAATAGCTCCATGTTGCCAGAAGATCACTTATCTCAACAAACCAAAAATGAGCAGTCAAAAAATGGAAAGACTGGTTTATTTCAGACTTCAAAAGAGGGTAAATATTATTTTTATTGAGCTAGATATTTTTATCTTTGTTATCTGTGGACTAAGGGAAATTCTCAGAGTTCCTTTAACTAAAATAGCTTTCAAGAGAAAGTGAAAAATTGTGATGGTTTTCTTATTCTTCTGCTATACCCACCATTTTCCTGTCCGAAAAAAGGAAGCAGAAATTTTAGAAACCGGAAGTTCATGCATTCCAGGCTCAGAGGTGACACTTGTGTGACCTCCATACCTTGGGTTCCCCCTCATTGATCTGGGAAATTTTTTGACCAGAGGCATTCAGTCACTCACTGAACACTATTTATTGAATATCTACTGTGCAGACACAGTTCTCTGTTTAAAATTAAAAGAGTTTGCCTCAAGACTTGATAATGTTACAATCCTCTAATCTGTAATTATCAGCTCAGTCTCCTAGGAGCATTTGATTAGATTTGTTGCTGAACTGATTGAAGTCTGCCTCTTACAGAATTTTACCATTCTTACATTCTATTAAGAAGAAACATTAGACAATTTAATCTCTTCAAAATCAACTGTAAGAAGATTCCACAGGCATTAAAGACTGGACAAGGGGTAGAAAATTAATTTGGTTATTGTTCGGTTGCTAAATTGTGTCCAACTCTGTGACCCCTATAGACTGGAATTTTAATTACACTGTTTGTATTTTATCCTCTCCATTGGATACACTTTGTATAACATAAAATATTTTATAGAAAAGAAGTCACTGGAACATGGTATCTGGTTTTTTTTTTTTTTAACCTTTTTGTCAAAATTAATTTTTATTTTAGGTGTTGAAATTTTCTTTTTAGAAAACTGAGCTCATTTTTCTGGTTTCCGTACATGAATTTTTTCAAGTGATTTTTGTATTTTTTCTTTACTCTCCTCAAGGACTTTTTGAAATTTCTTAAAAAAATTTTTTTTTCTGTTGAGTATAAAATACCACAAGGTGTGAATATAAAGCATAGCCATCTTAAATTCAGTGAAGTTCATGCATGAGTTTTTTTAGGGTTTTTAATTAGGTCTGTACTTAACCTTCATGCTTTATTGTCTTTTAATATTTTAGCATTTTTTGCTAAATGTAGATTAAGTTTAGGATAGGTGTTTTAAATTAATGCGTTACTCTCCATTTGGTATATCATCTGATATGTTTTACTTTTCAGGGGAGTTGTCAGAGTCCAAAGAAGAGTCATCTATCCTGGATATTTCAAGCCAAAAGTTAGAGAAACTAAAGCAGACTCTTCCAGGTCCTGAGAATGGGTCCCCAATCAAGGCTCCAGTCCCCAAACCCAGGAAAATGATCTACAAGTCCCAGGACTTAAAGCAAGATGACAACCAGCCTTTTCCTAGACAGAGGACAGACTCCCTGACCACAAGAGGGGCTCCCAGAGGGATCCTGAAACGCAATTCCAGTTCCAGTAGCACAGACTCAGAAACTGTGCGTTTTCATCAGAACTTTGAACCCAAAAGCAAAATTGTGTCCCTGGGCCTAACCATCCGTGAGAGAATTTCTGAGAAGGAGCATTCTTTAGAAGACGACTCTCCCTCAAACTCACTGGAGCCATTAAAGCATGTGAGATTCTCTGCCGTGAAGGATGAACTGCCACAGAGTCCAGGGCTGGTCCACGGCCGGGAAGTGGGAGAATTTAGTGTTTTAGAGTCCGATAGGTTGAAGAATGGAACAGAAGATGCAGGGCTCACAGATGAGGTTTGGAATGACCCTCAGCCTTCCCAGTACACAAACGGTTTGCCTTTTCAGTCATCAGCCTCAAGCCCAAGTCCATCAAAAAATGAAACAAGTCAGCCAACGACTTCTGGTTCCTTTCCAGTTAATGAGCACGCTTCTTCCAAAGAATTTTTAACTACAAGAGCACAGTCCACTGAGAATTCACACACCATCAATGAACACAAAACTAGCTCATCAGAATTGTCCAAAAACCCTGCTGGTAAGAGATTCATCACTACCAGGCTATAAAAACGACCCAGTGGGCTTGGGATGGCCCGGATAGCCAGGCAGCCTAGTAGAAGCCCATTTTGCCTTCTAGGTATTCCAGCTAAAATTTAGGCAGAAGCCACTAGGGAATGTTTATGCCTCTGAAAAGGTTTGCAGGTTGTCCTCAATCACCAATAACCAAAAGATCCAGAATAGCACACTTTCTGGCACATATTACACTTCATCCTAAACAGTTATAAGTGTGTCAGTTATTTAGTCAAACAAATTATAGTATTTTTTTAGTTAAATCAAGGTTTGTATACAGAGTGAAAATTAAACATATGCTAATACCTTTATATAGAGTAAATATATTATTATTCACCTAATGCAAATTTATTGATTCCCATTTAACAAAACTTTGGCTTCTCTTTAATTTCAGGAGAACCTTCACTTTCTTAGCCTCAAAGGATGGGAAACTAGACTTTAAATTCTTACTAGGAAAAAGCTTCATATTGATACCATGTCTTGCCCAGGGCCTTCATCCATTTGTTCCTAGACTTTAAATATTGTGAAGGAAACTTTCTCCTTCAGTTGCTGTGAGTTGAGAGGCAGTGGGAATACTGATTTTTCTTGCTGGCTCACTGATTTAGCCCTCTCTTGAAGATCTTAGAGCTCTCAGAGGATGCCTCAAACTGCTTTCTGATACCCATATGATTACGTCATAGTTCTTGTGTTTTAAAACAGAAGCAGTGGGAAAAACAATTGTATGTACTCTCTCTCATCTTCATTAAGTCTTACTCCAACCCCATGATAATTTCTGTAGTCAGAAAAATATATTGTAGCAGCAGTCAAGTTTCTAAATCATTTTTCTTCTCATCCCCTAATGGTCATTGTTGTGTTGACCCTAAGTCACTTTTGCTCAGTCTTACTCTTTCTCACTTACTCAGATCAATCCACTTCTTAAAGACAAAGTGTCTCCATTATCCCCTCCCTGGATATTTTAAATAATTTGAAAAAGGCAGAATATATATATTTTTTAGTTTTAAAATTAGCAGGTACTTCTTCAAAGATATAAAGGAACTCATTTTAAGGAAACTTCTAAAGTTTGAGTAAACACTAACAAATAATTAGATGATGCTTAAATGTTTATCTAAAAGATGAAAAAATTCTTTGGTAATATTTTGTTTTGGTATAATCCATAGAAAAAAATGGTAAACCTTTCCTGTTTTTCAAAGTGCACCTGCTTTCTCATAGACTACCTTTACAATTTTCTGTTAGCTATTTATTTATGCTTTCTGATTTTAAAATCTAACTCACCATGAAATCTGGGAAGAAGGCATCATCAGTAAACCCATATTGATTGACAGACAGGCCTTCTGGTCTTGAAGCTTATAAACAAAGTTCTGCTTATTCACTAATGCCCTGTTTTCTCCCTGCTTACCACAAAAATATATACAAGTAAATAATGGAGCATAAAAAGAAAATCAGAACTGAAAAATGGTAAACTCTGTGCAAATTATGAGAGTTTAGCTCTGAGCTTTAGGACAATCACTATCACACTCATTAAAAAAAATTATTAGAGTATAGTTACTTTACAATATTTTTTTAAGTTTCTACTGTACAGTGTAGTGAATCAGCTATATGTATACATATAGCCCCTCCTTTGGGGATCTCCTTCCTATTTAGGTCACCACAGGGCATTGAGTAGAGCTCCCTATGCTATACAGTCCGTTCTCATTAGTTACCTGCTTTACACGTAGTAGTGCATATACATCAGTCCCAAGCTCCCACTTCATCCCACTCCTCCTTTCCCATTGGCGACCATACATTTGGTCTGTACGTCTGTGTCTCTAGTTCTGCTTTTCAAATACACACTCATTATTATACCAGAAGAAAACAAAAGAATTCCTCAAAGGAAACAAAAACATTACCTGGCATCAAGTTTTTTAAATAACTGTTCTTGTTTTTAAAATAATACACTTTTATTTGAAAAGTGTGAAAACATTTGAGAAGAAATATGCACAAAATAAAACAATGATCACCTGTGATATCAACTATTGCTAATGTTTCCTCGTAGGGACTTTCGATAATTTTCAGGCATGGATATCATTGGAATTATGTTTACACTGTCCAGACTTCTTTTTTCACTAACAGTGTATTACAAGAATTTTTTCCCTCATTAGTCTTCCATTAAACAGCCTAACAGAGAACTCTTAAAGATCTCTCAAAGGAATTCACCATCACTGACATATTTTTAATAGTGTCATGTGTAGTTATGAAAGGAAACTAGTATCCACTGTGTGCCAGTTATTGTATAAGCCTTTGTTGTTTTATATTTAGCCAGAGTTTATAATTAAAGAGAAAATTTTATTAATTGACATCTCCTCTGGTGCACTTGAAATGTAGCCAACTTCATAAAAATTCAGCTCATATAATTTTCAAGAACATATATGTAGCTTAGCATTTATAAGGAAGAACGAGAAATGCTGAAACACCCACATATTAACTAAAGGGAAAGAATGCCTGAGTTCCCTCACGTGCCTGTGCCTAAGGCTCAGAAAGGTCTCAGCCTGCTTTCTCGATAGCTTAAGAAGAACTTCAGTGCCCTTCTCTAGCCTCCTATCCATTGGGTAGCAAACATCAGGCAGCAGCTAGAATTCACATTCTCTGTCAGGCCTCATTTTACTTTGTCTCACAGAAACTTCCTCCAAAGTTGCAAATTATAGAAGGGAAGTAGGGGATCGCGGAAGAGCCCTTGAGACCATGGTCTGAAATTGCAGTATATAAAACGACCACTGAGATAGCCAGTAGGAAAGATTCCTGGGCCCGATCTTCAGAGATTCTGGCTCAGTGTATCAGGATTAAGGCCCCAGGATGCAAATATCTTCATTGTGCCATTCTGATGGTTTGGAAGGAACTCCTTGTTTAATCTTCCTTGAACGTTGTTTTCCTAACTCCTGAGCTCGCGTAAGTCTTTGTTACTCAACATTATTTTTGTTCTATTCGGTTTTGGTTTGGGCCACATTGCATAGCATGTGGGATCTTACTTCTCTGACCAGGGATCAACCCCACATACCTTGCATTAGAAACTTGGAGTCTTAACCAGTAGAATGCCAGGGAAGTCCTGTGTTTCTCAAACTTGAGTATAAGCCCTCTCTAGGGTTTATGAGTGGGCCAGTAGATAATCAACAAGAGGTATCTTCCTGGAGTGTCTGTTTTATGCAAAGCTTTGGGAAAAATTTGTATGTAAAATGTAGCACGGATCAGAATATAAAATCTACTTGAATTTTTAGAATAAAACAGACGCTTGTAAGAAATTCCCCTTATAATTCCAGGGGCCTGTATTTTACTATTATAGGGCATCTTTGGTAGAATACCTTAATTAGGATGGTTTGTATTATAACTCCTGATAAATGCTGATGTAAACAACTGATGGTGGAGCAAATGTAAATACAGAGTGCCTGTTTAGAAGGTAATGTGATTGCATGACAATTCTTGAAGCGTTCTCTTTTCTTATTTAGAAGAGCATTTCTGTGTTGCAGATGAACTGTCTTGCACTGAGCCCGAGTCATCTCAGGTGCCAGACTGCAGTTCTAGAGACCATCAGCAAGGTAAGCCCCATCTACTCCAGGCCCTAAGAGCTAAGACGTCCTCACATTCTGGTCCATATGCCACTGAGATAAGGAGGACAACTGATGATTCCATATCTAAAGTCCTAGACTGGTTTAACCGAAGCTCTTATTCAGATGACAGTGTGGCATCTCTGCAATATCCCCAAGACATAGAGCCCAAAGAAAAACCAGACTCCAAGCCACAGATTGCTGTTGCCTTGGTGACAGAGGACGCCAGTCAAGAAGGAAATGGTTTGATTGCTCTACTACCCACCAAAGTTGAATTGACACCTGTGGGACCTGATTCAACATTCCAGGTAGAGGAACATATGCTGCCTTCTGGAAATTGCCAAGATAACAATGTGCACATCAAACCCAGATCTATTAATTTGTTCCCACAAGGCAAGGAAAGTCTGGGCATGTTGCAACCATTTGAAATCTACAGTCCAAATCAAGAGAGTAAAACTAAAGACTATAGCCAAGGTTCAAAAAACATAGGGAAAGCAGTTGGGGTACTTATTCTAGCCAATAACTGTTCCTACAGTGTTCACAAAGGACCTCATGCAGAAGACCAAGTTCTATGCAATATTAAGGATGCTGGCAGCTTAGGTGAAGAAGAACCCCAGCTTCGTGTTTATGAAAAAAATATAAGAAAGTCAGAAGTAAATTTTGACTCTTCCACAATTATCCAAGAGCCAAGTTTGAAAGCCCACGCAAAGGCAGAGAGCAAGAGCAAAGGAAGAGATACTTCCATCCTAAAATCTTCTTTAGAACCAGAGAATATTGAGTCACCACCTGGGGCTGCCAGCGGCATATCTCCTTGGAAGAAGCTTGAGGTCCAGGTACCAGAAGCTGGTGAGGTTCCCCAGAACCGAGTACAAAGAGAGAAATACAAGAGAGTGAGTGACAGAATATCCTTTTGGGAAAGTACAAAAGCTGCCATTCATAAAGAACCCCCACCTCCATTCAGTCAGGAACGACCTTCTGCTAAAGCACGTCAGCCTGTGATGTCCATGGACAGTTTGCCTATGAGCCGTGGAAAATGTAATACTCAAGTCACTGCCAAACAAGTAATCCTAGATAACAATGGCCAAGCAGCCCATGTCTCCGGTTTTTACTCCTCAAAGAAACCTAAAGAGACCAGGCCCCAAATATCAGGTCCATCCAAAAATGATCCTTCAGCTGACCAGTCAGGCACAGTGTCTCTCTTTCAGAATAAGACAACTGAGCCTGTAAAAAGATTACCAGTGACAGACAGTTTGCATTCGGAAAAGGACATTACTTTCCCACCATTGCATCATCCTTCAAATGTCGGGATTGAAATGCATACCTCTTTGGAGAAAGACAGATCTCTAATTGGTGAACGGAATCCCAACTTTAAAGTTATGTCCTTACAAGAAAGAAGCAATGAACCCAATACAGAACAAGTCTATAATCACTCTCAATTTGAGAATTTGAGAAGGTTTTGGGACTTAGGTGCCAATCCAAACTGTCAAGATAATATTGAGAAGAATACTACCACAATAAGCCAAAAAAATTCTGTGCTTTTTAATAGTCAGAAACACAAAGAATTCAGTGATGTGACATCATCAGGAAACAGTACCCATGAGAGAGAGATGCTTCTAGACCAGAAAGAAATTCCGGCAAGAGAGGAAATAGAGAAATTAAATTCAAAGGGCACACTCCAGGTGTTGCCAGATGACACCACATTTCCATGGAGACCACCCAGAAAGTCCACTCATCAGTTGCCAAGATATGAGTCATCAAAGGAAAACATGGGGAAAAATACTGAATGCTTTGTTACCCCAATGTTCAAGGGAGAAAACGATGACTCTGACCAAGAGCTCGAAGAGATTCAAGAATCCATTGTGAAAACAAGTGTTTCATCTAAAGACTACAAAGACACGCTTAATGACAGCTTACAGAAGCTGCTTTTCGAAGCCTCGTCACCAGTCCTCCAGCCTTCTGGTGGAAACGTTCAGGAAAAACAAGTGTTTGAACCAGATGTTTCTGAAAATAGGACATGGCCTCAGGAGACAGATTTTGCTGCTCCTGAGGAAGAAGCCAAAAGGCCTAAAGAGATCAGTAATGAGCATATAGACAAAACAGTAGCTCCTCCAAAGGCCTATTTGAACACTTTGACTGCTAGTCTGGACAAACTCCTGAAGGAAGCAACTGGAAGCCCACCCTCTCCCTTGCAAACCCAATGTGAACCCACCACCACTGGGATCAGCTCAGAGTCTGAAGAGAGTAGCGTTGATGAAAACAGGATAGAGCAGAGTCAGAACACGTCAGCCGATGAGAGAGAGAAAATGGCTTCTTTTCCAGAGGGGACAGAAACTTGGGGAAATAGCACTCTCTCCCAGGAAGCTCAAAGTGGTGAGTGCCAGCTGAACCCAGAGAACTTGTTGCAGACAGCTGCAGAAGGCTCTCATCCCCTGGATCAACCTTCCTGTTGCCACAGAAAGGGTTCTTCCGGGGATGTGGTCCACTCTCCCCAAGATATGCCTTCTCCCAGGCTTGCCCATCCTTCTCCTCAGGATAAGACACTGCTTTCTCAAAGGGAAGTTTCAGAGACTATAGAAAAAGTTATTCTTCCACCCAGACCTGCATTGAATGATGTAAAAGCTATATTACAAAAGTTATTTACAGAAGCTTGGTTGAGTTATCCAGCTGTGCTGGAAGTAGTTTCTGGAGAAGTAAAAATAGAATTTCCTAAAGGTGTACAGGTAGAAAGTAGTGCCCCAAATTCTCTGGGAGTTATCCCACCACAGACAACAATGGACAGCATAGCTTCAGACAGAAAGGATTTGTATTCCTTCAATGTAGTTTCTGATGAAACTCATAAAATGGGATCTTATTTAGCTGCCCAGGCATCTCCATCAGACCAAACCCTTAGCTCATTTGCTTCTGCTGTTGCTCAGTATGGCAAAGAGTTACCTTAGGAAGTGACAGAAATTGTGAGGGAAACGATTATTCAGCCTAACTCAGAGCTCCTTGAATTCAGTGTTGCCTTAGAAGAACTACTGAAGGAAACAACTGAAAGCCCTTGCACAAAATATGACCGTGATACAAGGGGTCTTTATTCGTCAGAGTTAACAGGTATTACTGAGGTGCCCAGGCAAGCTGCTTCTGAATTCCATCCTAAGGAAATAAGAGAGACAGTAGAAAAGTCTGAGGCTCCATCAGCTACTGAGAGTGCTTTTGATATTGGTTTGGAGAGACTCCTTAAACATCTAACGGTCCTTCTTATCAGCCCCAAGTGTCAGTGAAGGAAGAAAGTCCTGAGAAGGAGCCATGAGAGTCAAAGCAGGCCAGGTTTTGGGGGAGAGTGCCCCCTTTTTACTGGTCAGCCTCAGAGGCCTTGGAAATCAAATGTAAGAGTAATGTTTTCAAATCTCAAGTCAACCAATGTGATAGAGTGTTGGGAAGAGACAAAGCTGTGACTGGCTTATCAGATCTCTGTGGTTCCGAAAGTGGGGTTGAGATCCCTGGAGCCTCACAACTTTCCGTGGGCCATGAAGTGGGGACCACAGAAACTATAAACCCCCCGGAGGAGAGGGATAGTGAAAGTGAGGTTGCAGTGGTTTGAGAAAGGGCTTTTCAGGAGCCTGGTTTCAGAGAGGCTCCTGAAGCAATTAACGTGCCCAGAAATAGGCAACCCATTCCTCTCCTGACAAAGAAAACTCTGCAAAAACAAGTCAAGTTGAATTGATTCTGGCATCACCGTTTAAGAGACTAGAGAAAAAGGAAGAAAAAGGTTTCTCTGACTCTGATTTTTTAGACAGAAACATTGGTTCTAATGCAAAAAGCTGGAGAAACACCTCCAGTGAGCATTTTGAAGTTTTTTGCTGATTGGTTAATGAGTTGATTTATGTAATGCTGACATAAAGGATGATATAGTTTTTCAAAGTGGGATTAATTTGATAATCCCAAATGGTGCTAAATCCGTCTTTGTACTTCAGTTCTCCCTAGATTTTCTTATTAAAAATCTACATTTCCTGTTATATTCTTTAATCAAATGAGTTACATAGACATAGTGTTACCCTTCAGGCAGTGTTTCAGAATCTGATTTTATACTCACTGATCAATGATAGAATTTTCAGATTCCAAAGATGTGTTTTAAAGAACTTTTGGGGTTTAGAGAGTACCTCTGAGACATCCAAGCGAGGTTTCCTCTTGGAAAGAATTAGGATTTCCTAATCGGCAGTCCACGCAGCAGGCTCCAGTAAGATTTGTGGCAAGAAAGTGCCACAAGTGGGCAAAGATTGCCCTCTTAGGAGCAACATGTTTCCACAGTGGTGGCTGAGTACCAGGAGCAAGGTGCAGGGCTGGAACTTGCCCTCAGAACTGTTGTGGGGTTTGTTTTTTCGTTTTCTCTTTTTTTGCTGCTCTCTCCCTCCCGTTTCCGATCACCTGCAGAATCCTGCCTCCTAGGCGCTGACTCAGTGTGATGACTTCACCTGACCCCACCTAAGGGCCTGGCCTGTGCTTTTCTTTGGCTCCAGCCTTAGCTGAGTGGAGAAGATCTTCATCAATTACCATAGTCATCTAAGTGGACTTGAGATACTGGTTTCAGCCAGGCTCCCAAAGAAAGGGCTTGTCTCAGTTTGCTCTTTGGAGCAACCTGACTATTTTAGGAGAGAAAGCCAGGAACAAATAGGGATTAGAAGTCACCTGGTTAGAGTGATGAAATAATAAAGGATGCTCCCCGGCTGGAACATTTTAACCAAAGTTGCACAACAACTAGTGTTGATCACCTTCCTCAGTAGAAAATTAGTAGAATGTGTCATTTCCTAGCTCCCTTCGGTCTCAGTAAGAACAAATGAGCTTCACTGAGTGGCTCATTTGTGAGATTTGGGTTCCTTTGCAAATAGCCATAGGGTCTCTTATTGAAAACTGACCAGAGAATCCACCTATAATCCTAGTTAATGAAGCTGAAGCCTCTTTAATATTTGTAACTGGTGGGAAAAGGAAAATACCAGTCTCTGCAAGAGTATAAGTCAGCATCTTAAACTTATTGAAGTAAACTTAACTAAGCTACCCCATGAGTTACTAGGGTAAATGGGCCTATATGAGGTGAAGGGCTTGTAAATTTACACTTCACTTTGAAGACTGTTCCTGAATGTGTATAGCTATGTTTAAGTATACCAGCATAACTGATTGAACAACAACAAACCTATCTAAAAAATAAATAATCAATATAAATGATTACCCAGACAGAGCCCAGAGATTTTAAAGCCAAGTAGGAGGTATAACATGGTGCACAGCGTGTGTGTGTGTTCAGTCATGTCTGACTCTTTTGTGACCCCATGGACTGTAGCCTACCAGGCTCCTCTGTCCATGAGATTTTCCAGGCAAGAATACTCGAGTGGGTTGCCATTTCCTCCTCCAGGGAATCTTTCCCAACCTAGGGATCGAACCTGCATATCTTTCGTCTCTGGTATTGGCAGGCAGATTCCTTACCACTGAGCCACCTGGGAGGCATAGTTTTCTAACTTCTAACCTAAATAATTATTTTTAAGTAAATGAGTTGGGTGGAGTGACAGTAGGGAAGAACCTTCCCCAAATTAGGGAAGAACCCCAATTTTGATGAGCAGCCGAATATGTTTGACTTGTGGCTGAGCTCTTAACCAGCCAGTACCTCAGTATGTTCCTTTAATAAAGAGAGGAGGGAATGCTGAGAGATTATGCACATGATTCATATTTTATTGTGAATTATATGTGATTCATATGCACATGATTCATTTTTTTAAAGCATATTAAAGTCACCGAGAAGGTCCGTAGTAAGAAAACTTTAAAATTTGAGCACAGAGCATCCCAAATCTAATTCATCTTAGAATCCATTTACTGGAGAATGCTTATTAACATTGGGCAGAACTGGGATGCACTTCAGGAAAGTACTGTCCAGAGTTGTTCCCAAGTGGATTGACTCATTAATGGAGTCATTCATGGATTTAGCAATGTTAAGTGCCTCTTGCCTGCCACTGTTGTAGGCACGAAGAATATAACAGTGATGAGTGACAGTACTCAGACCAAGGCTTATCCATGTTGGAGTTTTCACTGTCAAAATGGAAAAATTAAAGACAGTCTAGAGAAAAAATTTTATAACATTAGATGCATTTAAAGAACAGTTCTTATTCTCCAGTTATGCCCTTTTTCTTTTTTCCTTGTGTTCCTAAAATATCTTTCATTTTTTTTTATAAAATGAAGGCATTAGTAGTTAATAGAGACCAACCTCCCCCACTTTAAAATACTTTCTATGTTAAAATAAAAAGTTGACCACCTCAGGTCATTACCCAACATTTTGATGGAAATCTCAGTAGCTCATGAAACCTAAAGAGTCTATATTTGTTGATCTGGAGAATTCACCAATCTGTGTACCCAATTATATACAGATGTTAAAACATCTGAATCCTGCCTTCTGTAGTTTTCAGCTAATTATTTTAATGCTCCTAAAACCATTTTGTGGCTGTCTTCAAAAGCTAGAAGTGAAGGGGAAAGGTTCAAATTTTAGAACAGAACAAATCACGTGCCTAAAATAGAGGTGTAGAAGACTTAGAGAGCACATTGCTGTTACTGCGGTCATTATGTTAATCTTGTCTCTGTATTATTTGTGCTTACAAATATTTCTTATGCTTACAAGTCATTTCTTTAAATGACTTCCCTGGTGGCTCAGTGGTAAAGAATCCACCTGCCAATCCAGGAGACACAGGAGATGCGGGTTTGATCCTTGGGTCAGGAAAATCTCTGAAGGAGGAAATGGCAACCCACTCCAGTATTCCTGCCTGGAAAATCCTATGGACAGAGGAGCCTGATGGACTACAGTCCGTGGGGCAGCAAAGAGTTGGATACAACTGAGCATGCATACACATGCACTGATATTCTTTAGTGAAGAAATTTTATTTTCTTCTGTGGACTGCCTCATAGAATGGATAAAAGTATGGAGGCTTATGGCATAATACCTCCTTTCAACCTACCATTTCAGTGTCCATTGATTTATTAAGAGTTTGATTGTTTTCTTTTTTCGTTTGTATTGTGCAGTATTCATCGGTTTTGTCTTGTAACAGGTTCAGAAGAAGAACCCAGTCCTGTTTTGAAAATTTTGGAAAGGAGTGCTGCTAGGAAAATGCCTTCCAAAAGTCTGGAAGATATTTCATCAGATTCATCAAGTGAGAATAAAGTGTGCCCCACTGTCCGTGCCCCGGTCTAAGCTTAAAAATGCTTATGTGCTCTTCTGTGGCCTCGCTGCATGCTGTTGTACCCTGAACCCCTAAAGGAGGGGTTAACAGATGAGAACAGCTTTTCCCAACTGAGCTAAACAGGCTCAGCCAAAAGTGGTTGGAACTTCGCTTTTAAAATAACACATGAGGTTTGGTTACAAGTACACTAGGTTTTCTTGAAGAATCCCAGTTTGAATATTTATTCAAACACTTTCAAACACTGAGTTGTAAAAGACTGTGGTACCTTGTGGTTCTAGTGGTAACAGCTGACATTGATTTAGCACTGTGTGGCAAGATGTGGCTAAGCGTTTTATGTGCATGATCTCATGTAATTGGCATAGGCAACCACATGTTGGGGGGGGGGGCACAAATTGTTATCCCCATTTTACAGATGAGGTAAGTAGAGTTCAGAGAGGTAAAGTAATTTGCTTCATACCATGCAGCAGAGCTAGGACTCAAAATCAATAGGCTGTTATCAAGAGCATTTATGAGGTGATTGTATTACATATAACTGCTTCTTGTCTGATAAATTTTTGCATGATATGGAGATGAATTCATCCCTGGCTTCAGGGACTTTGCTTTCTCTTTTATCCATTATGTCCACCCATTTCTTTTGGATAGTGGAACTTTAAGCTCAAAGACTGCCTGACATACAACACTCCAGGCACACTCTTTCCCACTGCTTTAATTGGTGAAGGATTTCTAGACTAGTAACATAAAGCATAAGTCTGTTTGACAAACAGATTTAGAGACTGTGACTTCTAGGGGTTTTGTTCTTATTCTTTCTAAGCTAAGATGTACCCCTGGGATTACAGATGGTCATGAGGAAATTTATCAAGTGCAAGTTAACCACTGCCAAACTCATATGATTAAAACTTGATCACTTTCATGTTTGGGATATTTCTATGCATCTGCAGTTGACACTGAAAAGTTTCCGATTTTAAAAAGGAAAAGAAAAAAGAACAAGCTATGCCACTAAACAGTTCTTAAAATTCAGAGATTTTCAGGGCTGTGAAGGCAGTATTCCCAATTTGGAATGCAGCCCTCACCCCACCAAAGATCTTGGAATCTCAGGGTTAGAAGGGACCTTGAAGGTCACCCATTCCAAACTCCCCCTCCAATGCAGGAATTCCCTCTAAAGCCTCAACAGGTGGCCAACCCCCCACATCCGCCTGATTGCTTCCAGAGAAGGCTAGTCCAGTCCTTTGTTGTTCAGCCCTAATTGTCCTTTCTGATGTTAGTGATGGACCCGAAGGGAAAAAAAAAAGACTTCAGCAACAATTGTCCAATTTGGCAAACCTCTAGCCTGAGAAACATGGGGCTATTGCCATGGTGCAGCTTTAAAGTACTCAGGAATGTGTAGGGTTAAAAAAAAAAAAAAAAACACCATCAGCTGACGGGTATTCCTGCACGCTCCCTTCCAAATACCGATACCCACTCTCACACTAGCCTGCCAAGATTCCACTTAGCAGCTGGTCCCCACTTACATCTCTTCAGTTGACTTCCCAAGCAAGGCTCCCAGAGGCATGCACACATGATGATGCACGCCCAGAAATATTTGTTAATGACCGTGGGTTTGGGAAGGTGTTAGTCATGGCTAGCATCTTACCCTTTCCAGAAGAATAAAGAGGCTGTTGCAGCCCCGTGCTTTCTTCTGCTGCCGGCCGATTGCTTGCTCTGAGCTAACCCTCTAACCCTTGGGAGTCCGTGTGCAGCAGTGTGCTGATGTAAGCTGCATCGGGGCTGAAATGGGAGCTCCCGCTATGGCACTGGCTCGAGTAGCTAATCTAAAGAGAAAGTATTTTGGGGAAGACATCTTGGTTGCACCCCTCACACGGCATCTTGACTAATTGCTTCCAACTCCAGGGGCTTCCAGGGACAATCTCATTGTTCTTGCTCGCCAAGGGTCAGTCGTGTTAACCATTTGTTAATTTCTCCTGCACAGATCAAGCCAAAGTAGATAATCTGCCAGAAGAATTAGTACGTAGTGCTGAAGATGGTAAATATCTTTATGTATTTGCATGTCTGTCTGTGTGTTAGGTTCTGGGGTGGTTTGGGCGGTCACCGGGACACAGCTATTGGGATAAATAGAAGAACGTCACTTGTCACTATGTGATGAATAGTGCCTAAGTTGTTATAAAATGGTTCTGACTTGGTGCATTTAATACTGTTCGTATTCTTAAGGTTTCTGCTAGTGATACTGGTATGAAGATCTCATCAGAGACCCTTGGGAAGCAAGGGTTTCTAAAAATAGGAAATCGTATTTCTATGAGCATGAGCAGATTTTTGCTACTCTGACTTGCAGAACTCCTTGTGAAGGCAGGGAGAGTGGCATGGGTTCCTGGGTTAAGTTAATCCTGTATTTGATTTTCAAGTCAGCATATAGATCTCTCTAGATTTAACTGGTAAAGATTTAAGATCAAAGGAAAGTGTCCCAGAACAAGACTGGGTATCTCGCCTCTGCTTACGTCAATAACCAAGTATAGACCAAGGGTGAAATTGACTGATTCTGAATATTAAGGAGCCAGAAGTTCTTGCAGCTTGTCTATGGATCAGGCATTATACTTGGTTCAGTTATAAAATGAATAGGGTAATCGTGGGGGCAAGAATGGAAATGAGTCTGTTTATGGTTCAGCATTTATTCAAATATGTAATTTATACTTGTATGCTAGAATTTTGTTTTCTAAGTTGCTTTCACTATAATAATAAAAATGTATGTTAGCTGAGCTTTCTCGTATAAGATGAAGCAACAGAGCTCCTCAAAGGTCATTCCTTACTTTTGTGTAATGGTTTTGTCTTTTATGTTGATAACCATTTCATTGAAGTAGGTGGGGCAGCGATTTTTATCTTCATTTTACAGATGAGAAAAGCTCAGAGAAAGGAGGTGATCTGTCTGAGCTTTTGTAGCTAGTCAGTCAGTGAGAGGGTGAGGATGGGAACCTCAGCTTCACTCCTAGCCCAGTGCTCCTTTTGTTTTCCATGCCATGGCTTAATGACTAAGGAAAGACACTGAACGTGTATGCTGGATGTTGGATTTTTAGTTGAACAGGAGACCTTAAAGAGGCTAAGGAAGAATTGCATTGGGGAATGGATGAAAGCAGGCTGAAAACCTGTCAGATGTATTCTGCAGTCTTAGTTGTGAAACTGACATTTGAGCATTACTTTCATGTCTCTTTAATCTTTCTGTTAAAATGGTATTTATTCTCAATGTTGCTCTTCTGAGTAGATCAAAAAGCAGATCAGGAACCAGACACAAATGAATGCATTCCAGGAAGTGAGTAGCAGGATCTTTCTCACAAATGACTAAATGTTGCCACTTTACATGGTGTTAAATGTACTGAAATAACTAACCCCATTAATAATGCAGCATTTATTATTGTACTAAATTCTTACAGCTTACAAAACTATTTCATTCTGACAAGGGTTTTATTTATTAAAAGTATTTTACTACTCTGTGTTAATTCATGATTCTACTGAGGGATAGTTATATATTTTTAAAATTATATATATATATGTATGCGTTATATATACACACATTATTGCTGAATACTATTATGCTTTTGCCAGTCTCCCTGCTCTTTGAGTCTTTACTTAAAATGATATCACTTGGCAGTATGGTCTGGAGTACTGGATCTCTTATGGCCTCTAAAAAACACTATAGACAGCAAACAATTTATAATGTATTTGGACCTAGGAAAAGACTGTACTTTGACAATTAGTATGTAGTATGGCTGTGTATGCCTGTCTACATTATCCATAGAAGCAATTTTTTTAATGCCCAGGGTTTAAGCTCTGAGGTTCAAAACTAAAATAGTATAGTTCAATACATAAGGCAAGTGAACCTCTGAATCTTAAGTAGTGAATGCACATGGCAACATGGATGGATCTAGAGGGCTTTATGCTAAGTGAAATAAGTCAGAGAAAGACATAAATGTGATCTCATGTATATGTGGAATCTTAAAAAACGAAAAACAACATGCAGACTCAAAGATACAGAGAACAAATGGGTGTTTGTTGGGGGTCATGATGGGGTGAAAATGTGCAGGGGATTAACATAAAAAATAAATCATGGGAATGTAATATACAGTGTAAGGAATATGGTCAATAATATTGTAATAACATTGGGGACAAATAGTTACTAGCGTTATGGTAATCATTTCATAATGTATGCAAATGTCCAATTACTAGGTAGCACACCTGAAACTAATATAATACTGTATGTCAACTATGTTTCCATTTTAAAAAAGAAAAATGTATGTATAGTTATGGTAGCTCATATGCATCAACTAATTAGTATCCACCACCAGGGGAAGATAACAGTTATTCACTGTTTTCTGTTCACTCTTAAGACTTGTTCTTAACTGTGACTATCGTCTTGAGTACAAATAGTGCATTAAAAAGGGGTTTGTGGGGACTAGCAAAGAATGAAGATATGTTTGTGTGTCTTCTTGGCATCCCTTTTCAGAGGTGGTTTCAAAATCCTAGGCGTTGGAGTGATGAAGGTACACCTACTGGCCCATAGGATTTTTAATAAGTTTCCCAACAGTCATTGGATGTGCTAATGGTTCTTAAAGAGAAGCGTTGCCAAAGGAAGGAGCCATTAGATAGAGGAAAAGTGCTGATGCTTGAAAACAGTGACTTCTCATCTGAAATCTGAAACTCCGCTCATGAGGTTCTCCTGCCAGAGATGAAGGCGCTGAGCCTTGGCACATGACCTAGGAAATAAGGCCGTCCAGGCTTCAGCTATTGGTGTGTGTTCTCTGTCTGGCTGCCGCAGAGACAACCAGACTTCTGTCTCTCAGGGGTGTCGGGTAAAGAGGCTTTTCCAGTTGCTGTTGAACCGGCAACTGGATACTTAAGTTTGGGCATCTTAGTTTATCTTTGTATGTTTTATTCAACATTTAGCCTGAGGAGTGAAAACAAAGCATAGACATGGATGATGTGTGCCTATATATCTGTGTCTTCATTTGTGACCTCCTAATTAGCTGAGTTTTTGGTCAAGGCAGAGAGGCTAATCAGTGCTAAATTCTAGATAAGTTAATTTCCTTTTTTTTGTGGTATTTTCCAAGATGACTTTTAATGCCTGGGCTGGGGTTATTCCTTTTCTTTAGTGAAGAGTGTGTTCTTACCATAAAACAAAATGAAATGCATGGTCAAAACACAAATAACTAAAGCCCAGTAAACATATTACTAAACTGACTACATTTGAGTAGTAAATATATACTTTGAAAATAATACGGAGCAATGTTATAAGAAAGTTTTGCATACTCATTGGGCTATCCTTTGCCCTTGTAGGACCTGATCTTATACTATTCAGTATAAGTCACTCAAATACGCACCATGGGAAGTAATTAAAGCAGGTTATCATCTTGTAAGACAACATAAATATATTTTGATGCATTTGTGAGCCTAAAACTAGGTGAGAGCTATTATGTGATAAGCAAATATTTAATAGTTCAAGTTTCCATTTTCCTTTATTAGATTTCTTTTAACTAATGATAAATGTACCTAATATTTAGGGCCAAACTTAAGCCTTTTGAGTTATATGTAGACAAATAATTTGATTTTTATTTATCTGTTTTCCTCGTATCTCTGCAATGAGAAAGTCAAACCAGTATATTTATGTCACATGGAAAAGATAATTTAAAGATTTCCTATCAGATATTTACTTGTTTAGCAAAGACATATATAGAGCCTAATATATGTAACACATATAGCACTGTTCTGAGTGCCTTGAAAAATATTAAGTCATTCAATACAAAAGCTCTGATTCACCATAAGAAAAGCTTAGACATTGTCATTCTTAGACTGCTGATGCTGCTACTGCTAAGTTGCTTCAGTTGTGTCCGACTCTGTGCGACCCCATAGACGGCAGCGCACCAGGCTCCCCCGTCCCTGGGATTCTCCAGGCAAGAACACTGGAGTGAGTTGCCATTTCCTTCTCCGAGTCAAATATTTGGTTACCCTGAAATACAGATTTAATAGGAAAGTGAAAAGTGAAAGTGAAGTTGCTCAGTCGTGTCCGACTCTTAGCGACCCCATGGACTGCAGCCTACCAGGCTCCTCCGTCCATGGGATTTTCCAGGCAAGAGTACTGGAGTGGGGTGCCATTGCCTTCTCCCATTCTTAGACTAAGAAGAAGAAGAAGTTTTCTAACTAGAGTTAAACATATTAGGAAGAGAATTCATCATCTTGTTGTGACTTCCACATATATACTTACTGTATCAAAAAGAAACCATGTGCTACATTTTCATATTAAATTCTTAGAGTATCTTAACCTGAGTCATTCATACATGGCCTTTGGATATCACTGTTGAAAGTTATCTGGATTGACAGATAGCTAAATAATTTTTATTTTCAGAAAATAATTAATTTTGAAACCGTAGTCTCTTATGATTCTGAGGGAGAAATACTCTTACAGTAATCCCAACAATCACCAAGGAATCCAACCTCCTTTTAGACATCAATAGCCAGGACACTTTTATGATCGAGTTGTGTACAAAGATCCTTGCTATTCAATGAAATAGTTTTTCAGCCTGCAGCATGTTAAAAAATATATCTCAAGGAGATGAACCAATAAAGTACAGATCTTGTGGTTCAAAGATCTACTGTGAAAAAATGTAAATTAAAACCAATTCATCTTAGTGGTATATTTCAGTATAATTCAAATCCAGTTCTCTGGTCCAATAAAACCTAGTGGTTTTTAAGTTCTGTTTTCTGTTTGGTTCAACTCCTTGCTAGTTCTCTGTCTATAATTTATGAAGATTGCATGTTGCTTACCCTACGGTCCTGTGCATGTGAACTACTGTGCCTTTAACCATTTTACAAAAACGTCTCTGTTCATAGATGGAAAAGTGTGTTTTCAACGTATGCCTTATGTTTGTCTGACAATTGTGAGGATAATTTTGAATGGAAATGCTGCTGTTTAGTTTCCACAGTGTCTTCACAGCCTGATAATCAGTTTTCCCACCCTGACAAACTCAAAAGGATGAGCAAGTCTGTTCCAGCATTTCTCCAAGATGAGGCAAGTTTGTCTTTTGTACCTTCCGAAAAATGGAACCAAATAAGTGGATTTGCTATGCCAAGGTTGGTGTGTTTGCATTAAGCCATAGCGGAGACCTAAGAGGCTGCAGGGGTGACCTTTGCCTCTCCTGTCAATGGACATAGTGTTTTTGGTCCTGGAACAAGGCAAGGCATATCTCATTTGACTCATACAGTAACTTTTTGGTGGTGAAGCCAGATTGCATACAGGGAATGTGACTTTTGTTTCAAAATAAGGAATCCAGGCAGAAAAATGTTGGCATGAACTTCTCTGTACTTTAGAGTACAGTTCATTTGTGAAAGCTTAGTCTAGATAGCATGACTAGCTTGAAAGCGTATGTTAAAATTACAGAGTATCAATGACATGGAAAACTTTAAGGATATCAACCAGGTGTAGGCACTTTATATACATTATCTCATTTAATCCTCCAGTAACCCTGGAAGGTGGGCACCATCACTATCCCCAGATATTACAGATGAGCAAACTGAGATTAGGAGAGATCAGGCAACCTCACTCAGCTAGAAAGGGGCTGAACCCAGGAGTGGAGTCCAGATCTGACCTTCATGCTATTAACTACTATCCCTTCTGTTTCAAATAAGAACATGACTATTATCTGTTATTCATTTAATTCATAGTGAGTACCAGGCACTCTGATATCTTTAACTCTTACTAACAAAATGTGATAGGTACAAATTTTTCCATTTTATACAAGGAGAAAGAGCCTCACAGAGCCTTTCCCCAAATTCAACAGCTACTAAAAAGTAGAGCTAGGATTTTAACTCAGGTTCTTTGACTTAACTAAGATTCCATGTTTTGCAATCAGGTAATTAGGAGTCTGAGGTTTGATGTTAGACACTCCCACCCCTAGTTATGCTGCTGATTTGCTATGTGGTTGTGAACAATTTCCTTAACTTCCCTGAGCGCTTTCCTAGTACCTAACTCATTAGACTGTAAGGAGTCAGTGAGATAATGCCGGGAAAACATGCAGCGCAGTGCTGACACGTAGTACCTTAATGCTTGCTGTTGCTGTTTGCAGTTTTGGTCTGATTTTTCATGATGAAATAGAAGCTTCATCCTTTCTCTTAGTAGATGGAATGTAAGGAAAGCTCTGAAAACATACAAATTACATCCCTCCTCCCCAACCTCCTGGGAACCCTTCTGTCTACACTTGAGCTTTCCATGAACTGTATCAGAAAATATTCAACCCCTGCATGTGCTTAAGAGTCCACATTATAGTTGCTTTGGAGAAGCACTCATTCTTTGAAACAAGCTCATGAGCTAGAAGCCAGCATAGGTACCTCATGGGGTTCCTGTGGCGTTATACCTTTGTAGATGTGCTTTGGTCTTGGCTGGTCATATGAATAAAACATCTCATAATCTGAGAGGCAAATGATACCAGTTGCTGATTTTTTTTTCTCCTTCCTTCAGTTTTAACCTGCTGCCTCATTGCTCCATGCAAAAGATAGTCCAAATAGTTTGTGGATCAGAGATGCCAAATTAAGCTGTATTGTTTTAACCTTTCAAAGTATTTGGGGTTGGACTGAATGTTAAAGAAAGTGGGATAAAGTCAGACTTTGCTTCTTCACCCACTGTCCCTTTGAGGCTTACCATCAGTCACATTTGTTGAGTGCCAACGTTGTGAAAATCAGTGTTACAAGTCATCAATACAAGGTCCTGTCCTTCCAATAATCACTAATGATCTGATGTACCAGGTAGAATGTATTATGGCTGTGATAGAGGGAAATGGTCTCTAAGCGTGTGGGGAGGGAGTGTGATAATAGAAACATTAAAAAGGTGTGGATTTTTTCATCCTTGAGGAAGGATTCTTTTCTTATCCACATAAATCATTATTTTTTTTAACTCCTTTCTTAATGTGCATTAGGATTGGCATCTGTTACATTGACATGTAATTGCATGGCCCTGGAATATGTTGGCATGAACTAACCACTCCTTTGTAAAGGTGTTTCCCTAACCCCAGGAGCCACTGAACTGCTCCATAAACTCTCTAACCCCAAAAGGAGCTCCTTCTGACTCACAGATCCTTAAAGCTACCATCTAATAAACTATAGATCTAAACATAATAAAATTTATTATCACCACTTTTTCTTTCTTGACCCAGGTAAATATTTCCAGGGACATATTTAAAATAAATACCTTACTGCCATTTTTTAAAAATTGTTAAAATACAATGTGGGTAGAATGTATAATTCAATATACCTCCCTGTAGCAACAAAAAAGATAAGCACAGTAACTCTATAGGAATACCTAAGAGGTGGTTTAAAATTACATATCTGTTCAGTTCACATATGTGTGTGTGTGTGTATACACATACATGCATATATGAAAAACTTGAAACACAGATCAGATTAGAATTGTTTTCCCTAGTTTAATAGTGTCTCAAGTAAAAGATTTGATTTTTAGGGAAGTTAAGCCTATGTTACCGAGAGGAATTAGGCATGACATTTTATGATTTAAGGGTAAATATTAGACCTTTTATTGTCTAGGTAAAGATAATTTCTCATATGTAGCAAAAAAGTTTGCCAAGCAATATAAATGTATAACATTAAGAGAAAGCCAAGAAAGCTCACAATATGCTATCTTCTGTAGCACCTGGGGGCCAACTTGCTGGTGAAAAAAAAAATCACTTTGCTGTTTCAGTAGCTAAACACTGCTCGCCTGATTAAGTGAGATCCTGGGTAGACCACCCACCCCATCTTGAATCCCATTCCTTGGCAGTTAGCACTGCTGTCCTTTGACCTTGGAAAATGTCATACATGAGTGGGATAGCAAGCTATTATCTTTATCTAAACTAAGATCTTGATCTTGACTCTTTCTGAATTTGAATTTTGTATTATATGATGTTTTGTAGAGTGATGACAGAGAGACAGATACAGCATCAGAAGGCAGTTACCAGCTCAGCAGACACAAGAAGAGCCCAAGCTCTTTAACCAATCTTAGCAGCTCCTCTGGCATGACGTCCTTGTCTTCTGTATGTAAACAAAGGCTTTGTGTTAATATCCCTCTGCTTCTGCCAACCTTGCTCTGCCATGCTCCTGCTCCTGTAAAATGGCCTTTTGTTATATTTCTCAGATTCCAGGGGCGTGAGAGGTTTGTTTTTTATCTAACCCACAATTAGCTTCTGGCTAGCTACATCTTCTTTTCTTCTCTTTTTTTAATCACAAGACAATTCATATCCGAGATAAACAAATACGGTTTGTTTTGGATGTTAAGTACTTCAAAAATAAACCTAAATTATCAACAAGATGAACCACTAAACTTCTCTGGGCGGCGAATGGGGTAACTATTACAAAGTCTGCTTTTATCAGACATGATTTGATGTACTCTTTGCAGGTATAGAATTGTACCTCTTTTAGCAAGTCATTTATTCTGACGACTAAAAGTACTGATTCACATTAAAAGGAAAGGTGATTCTTGGCCTCATGGAAGGATTCAGAATGGAATTTTCCAAAGGAAGCTCCCTGAGTATAGTTACTCAGATTTGATTTGGAGAATTTGACTTTATATAGAAGTGAGATAGTTTTGTGTGTGCATGTAGCATGTGTATAGAAATATATATATATATATATGTAAATATATCCATATACATTTATCCAAATATCTATGATCTGTATATACATGCACAGATCTCATCAGATATGCTAAATGAATGATAAATCTGTGCTTAAATTCTTACTGGCCTTGCATTTTTTCAAACTCTTTTAAAAAAAAACTATTTAAATTGAATTTCTGCTGATAACAATCAAATGTATGGCCTTGGGAAGGTTTTAAACTTCCTTCATCAATCATCCATTTTCTACCCTTCCTGACCTCTAAAAGTGTATGGCTCAGTAAGCATTTTCTTAGAGGCAGTGGATGGGTAACATAGTAAAATTCCTTTTTAGTGCCTTGGAAATTTGATAGAGCAAAGTGTCACTGTGATTTGTGTGCCCTGGGGCTTCTCACATCCTCTTTATTTAACATTTTAAATTCTAAGCATGCCTAAAAATGGGACTCTGAGTGTCCCCTACTATAAAATCACCCTGTTTTGAATTGAGTCAGTATCTAAATAACTTTGCATTTCATACTTTTCATCCATGTCTCTTACAGGCAGTTTTTGTTAACCACCAGTCATCATGTCATGTATATCATGTCAGGTTGTCTGTGTTGGTATGCTTTTTTAATGCCACATTAAATTAGCTGCTTTTATATGCAAACTAGAGAAATACTGGCAAGCAAAGATTACACCACGTAATCCTTGCGCTGGATTCGAGAGTGAGACAGACACAGACACCACGTGTTTTCCCGCGCTTTCAGGTCAGCGGCAGTGTGATGAGTGTTTATAGTGGAGACTTTGGCAATCTGGAAGTGAAAGGAAGCATCCAGTTTGCCATCGACTACGTGGACTCACTGAAGGAGTTGCATGTCTTTGTGGCCCAGTGCAAAGACTTAGCAGCAGCGGATATTAAGAAACAGCGTTCGGACCCGTAAGTACATTTTGGAGACACTATTTTCTCTTAATTACTCTTGTAGAAATTGGGAAAGAAAGAAAGAAATTGAAGGGAAGGTATGTGTGTGACTGTGTTAAAAAGGAATGTTCGGGGGAAAAAAACGGGATTCGGAGTGGGGGAGAAAAAAAGAGTTGGGGAAAAATGCTGTTTATAGATTCATACACCAAACTTAATAAATTGTAAGAATGTCAGAGAAACACAAAGCATTTCAAGTTGGAAGGAACCTTTGAGGTCATCTTGTCCTGATTCCTTCTTTTTTACAGTTAAGGAAACAAAGGATAGAGAAGATAAGCACTGTTTGTTTATAACAAACAGTGAGACTTGAGCCCCCTGTCTCCACACACGTTTAGACTTTCTCTAAAAGGAGGGACGAGTTGGGCATACTTTATAGTGCTCAGTGATGCAGAGATAGTTAAGGTTCTAGAATAAGGTAGTTTCCACATTTAAGTTATATTCTACAGAACTTTAGGGGGAATTACCAATTCATTTTTGAAATCACAGGTTTAATGGCATTTCAGTTCAGTTATAAAAGTTGAATGACAGTCCCCCCCTTACCCCTATGCAGAAGTCTGATTCTTAATAATTTTGCTAGCATAAGCCCAACCCTTTGTTTTTGTTATAAAAGTTGCGGGGTCCCATAGCTTTTCTTTTTCCTTTTTTTTTTGTTTTACATTGAATATGGCCTGATTAGGTATGTACCAAGATTTTTCTTTCAGAAGACAGTCTTTTTTAATTCTGCAAGCATCAAAGCCTTTTCTTAATAAGACACTAGCCAATGAAATTAAGCATCACATTAGAGGTCAGTTGTCTTCCCCCTGCCCTACATTAGTTAAGGTCAAAGGAAAAAAGGAATTCAGGGACTATCTCTTAAAAATCTTCAGAACAATTTAAAATGATCCATTCCACTGAAATCACTTAAAAGTTTAAGTATAAAGGTGCTGATGAGAGCATTTATTATATACTACTTTCCCTGCTGCTGCTAAGTCGCGTCAGTTGTGTCCGACTCTGTGTGACCCCATAAATGGCAGTCCACCAGGCTCCCCCGTCCCTGGGATTCTCCAGGCAAGAACACTGGAGTGGGTTGCCATTTCCTTCTCCCATACATGAAAATGAAAACGGAAAGTGAAGTCGCTCAGTCGTGTCCGACTCTTCGCGACCCCATGGGCTGTAGCCCACCAGGCTCCTCCGTCCATGGGATTTTCCAGGCAAGAGTACTGGAGTGGGGTGCCATTGCCTTCTCCGACTTTCGCTAGTGTCATGAAATAATTATTCCTATCAATTTCTAATGTATTTTAAAAAGTACAGGTAGACATGTCACTTTTATTTTCTCTGACCTTCTTGTCTGTTCAATTCTCTTTTTAGATACGTAAAGACTTACCTATTACCAGACAAAGGCAAAATGGGCAAGAAGAAAACACTTGTAGTGAAGAAAACTTTGAATCCTGTGTATAACGAGATACTGCGGGTACCTACAACCTCTCTATCTAGGAAAATCCCAAATGGTGACCTATGCATTTAAAAGGCCGTGTCATCTTGGGTAATATCTCTGCAGAGGAAGTCAGTCCCCAAGAAAGAAGGAAATGAATAACCACTTTCTGAGAATCTGCTTTGTATGAGATGATACACCATGACTGTTGTATGCCTTGTCTCATGCACGCCCTCCATGCTCTGCCAGGGATTATTATTATCTTCATCTCACAGATGAGGCAAATGAAGCTTAAGGAAATAAAGGAAACTGGATATACCGATGATAAAGTTGAGCACTGCAGCCAAAACAATCTTATAAAAGCCCAATTCTGATCGTGTTATTTCTCTGCTTAAAATCTTGGAGGACTCCCATTAGCCTTAATGTCAAGCCCGCCCATCTTAACATGCACACCCCTCCCTTGAGAACCTGAGCTCTGGCCTCATCCTTCCACTTTCTTCAGGTTATCCTGATTCCTTTCTGTTCTTTGGAGGAATTACATTCTCTCACTCTGCTAGGACTTTCTCTTCCTTCAAACTGGGATGTTCTTCCCCATGCTGTCCATAACTACTTCCCACAGCCTGAAATGCCTCTTTCTGTGAGAGGTTGTCTCTTAACTCCTAAGTTTCCCTGCTGTCTGCTGCCTCAGTCTCTTTGTTTCACAATAGGCAGTGTTGACTTTCAGCACTTTAACCGCTGGTTTAATTGTAAATTCCCCAAGAGCAGGGATCAACTCTAGGTGGTTTATAAACTGCATACCGTGTGCAAATGACTTAACCCATCTGCACTTTAGATCTGCAACGGGAGATAAGAATAGTACCTATCTGGGACTTCCCCAGCGGTCCAGTGGTTAAGAATCCGAGCTTCCATTGCAGGGACCACAGGTTCAATCCTTTGTGGGAGAACTAAGATCCTTCCTGCTGCACGGTGTGGCCAAAAAGTTTTTAAAATTAATTTATAAGAAAAAAAGAATAGTGCCTACCTACCTCAGTAGTTGTGAACATCAAAAGAGTTAATATGTGTAAAGTGATAAGTACGCATTCGTGTGTGTTAGTCACTTAGTCATGTCCGACTCTTTGTGACCCCATGGACTGTAGCCCACCAGGCTCCTCTGTCCATGGTTTTCTCCAGGCAAGGATACTGGAGGGGGTTGCCATTTCCTTCTCCAGGGGATCTTCCCAACCCAGGGATCGAACCCAGGTCTCCTGCATTGCAGGCAGATTCTTTACCATCTGAGCTATAGGGAAGTCCATAGTATAGTATGCATTAAACACTTAGTAAATGCTGACTCTTAGTACAGTGTCTGGGATAGGTACTTTATAAATGTTTATTGGAAGGAGAGATGGCTCGATAGATGAGTGGAGAATATACCTTGCTCAAATGCCCATGTTCTATCTTCCTGAAAACTGTCTCATGCTGCCTTAGTCATGGGTAACAGATTATTTAAAACAACAAATGTGAGAAGTATTATTCATTCTTTCTTTCTGAAAATTCTGTCCAAGTATTTGGTTATCCTCTGAGAAAGAGAGCGGCATTAAATTAACCCTCAGTTATCCATGGGTTAATTGTCTGTAGATTTTCTGTAGCAAGTTTTTAATTACAGTTTGACTGTGATACACCTCAGCATCCTTGCTATATCTAGGTCATCTACTTCAACCATGAACTCAGGAAAAGCCAGCTCATTTAAATGGTAAACTCAGAGAAAAGCAAGTCTACTACAACCAAAATGGACATTCAAGTAGTATATCATAAAGCCAAGTAGAGATTATTTTTAGATTAGAAAGACTATATCCCTTCCATAATTATATGGACTACATTTCAGATTAAAACTGTTAGGATGCCCCCCAAAAAGCAAAAAACAGGTCGATCTTTTCTTAAAAAATATTTTGTCCTTGCCGAATATCAATGATTGGAGAGATTGTATATATATGGAGCAGGTGAAATATGGGAACTCTTCTGTACTTTCTTTTCAATTTTGTGCAAATCTCAAACTGCTCTAACAATTAGTCTATTAAAAAAAAATACCTTGTCCTCAGGTAGAAAACAGACCATTGGATTAAGCTTCATTTGTATTTTTAGACTGAATTGGATTCCTGTTATATCTAGTTAGAACTAAAAACATCCAGTAAAAATTGAATAACTGGCTTTTGTTTTTAGAGAGCTATTACCAACTATGATACTTGAGCCATGATTTGCTTTTCCAGAGAGGGAAAGAAAAATCAGCTTTTGTGAAAGATGAATTTTAGCTCTTTGAAACAAGACACTTAGAATAAGATGACTTTGCAGTATTTTTGAGACTTGAAACCTAACAGATGAGAAAATCTGATCTACACAGAGGACTTTATCTTCACCTCTATGTCATAACTTTGGCCTGAAATAATATTATTTACCCCTTTAATTTCCTTCTTTGAACTGCAGTATAAAATCGACAAGCAAATCTTAAAGACACAGAAGCTGAACCTGTCTGTTTGGCATCGAGATACATTTAAGCGCAATAGTTTTCTAGGGGAAGTGGAACTTGATTTGGAAACTTGGGACTGGGACAACAAACAGAATAAACAATTGAAGTGGTACCCTCTAAAGCGGAAGGTAAGTTTGGAGTTTTTTGTTTGGTTTGGTGGTTTGGGGCCTAGGATTCAGGAGAGAGCTGCTATAAGATTCCATTTTCATTCAGAATGCTTATCCATTGTTTGGGATCATCATGTCTTTTCACTCTGTCCAATAAATCTCTTAGGCTCCTTTCTATGTTTTGTAGTGTTTCTTCCCCTATCTATTCTTTGGGCTGGCTAGTTTCTGCTAACCTATCTTTTAGTTCAATAATTTTCTTATCTGCTGTGTCTAATCTAGTATTTATCTAATATCTAGATGGATATCTATGGGTCCTCAGTTATTATACTTTCAGATTTATATTTTCACTTGACTCTTTTTTATAGATTCTATTTCTCTGCTACAATTCTTTATCTTCTCAGTATCTTTATGAGTTTATTAATCAAAGTTACTCAAAGTATGTATCTGAAAACTCCTATATCTTAAACATTTGTGAGTCTCATCTAATTTTTATTGTTTGGTCATTTGGCCCTTTGTTCTGGTATGCATGTTCATTTTTTTTATTGCATGCTGGACACTGCATGTGAAAAATTTTAGGGATAATTTGAGAGGGTTTACTTTTGCATTTGACACACAGAGAAAGGACACACTGCCTCAATCTAGCCTGGTAACGAACTGACGAGAAGCTTTCACGTGGTCTGATCTCATTTTTCTTTGCCCATATTTCTAGGCTGTGGTCTTTCATGGGCTCCAACTGAAAACCTAGGTAGTAGTTTGCATATTTTAGCATGTATCCAACCTGGCCCCAAAATATGCATTTCTAACAAATCCTCAGGCATTGCTGATACTGCCAGCCTGGGGCCCATACTTTGAAAACTATCCATCTAGAGTGTTTTCTGAGACCATCTCTCCTTAGCTGGCCAAATTTTGCCTCCCCAGCCCAGTGAGAGGCTGTGCTCAGCTTCTTAGCCTCTTTCTGCTAAGTCTGTTGTACTCTCAGTTAGCACTACTCAAAATGCAACTAATGCCTTGAAGTGGAAAGAAAGAATTTCAGGCTACAACAGCTTATCCATTTGAACCCTATCTATCTTAATAATTCTTCAGCACCTTCAAATAGATTTGTTTAATCTAGTTTTTTTGTTGTTCTCAATGTGACGGTTAAGTGTGATACATACAATTTATACAAACTTTTAAGTATCTATACAGTAAAGCCATTCTACTAAAGGAATGGTTCCAAAATACCACATCAAAGTCACCTGAAGCTCTTATTTCTAGGTCTACCCAAGACTTGCTAGTTAAGAATTTCTCAGAAGTTGTCAAAAGCATCTCATTTTTAGCTTTTTTCCGTTATGTTTCTGACATATAGTCCTGTTTTGGCAATAAGGGTCTAAAAGACTAGAATTTGAAAGTAAAACCACCTGTTCTATAATAAATACACATTTTTAAAAATTTATTTATTTATTTTAATTGGAGGCTAATTACTTTACAATATTGTGGTGGTTTTTGCCATACGTCGACCTGAATCAGCCGTGGGCGTACATTGTAATATACATTGTACCTTTTACATTGTAAAATGATTGTTCAGTTTTTGTTATTCTTACAGGCATCTCCTCATCTGGTCTAAAATAATTAGGTTAATGCAGCTATGAAAATGTATAATTTGTTCCCCACCCATACCCCAGCTCTTCCTACTCCTTTAAAGAAAGAAAATACAGATAAGTTGTTTTATGTGCTGGCTGGATCACTAACAAAAATGTATGTATTTTTATAAAAATCTAAACATTTCAGAACACCTTTCCCATCTCCAAGAAACCCATTCTGATTTCTCTGAACTGAAGGACTTAAAATGTGTTCTGGGTACCCTGCAGAGTTTTCCAGGATACACAGTGTAGCCTTCCCAGATATCAAAGCAACAGTCCATCTGTGATGGGGAGGGAAATTTCAATCCAGGGCACTCATGAATGATACCTATGCTCAGAAATGAGGCAGATATGGCCCTGTAACAGAGCACCAACAAACGGGGTGAATGTTTTGTGTCTCACAATGACATGCCTTCATTTGCCAGACAGCACCAGTTCCCCTTGAAGCAGAAAACAGAGGTGAGATGAAGTTGGCTCTCCAGTATGTCCCAGAGCCAGTGCCTGGTATGTACTGATTTTCTGTCCAGATTTATGGCCTTACTTTAGCCCTCCCCTCTCCAAAGATTTCTTTGAGTTCTATGTTGTTTTTTTTTTGTTTATTTTCAAAGGTGAAGCTCTAAATTAACTTACTAACTTAGTAAGGGTCCAAATGAGTCAATCCACACTTGTAAAACTAGAACATTTTCTTTATTTTTAATTGTGATCAAAACACATTAAAAAAAAATACATAACATAAAATTTTTCGTAACCATATTTAAGTGTGCAATTAGTTGTGGTTGTTCTGTGCTTACTCAGTTGTGTTCGAGTCTTTGCGACCCCATGGACTCTGCCAGACTCCTCTGTCCACATGATTGTCCAGGCAAGAACACTGGGTGGGTTGTCATCTTCTCCTCCAGGGGATCTTCCTGACCCAGGGACTGAACCCTCATCTCCTGCATTGACAGGTAGATTCTTTACCACTGTACCTCCTGGGAAGCCCATTAGCAGTGTTAAGCATCTTTACAATGCTGTGAAGCATGTCTCTGGACTTTTTCATCTTGTACGTCTGAAACTCTATACCCATTAAACCACAACACTTCTCTTGCCCTTCCTTCCAGGATCCCCTTCCTGGTAACCACCATTATATTTTTTCTGTTTCTTTGAGAAGAATTCTCATTTTTTTCTCAGCCCAGTTTGCAGCCCTTGTTTTAACTTTGGCCTCACTCTCCCCAAAGTTTGTATCTACACAGTGTAAATGGCCTTTCCTGTGTAGTGCTGTGATATAAATGGAACTGGAGTAATTTTTTTCCCCCCACAGGTGGAAATGAAAAGAATCCATATTAAGCCCCTAAGAAATTAGAGCTCATTTGTCCTCTACTCTCAAGGTCTCATTAGGGTAGAAAGTTTTTTCTTCAGAATTACTACATTGCATCTTTGATGTTAGAGCCTCAGGTCTCTAGCACAGTTAAGGAGCAAGAGACTGTCAGAAAATGAGTGCTAACCCTTCTCTCATTTCTCACACAGTTCCCTAAGTTACTCTCCTTAAGAATTCATATGAGGGACATCTGTGGTGGTCCAGTGGCTAAGCTTCTGTGCTCCCGATACAGGGGGCCAGGGTTCAATCCCTGCTTAGGGAACTAGACCCCATGTGACCAACTAAAAGTTTGCATGGCACAACTAGCCAGCCTGAATACTGCATCTAAGACCCAGCACAGCCAAATAGATAAACAAATAGAAATAAACGTTTCTTAAAGGTAGTGGTATGACAGAAATGATAGTGAGGGCAGTGATTAAACAGAGAAAGGCATTCCAATCCAGCTTAAAAAAAAAAGAGAGGACAAGCAAAGCATATCTTTAGGCCACATGGCACCCAAACTGCCATCTGGTTACATCTGGATCTTTTTAAAAGACAGATTCTTTTCTATATAATTTGTATCCTCTCATTTATGGTCAACATACATAGAAATTCTGCTAGTCTCATTTCCCATTTTCCCCATGATTACTTTTTGCTGGGGGAAGGGCAGGAGACCCCCATGTGATGGACTCCAGCTTGTGTGAGTTTTTGCTCCTATAATAGTTTCTCCTTCCTGGAATAGCTTCCTCTTCCCCTAAACCTATCCAAGTCTTTAGATGAAATCCCATCTCCTCTGTAAAGCTTTTCCTGAATGCATTTACCCTCACTGATCACATCATCTTCTAGAACGTCACAGTAATAACTTGGCATTTCATTCTATATTACATTTTACTGCTTTTATTGAGTTTCTGTCTCTAGCTTACCTGTACACATTTCCCAAGCACATAGATTTCTTGCATTCCTTGTATATCCAACAGCATTCCTAGCACAGGGCTGAGCATATAATAGATGCTCATTAAACACTGATTGGTTGACAGATTGGGTTCGCCCATCCAGAAAAACACGGGGTCGCAAAGAGTTGGACACAACTGAGAGATTAACACTTTCACTTTTTTCCCTCCATCCATGTGCACCCAACCTATATAGAAACTTCAGACTAAGGCCAATTTCTCAGCAATTCCCTTCTATAATATTGGCTCTTACATGTGTCTATACAATACTCCTATAAAATGCACAACTACTTTTAACAAGAGTGGCTATACCTAAACCAGTACCTGTTTTGGTTACTTTATACTCAGGTTTGTTTAAATGCTTCCTATGAGCACTGATTGATAGTGGTATTAATATTTGAAAAGTATATGCATCTCACTGAGTAGTTTTGAACATAACTATAAATGGATGATTCACATACCTAATATCTATAATTGATCTTGTTGAGCCAAGCAAGACCCAGAAACGATGTAATATTCTGTACTTGCAATAAATTATTTTTATTTTATTGAGCTACTTGAGCTCACTACAGTCAGACTATGAAAAATGTAATTAAGAATAGATATAATCATTGATGATCATATCAGCAAGCACTCAGTCACGTCGCTGTGCCAGACCATTTTTAGATTGGCATCTTGGGAGGCAGTACTGCCAAGAGAGGAATGGCAGTGGAATTTCATTTTCTCTCTCTTTTTCTGTTATAGGTAAAAAACTTCCTACAACTGGAGAAGTGCACATCTGGGTGAAGGAGTGCCTTGATCTACCACTGCTAAGGGGCAGCCATCTAAATTCTTTTGTTAAATGGTACCAGCATCGATAATTCTGCCTCCCTCAGTTCCAAAATAGCCTGGCCTTTGCCAATTGGTTTTAATTTTCTGTAACTGTGATGCTGAAGTTCATCATTCATAGTATAAATGAAATAACTTGAGACAGTGGTGACACAAGCTAGAAGGATCTTTGACATGAACCCCCTGCAAGGCTCCATTTAGTGTAATAGGGAATACATACAACAGGAGGTACATCTGCTGGTGAGGACAATATTCAGTACCAAAGGGTTTATGAAATGGCTAATGGTGATACCACACCCTTTGTATCATTTGTCGAACATCTGTATTGTGGCCCATTTGCAAAAAAAGCCTTTTGCATCAGCCTGTGAATATCTGGAAGTTATTTGATAAACAGATCCACACTAATAATTAGCTCATAAGAGCTTGAAACAGTTTGGGTTTTTAAGTTGCAAACCTTTTTCTCAGTTATAATGTAAATGCCTGGCATCTAGAAAATAGTGACTAAACAGATGTTATTGTGCTATCCTGACTCTCTCTAACTAATTTTATCTATGTAGATTTTATCAGAAGATGAGTTATTGCTACTTAAGTTTATATGACATTATTTAGGATTTTCCCTATACATATTCTTCACAGATGTCAACTGGTAAGCTTTTCAGCTCAGGTCAATCTCCCATTCTAAGACTAGGCCCAACCCTTCTTGCCTTTACAAGAGGCATGGTAGGGTAAATTAGTTTCAATTATTACCATAAATTATATGTAAATAATCACAAATATGTAATATAATTTATTCCCAAAGTCAAATCTAGGGAATTGGAGAGGTTTCTTTTCTTTTTCAATTCTGTACAAGACTAATTTCTTAGCCTCTCACAGATAATCAGGAGTAGATTTTAGAGGAATCCTCAAACAGTTGCTATATAGTAAATGCTAAATGCAGGTACTGAACTAAGTTGTTTGCTTAATCTGTAATTCTAATATTAACCTTATGAGGTAGGCATCACCATTCCCATTTCATAGATGAGGAAGCAAGCGTCTGAGAAGTTAAGTCGATTTCCCACAATACACAGCCAATAAGTAGCACAGTCAGGACTTCCTCAAAGCAAATCTGGTCCACTCTAGTGCGTAATCTTGCCAGCAGAATGCCCACCATTACCATCTCTCTACGTTCTTTTTTCTTCCATTTCCTCTTGCCAATCCTCAGTAGCTGAAGCACACTAAAAACACGAGCGTTTGTTGTCTTACTCACATGCTCTCACGGTAATGTTTCCTTTTGTAGTACCATCCTTCCAGACACAAGCAGGAAAAGCCGCCAGAAGACGAGAGCTGTGGGGAAAACCACCAACCCTGTCTTCAACCACACCATGGTCTATGATGGGTTCAGGCCTGAGGATCTGACAGAAGCCTGTGTAGAGCTTACTGTCTGGGACCATTACAAATTAACCAACCAGTTTTTGGGAGGTCTTCGGATTGGTTTTGGAACAGGTAACATGTGTTACATTTTAAATTTTCCATGAGTCTAATGCTTCTGGAGACACTAGAGGTTGGTTGGTTTGCTTCTTCCTAATGAAAACAGAGACTCTCTTTCTGTTAAGTGTGGTGAAATGAATGAGTGAAGGAATGTCAAGCTGTGTGCCAGGGACTCGAGATATGAAGACTAACAGGATGCTGTGTTTGTCCACACAGAGCTTAAGTGATTGTGGGGGAAACCAGAAAAGCCTTCGTCACTACCCTTTCCTGAAAAACCGTTTATGGCCCTTCATGGCTAAATGTGTGCTTTGCATAATAATAGCAGCTAACATTTATGGAGCACTGGTCACTGTACCTAGTGCTTTATTTGCATTATTGCATTCGATCCTCACAGAAGTTCTATGAGTTATTTCTAATGTTATACCCAGAGACACTGATGTTCCAAGAAATTAAGAAACAGAGCTAATAAGTGGCAGAGCCAAGATTCAAAATTGAGTGTGTTAGACACTAAAGCTATAACTACACTTTCTTAGGGATCACCTACTGTCGCTTTCAATCCAATGCTGGAATCCTCCCTACTGTTCCATTATACACCTGACAGATTCTCATCTACATTTTATATGGTCAAGAAGAGAAGTCATTACTGAGAGTAATGAGAATAATCCCAGTTGTGGAGAGTTCCATTATCAGACATCTCATATGATTAAACAGATCTTTTCTTCTGTTGAGTCCCAGCCCTGCTGGTGATGTTAAAACTCTCCCTAGCTGTCTCCATTGGTGATTATAATTAGGAAATGACTCAGTTTTTCCCAATGAACTATTCCTTTCTAAATGCAAAGCTTCCCCTTTTTTGTCCAGGTAAAAGCTATGGTACTGAAGTGGATTGGATGGACTCTACTTCAGAGGAAGTGGCTCTCTGGGAAAAGATGGTGAAGTCTCCCAACACTTGGATCGAAGCAATCCTGCCTCTCCGAATGCTGCTGATTGCCAAGATTTCCAAGTGAAGCCAAAGTCCACGGGCTCCTCCACTGAAAACCACCAGACAGGTGGAATCCGATCTTGTAGGCAGAGATCCTCACCTTCCATCTGTTGCCTGGAACAAATGCTACATAGCATGTTAAAGTCAACCTGCACATGCTTCTTTGGTTACAAGGACTAAAAAACTAAAAAAATAACAAAATGTGTAACTTAATTTGTGACTGCAACATTAAAAGAAGATGGTTGAGAAAGCTAAGAAAATCAAAGCATTGCTGCTGCTTCAAAGAAAAAGCTGCCAAAAAAATATTAAATGTTGTTAATAAGAAAAAGTTTCCAGTTTGCTATCATGTGTTTCAAACCACAAAAGGGTTAGGAAGGCCTCCCACTTGATCACTGAAAACCCTTGCAGGAATTGAAAAAATGTTGGTTGTTGAAGAGTGACTCAAAGATATTCCTATGAGCAGGGGGGAAAAAAAAGATTAGAATATCGTGAAGATAAAGAATTTGTTCATAAGAAAACTATTCACTCTGTAGTCTCTACTGAAATATGGAATTCCATGTTAGGGCAATGAGACTGAATTTACTGCATGTATTTTTGCTTTGAGAAGTGTTCCCTTTTCCCAGTGTTTAAAGTCTTATGTGCTTTGGTGCCACCCACTGGCCATAGGTGAAATTAAGTTTTTGGCTTAATTTTCTCCTAAGTTTCAAGCCTGTATTTTATCATAGGGTACCCATATATAAAATGAAGAACAAAACCTTTGCATATATAAGATTCTGTTTTTCTTACAACTCTACTATATGAAGCAGCATGAGAGTGGTCACAAACATGATTTGCGACAAAGTTTTAATTAGAATGTAAATTGTTAAATTATACTGTCCTTCCTATGTATGTATAATTTTCATAAAGTATTTTGTAAAAACCCTTAGAATAAATTATTATATGATTTAATGGTATTGTCAAAGTAATATGACTTCTTATTTTAAATGAAATACTTTATGTTAGGGATCTTAAAGTCCAGGACTTCCCTGGTGGTCTAGTGCTTAAGAGTCTGCCTGCCAATGCAGGGGACACAGGTTCAATCCCTGGTCTGGGAAGATGCCACATGCCACGAGGCAACTAAGCGTGTGTGCCACAACTACTGAGCCCATGCACCTTAGAGCCATGCTCCTTACAAGAGAAGCCACTGAAATGAGAAGCCTGCACCCTGCAATAGAGAGTGGCCCACACTCATCACAACTAGAGAAAGCCTCATGCAGCAGTGAAGACCCCGCACAGCCAAACATAAATAAATAAAAATTTTAAAAAACTTCTTTTAAAGAAGGAATTCTAGAATCTAAATTCACAAGCCAAGCTAAAGAACTTCTGGGATAATATTTCTCCAAAGTCTTTGCTGCAACTCTGGGCAAGATTTTCTCTAAACTGGAAGCTTCAGCTATGTTATTAAGAGTAGAACTTTTATTTTGTAGAAGTAGCTGAAAGCTTTGAAGGTAAGTTGTCATTTATTCTTAAAGTTTTCCACAAAGACATTGTTGGGTCATTTAATACACGAATCATCATTCCCTGTTAGAACTCCACTAGCTCGTCATTCCCAAAACAAGCTGATGATGGCTCAGCGGGTAAAGAATCTGCTTGCAATGCAGGAGACACAGGAGATGAGTTTAATCTCTGGGTCTGGAAGATCCCCTGGAGGGGTAAATGGCGACCCACTCCAATATTCTTGCCTGAAAAATCACAGAGGAGCCTGCAGCCCATGAGGTCAAAAAGAGTCGAACGTGACTGAACAACTAAGCACGCAGGCAGGGGAAGCCTAGATGGTGACAAGACAGTGAGATCTTAAAACAAGTATCTAACAAATGTCATTGAAAACAGCTCCAGTGCTTGCCTCTTCCCCCAAACAAATGCTAGAACCTTTGACCCACTGGCCAGTAAAAGCAACTAACCTAGAACAACAGCCTTGCCCCACTGTCTTTCGAGGTCTTTTAGGAGGTTGTATATCTAGTTGTATTTCCTCTTCCTGTTCTGACTGCAGCCAAGGGCAAGACCAGGTGACCAGACACACACCTCCGAGGTTGGCCTGCAACCATAGCAGACGTACAGACCCTGTTTCAGCCCCTGTCACTTCATACTACAAGCTACTTTCTCAGCCCTTTTTTTTTTTTCCAGTTACCTTCTTAACCATCTGCTAGCATCTAGCCATCTCAGAAGCACTAATGAGATCGCTTCTAGTATCTCCCCATCCAGGGCTAGGACTGCCTGCCTCCCCCAGCCCCAAATTTGCAAAACACCAGAGTGGACAACAGCACCACCCTTGCATCTACCCAAAGAACTTCCAACTGCCTCAGGACGTCCAGGGAGATGTCGTGTCACTTTTTCTTTTTTTTTTTTTCCTGAAAAAAGAAATATAAATCTTTAATCTCACCTGGCTGTAAGACAAAGTCTAAATGGGATTTTCATGCATTATAAAGTGTGGGCCACCTGAATTCTTTAGTGAACTCAGGTTGGCAGACTTTTGATTCAGTGGGATTTTTTGGCAAAATTCCTGCTGAAAATTTTCATTTTCTTAAATTAGAGGTGTTTCTTTGGACTGCATGTTTTAGGGCTCTTTTCCTTTTTTTCAGAAACCCAATCAGAAATAAACCTAAATACACTAGGTTAATGTATGACACTTTGTTAGTATATATGACTTTAGGGACTCATGGGTGAAACATGAGTTCCCAGGAACTCCAATACTGTCTCTTTCTTCCTTGGTGGTGGTGGATCAATCCCTAAGTAATGTCTGACTCTTGCAACCCTGTGACTGTAGCCCACCGGGCTCCTCTGTCCATGGGATTTCCCAGGCAAGAGTATTAGAGTGCGTTGCAATTTTCCTTCTCCAGGGGATCTTTCCAACCCAGGGATCAAACCCGCGTCTCCTGCATTGTTGATGGTCTCCTGCATTGCAGGTGGTTGCTTTTACCACTGAGCCACCAGGGAATCCCCTGACTTCCTTGGGAGTAGGAAATAACACCAAAGACAGCTCCAACGTCACAAACTCTCAGTTAAAGCACTCCTCTTTCCTAGGTTCAGCTTGAGAGAACTTTGGGAGAAGCTGGCTGAGCTTGGGTCATGTCCTCACCTGCTGCACCACTCAGAGTGGCCAGGAATGGATAGGGTAAGCTCTTATGATTGGTCCTACCTGAGTTATGTGCCCACCCTATGGCCAGGGAGAAGTGATCCATTTTCAGAAGAATGGGGTGTTATATAGACAGGCAATGAAAAAATCAAGAACTAGATAGCCACTGCAATTTGTATCCCCTTCTGGTGAAAATACTTCCAAATTCCATTCTTTTAAAAATGAAGTAATATTTTGAAAAGTCACTGCTGGCTTTTCCCAGAGAAGCCAACGTTTCTATACCCTCCGTGACTGCTGCAGCTTCTAAATAGGTGGTAAGGATCCTGGGAACTGTATAACCTGGTCACATGGCCTTGGCATCCATCAAAGCAGGATTACAGTTAGCCTAGGCTCACTTCTAGGGAAGTTACATGGACTTCTTTGCATATCTCTCATCCATACTCACCATCTAGGTTTAAAAGTCCCTCAACATTTGCCTTCTCCTGTACTCTTCTTCCCATTCTGATTTTGGGATTGCTCACCCATCTCCACCCCCTCCTAGACTCATTCACTAATTTCCCTAGTTTGTTTTACAAAACAAATGCTCCCACCCATGTGATCCAGTCACACACATTCCTTCCACTTCTTTGGCTGACTTGTTCCGAAAGAACTGCCTCTCCTTCAGCCTTAAAAAAGAAGACTCTCACTCTCCACATTCAGCACTTCAGTCAGGATGTGGGATCAGACTTCAGATCACTGCACCCCTGTTTTTATTCTTTGAGAAGAGTAGTATGTCTAACTTATCCATGATTCTGTTAGCAGTGATAACACCTAATAGCCATTTTTCTATTATTTGTCTCTACCATTTTACTGTAGTCATCTTAAGGGCCAGGACTGCAAACCTTGGATATAACAGTTTCTCAGCATATGAATTGAATGTATGAATGAATGAATGATTAAACAACTGAATGAATGATGAACTAAAGACGATGGGCTTTGGTATCAAAAAGATCTGGATGTGAATTCTGTCTCTATTACTCTCTGAGTGACTTGGGACAACTTGCTTAACCTCTCTGTGTCTTAGTTTCTTTGTTCTCTGCCAACTATGAAATGTGGATCAAAATGCCTATCTTTCAGAATATTGTTAGAATTACATGAAGAAAGATGTACAAATGCCTACTATTACATAGGGTATATAGGGCTTCCCCAGTGGCTCAGATGAAAAAGAATCTGCCTGCAATGCAGGAGATCTGGGTTCAATACTTGGGTGGGGAAGATCCCCTAGAAAAGTAAATGCAACCCACTCCAGTATTCTTGCCTGGAGAATTCCATGGACAGAGGAGCCTGGCGGGCTATAGTCCATAGGGTCACAAAGAGTTGGACATGACTGAGCAACTAACACTTTCACTTTCATGTAGGGTGTATAGAAGAACTCTGTAAATGTTAATAGGTTAATAGTAGCTTAGACAAAAGAGATATTTAAAAACTTAAAGGCAGGTTGGGGGTGGGGGTACTTGTTGGATACCACTAGGGAGAATGTTGGCCAAGGTTTGTGACTTGGACCTCCCTTGGAAGGGAATATACTGAACACCTTCAGGATCACAGGTAGGTGGGAAAAAAGGTAGAATAAAGAAAACAATCATGGCAGAGAGGAATCAAAAGTCATTATTACTGAACTGCAAGTCCTCTGAGAAGAGTGCTGTGTCTAATTTATTAATGTTCCTTAGCATCAGTTCCTTCAGTCTTACAAGTTTTATTTCAGTGTGTGAAGCTTGAAATTTAAGGAACAGCGAAGAAGCTGTGTGAGAGGGAAATTTAAAATATGTTTATGTTTTTAAAAATCTTGGAACCCACTTTCATAAACCCTAAATATCCTACAATCTGAGTTGTTGCTAAAATTTTAGTTCAGGAGATTTCCCCAGTCCTCAGCCTTGCTTTCTTGTTTTCTCTACATAAACATCAGAGTCGGGATTGGGGACAAGAGAGCTTGATCTCTGAGACCAGAAGTAAAATCTCAGACTCTTCTTTCAGATCTATTCTGCTCTACATGAAATCTGAAGCATTATAAAATCCATCCATCCATAAGTAACACCCCAGACTTTTTCCTTATCATCATGATTTGACAGTTTAAGTCTGACCACCAGAAATAGTGATCACAGGAATAGCTAGCTCTTTGCTCTCTGCTTAAGTTTTCACATCATTCAGATCATTCTAAATTTTAACTTTTTTAAATCTTGCTTTTTTCAATTATCTTTCAAACACAAGCATTTCCATGCCATTAAATTACCTATAAACATGCTAATGTTTAATGTCTACATAATATTTTATTATATATGAGGATATCATAATTTTCTTAACATTTTCTCTTTTTTGGACATTTAGGTCTCCAACTTTCAGTTGTTATGAACCATACTTTGAATAAAACTTTTTCTTTCAGACTATTTCTTCCGAAACAAAGAAGTCCCCAGAAGGACAATCATTAATTCAAAAGGCATAAAGATGTCTTAAGTTCGCAATACATGCCATCAATTGACTTTGATCACAGTAGAAGAGTACATATTTCACTATACCCTTATCAGTCCTGGATTGTCTTAAAAATAAGGGGAAACTTATTGACTAATTTGATAGATGAAGTATTTATTTATAACTGACATTTATTGGGTCACCGATGGGGTTTGATTATTAGCAATTTCATCCCCCTCATCTGTGAATTGTTCATTTCTCTTTTAAGATGTTAATGCTTTATTGATTTGTACAGGCTCTTTGTAAAAATGTAAATCTATTGTCTGTCATATTTATGGTGAATATTTTTCTCCATTTGATTTTTGACTTCAACATCCATCCAACACACACATCTGAGTCTCCCCAAGGCATTGATCTAATCATTAAGGATGAAACAGACACAGTCCCTACCCCTAAGGATCTCAGAGTTTAATAGTGGGAGGCAGTGGCATAAATGATGAGTGTAATAAGGCTTTTAAATGCTCTGTTAGAAGTTCAAATAGGCTAGAGTGACTGCTCTAAAAGCGGTGAGTGGTCACGTATGTACATGTAGTGCTGCTGCTGCTAAGTCGCTTCAGTCGTGTCCGACTCTGTGCGACCCCATAGATGACAGCCCACTAGGCTCCCCCATCCCTGGGATTCTCCAGGCAAGAATACTGGAGTGGGTTGCCATTTCCTTCTCCAATGCATGAAAGTGAAAAGTGAAAGTGAAGTCGCTCAGTCGTGTCCGACTCTTCTCGACCCCATGGACTGCAGCCCACCAGGCTTCTCCGTCCATGGGATTTTCCAGGCAAGAGTACTGGAGTGGGGTGCCATTGCCTTCTAGGGGCCAGGAAAGGTTTCATGAAGGAGGTGATTCCTAACTGAGTGTAAAATGCAGAGTTAATGACTAAAGTAACAAGGTAGGAAAAAAGCATTTCAGGCAGAGAGGACACCAACAGACAGGGCCAACAAAGGAAACTTCAATAGCTAGGTTAGGTTAGGGAATAAAGCAGCAGGCAGGTCCAGAGGAAGAAAATGATAGAGAGACATCAGAGTCTCACAGTTTTTAAATTATATATAACTTTTATATCTTTTAGATGTTCAACTTAGTCCAATTAAGCTTTACCTTATTCGTCTCTTACATAATATGTAGGCTAAGAAAGTCCTTCCTCACCCAGGGCTTCAATGCTTACCTTTATTTTCCTCTAGTTTCCATTTTTAAAAAGTATTTTATTTTTGGCTCTGTTGAGTCTTAGTTGCAGCATGCAGGATCTTCATTGCGGCATAGGGGTCTTTTCATGGCGGAGCACAGGTTCTTTGTTACCACGTTCCGGCTTCTCTCTAGTTGAGGCACCGTGGGCTTCAGTAGTTGTTCAGGGGCTTAGTTGCCCGACCAAGGATCGAATCCTAGTCCCCTGGATTGCAAGGCAGGTTCTTAACAACAGTCTACCAGGGACGTCCCTCCATGTTTAATATTTTGTTTTCATTTTAGTCCTTACATTTAACATTAAACATTTCAGATGTTTAATCCATCTGAAACTGACTTTGGTGTGTATAAGGTAAGCCTCATTTGAACTTTTGTGTGTGTGTTTTAATGTTTATCACACGTATATTGTCCATTAGGCTTTTCTCTGTAACCCTATTGTGTTAATGGGTAAAAAGGGAGTTCTAGCTAATAAATATATTCCCAGCTGGGGACAGTTCTTCAAGAAAGAAGAGACATTTCCCTGGGGTTTCTTCTTTCACTGAGCTGTGTTAATCACTACAGGTACAAAGTCACAGCCATTTAGGATCCTTGTTCGCAGGGTCCTTCTGCTACTTTGTATTTATAGATTACAAATTTCTTTACAGAGCCAACGGTTTCCATGCAGAGGACTTTATTCTCATGACCACTGAAGTGGGGACAGGGAGGAGGACTATGTCACCAGTGCTTGATTTGCTTACTCCCACAAGAGATTAGGTGGAGTCAGGTTTCTTACCCCTGATGCTGGCTGGAAATCAAGTGGGGCTGGCATCTCTGTATAGTACATGCCAGACCCTGGGCTGTTAGCGGAGGGCTGTGATTGGCTAGAAAGGCAAGCATAACCTGACATGATTGGCTCTGGACTCCCTCCTGTTGTTACTCCACAGCAGTCTGAAGACCGGTCCACCAATCACAGGGCTCCTTACTGGGTGCACGAGCAACTGCGGGAGATTGCCGGGAGACCCTAGCAACACCGTGGCGTTTGAAATCTGGACGGTGGGGCGCTGTGCAGTCAGCTGTGCAGTCAGTAGAGGAGCGTGCCAATGCCTCAGGAAGAGTCGGCTCCCAGGATGGACACCCCATCCTCTGAAGAACCCTTAGATAAGCAAAACAGAAAACTGGAAGACCAGGAAGAGGAGATGGGGTTTAAGGAGCTGGATGGTCTGAGGGAAGCCTTGGCGAACCTCCGGGGGCTGTCCGAGGAGGACAAGAGTGAGCGGGCGATGCTGTGTTCCCGCATCCAGGAGCAGTCCCAGCTCATCTGCATCCTGAAGCGGAGATCCGACGAGGCCCTGGAGCGCTGCCAGACCCTGGAACTGCTCAACACCGAGCTGGAGGAGAAGAGGCTGCTGGAGGCCGAGGAGCTGAAGGCCAAAAATCAGCAGGCCCAGAAGCTGGAGGAACGCTTTATGACCCTGGCCTCCAACCACGAGTTGATGATCCGCTTCAAGGATGAACACAAAAGGCAGAACGCCAAGCTGCGAGAGGAGAACGAGAAGCTGAGGCTGGAGAATGACCAGCTCTTCAGCCCAGCACTGAAGGCCCAGGAGGCCAAAGTGGTGCAGCTCACAGCCCAGAGCGAGGCCCTCGCCAAGGAGCTGGAGACCCTGCAACGGAAGTACGCCCATGATGTCTGCCAGGCTCAGGCCCGCGAGCAGGAGCTGCTGGAGCTGCAGAACCGGCAGGCCTGCGCCCACACTGAGGAGACCGAGCAGCTGCGCATGCAGCTGCAGAGCCTCCAGCAGCAGCAGCAGGAAGCCCTGCAGCAGACGGCGAAGGCGGAGCAGGCACACAGTCAGCAGAACCAGGAACTGCGGGCCCGTCTGCAGACAGTCACTCGGGAGAAAGAGGAGCTGCTGCTGCTGTCCATGGAGAGGGGCAAGGTGCTTCAGAACAAGCAAGCGGAGATCCGCCAGCTGGAGGAGAAGCTGAAGATGGCCGACGTGGCCAGGAGGCACGCACTCGAGCGCTTTGAGCAAGAGGCCGTGGCCGTGAACAGCAACTTGCGAGTCCGGGAGCTTCAGCGCAGGGTGGATGGCATCCAGGCCGCCTATGATGAACTCAGGCTGCAGTCCGAAGCTTTCAAAAAGCACAGCCTGGATCTTTTAAGCAAGGAGAGAGAACTCAATGCCAAACTCCGCCATCTCTTTCCATAAGGAGGTTTCTGCTTCCTCTGGCCTCCGATGAAGAAATCAGATATCTGTGCCTTACTATTATGGCGAGAGTCAAGATGGCATTCCATTTATTCTACTTTTAAGTACGAGAGACCAAAGAAAAGCTACTTTACTACAGTGATGTTGTTTACTACAGTGCCATTGTAAGGGTAACACTGATTTTTCAGTCCTACCACCTAGAATACACGAGATTTACCAAATTTCGTTGTGTGCCTTTGAAATCTTCCTAAGTTTGCTATCAGTATCTCCACCTCTCCTATAACTTATTCATTCTCAACCTCAGATATCTTCAGCTGTCCTAAGTTTTAAAATTAGCAGCTCTTACTTTTCAGAGTGCAATGGGGGATGTATTATTGTGAATAAGTGCAATGGGATGTATTATTGTGAAAAATAGCACAGTTAGGCCTTGTATCGGAGAAGGCAATGGCAGCCCACTCCAGTACTCTTGCCTGGCAAATCCCATGGACAGAGGAACCTGGTAGGCTGCAGTCCATAGGGTCACTAAGAGTCGGACAGAACTGAGCGACTTCACTTTCACTTTTCACTTTCATGCGTTGGAGAAGGAAATGGCAACCCACTCCAGTGCTCTTGCCTGGAGAATGCCAGGGGGACCGGGGAGCCTGGTGGGCTGCCGTCTCTGGGGTTGCACAGAGTCGGACACGACTGAAGTGACTTAGCAGCAGCAGCAGCAGCCCTTGTAAACAGATAGGATTGTAATCTCCGACAATTGAGACTGTAAGCTGTAACAGTTAATAGCATATTAATAGCATGAATAACTTGCAGAAAAGTGTCTGATTTTGTTAACTGGCCAATTACTTACCTGCTTTATGGAATATCATTTTATTTGCACTAGCCTGGAGAACAAAAATTAAGCTCATTGTTTTCCAAAGTAGGCAAAGTTTATTATAGCCATTCTATATGAGCAATATGATTCAAATAAATAAAATCCACCTTTAAATTTTCCCTGCAAGCTTAGATCCCATTCCATTTTCTGGTTACCCCCCCTCCCCGCCCCCCTTAATAAAAATAAGATTTGAAAGTGAAAGTGAAGTCGCTCAGTCCTGTCTGACTCTTTGTGACCCCATGGACTGTAGCCCACCAGGCTCCTCCATCCATAGGATTTTCCAGGCAAGAGTACTGGGTTGCCATTTCCTTCTCCAGGGAATCTTCCCAATCCAGGGATCGAACCCAGGTCTCTCACATTGTAGGCAGACGCTTTTGCCGTCTGAGCCACCAGGGATTTAGGGTTATAAAAAAGCAGGTATCAGTAGCTTCATTTAATATTTCACAATATGTTAACAAAAGTCCCCAATTTAGGGTAACAGGTCATACACTGGATATGATACATACAAGCAACACAGAGTGATTGCTTTGTTTCTATTAGCTACTTTCTTGAAACCCTTTCCTTCTGTAAAATAAAAAATGGGAAGTATATATGTATACTTACAGCATTTTTGTAGGAATACTCAAATGTGTAATGATAAAACATAAGTTATTATATATATTTATACAAAGTTCTTAAAGAGGTAGATATAAAAATACACTTTATGCTTCCTTATTTCTCAGTATTTAGTTGACATAGAAGCATTATTATGACTACTTCCCAAGACAGATTGTTATATAGTATTTTTCTCACTCATTTAGTATAGGGTGCCAAGAGATACCTAATGATATGGATTTGTTAAAAAAATATTACTTGGTACCTTTTTCATAAACGATTTTAAGCAACGTTTGCTTTAACCTAAAGCAATTTTTAAAACCAATTTTCTCACATTTTTAATAAGATCGTGGTGTTAAATACAGTTTCCAAGGATCCACGTTGCTGGCTTGAAAGGATTATTTACTTCCTTTTACACATTATCAAGAATCAGAATATAGGAGCTAATTATGGTTACCTTTTATTGAGTTCACACCACGGAAGAAGATAATAGTGTTCGTTTCTATTTCAAAAAAGAGGAAAACTGAGATTCAGTAATTTGCTCATTGTCACTGGGGAGCAGTGGTTTTGATGACATCACACTGAAAGATTTATTGACTGTCTGTTGAGTAAGCTTAGGGAGTGGGGTAGGCACTGAGAATAAGCATGAAAAAGCATGTTTTCTGCCCCAGAAGAGCTCCCACACGGTCTAGGGGCAAAAGAGCAGTCACAACAGTGTAATAATGTGTTTTTAGGGGTGTTATGAGATCATAGTGGGTAAAACACACACACAGAGCAGTTACACGCCTGAGGGTGAGGGTTGGGATGGAAGAGAGGATTGCCAGGGATGACTAACACAGGAGTTGACATATAAGCTGGTTCTTTAAACAACTAATAGAATTTTGTAAAGTGGAGAAAAGATTTGAGACAGCACTGTGTAGAAAGTCAAGGAGATTAAAAAAAAAATATCCAGGATATTTGGGTAAATCGTAAGTGGCTATGAGGAGATGAGGGAGAAGCATGTCTACAATTAAAAGAAAGGGGCGAGAGGGCAGAGGAGACTAGCAAGGGCACAAACAAGGACCCACAGGCCCGCCTGCTTCCTCAGCCTCCCACGTGGGTTCAGGCTGAGCCGTGGGGAGATTGTGCGCATGCGTGCCAACGGCTCTTCCTGCCCCGCCCGTGCAAGCTCCGCCCACTTGCCCTAACCGCCGTCAGGGTCAGGTGGGATGCAGGTCTCTCGGGTTCACCCTTCTTGCCCAGCATGTGAGGAGAAGAAAGAGGCTCCTGGAAGCCACCTGAGGGCCATGTGAGCAGAGAATACCAGGCTCCTCGTTGAGGAGTGTTGGCTAGTGCAGGACTTGCCTCCGGGACTCCTTATTAGGTGGGGAATACCTCCTTATTAGGTAAGGTACATGCTCCCCAGAAGATGGGCGCAAAGGAAGGGTCTGAGTTCTCCGGGTCTAAGGACAATTCCATTCAAAGTCATGCTGAGGAGTTCCTATTAAGTTGAACCATATATAGTTTTCATTTCTGTAGGTCACAAATGAATAGCTACAGGCCATTTGATAATGCTCACTCTAATACCCTTCAGGGCTTCCTTGGTGGCTTTGATGGTAAAGCATCTGTCTGCAATGCAGGAGACCAGGGTTCGATCCTTGGGTGGGGAAAGATCCCCTGGAGAAGGAAATGGCAACCCACTCCAGCCTTCTTGCCTGGAAAATCCCATGGACAGGGGAGCCTGGTAGGCTACAGTCCATGGAGTTGCAAAGAGTCGGACACGACTGAGAGATAGGTTCTAATACCCTTCATCCTTGCTGACGAAGTCAATACCCTTTTGAAAGATACTGGAAAGAAGATGCGTAATGAGAATTAGAAGGTCAAAGATGGATGGCTGCCTAGAGAACAGCTGAGAAAAAGAACCCACAACACAAACTAAGAGGAATGTGAACCTATCATGTGTCAAGTGCTTTTCATGTCACTTTCATTCCAGCTCTTCAAGGGAGGTGCAATGATCACTATTTTACAGATGAAAAAAGTGAGACCAGAGAGGGTGACTTGCCTAAAGCCAGGAAGCCTTGGGGTACAGGAGTGAGATTTGAACCTAAGCTCTTCTGGCAGGACCGTTTTAGGCATGTGCCACCTGCCCATGAATCAAGCACTTGGTTCTACTGCTGCTGCCTTGAGAATCATAAATTGTGTGGCAAGGGGCTCCACATTTTCATGTTGGGCACTGCAAATAACGTAGCTGCACCTGCTTGCTGGCTATAAAACCCATGCTTTTTCCCCAGTATAAAAACCACTTTCTGCTGCTGCTGCTAAGTCACTTCAGTTGTGTCCGACTCTGTGCGACCCCAGAGACGGCAGCCCACCAGGCTCCTCCGGCCATGGGATTTGCCAGGCAAGAACACTGGAGTGGGTTGCCATTGCCTTCTCTGAACCACCTTCTAACCAGCCACAAAAAGACACTGATTTCTTTCCCCTCCTTTGTGCTTCACAGCACTTTTCTATTCTACTCTTTCAGTGTTTATCTTGTAATTTAATCTGTGACTCAGACCAGATTAGAGGATGGGTGACTAGTTACTGTGGGGTGCTGATCTGTAGTGATGCTTATCACTACAACAAATTGACAATGTGTAAACCAACCACTTTCAAATTACTGCCCTTGAGGGGAAATTGAAAAAACAGAGCAACAGAACTCCTATCTAAAGCAGACCTAGATTGCTAGTGAGTTTGTCTGTGGCCTCCACAAGCAGTAAACCTAAGATGAAAATCCTTAGAACAGAGATTTGAAAACCAACTAATATGTGAGCTGTGCTGTGTAGCTGATAAGTGTGATCTTTTGTGTTACCCACTTTGTAAGCCTGTCGGTGTGCCTCTGAGGAACTTCTTTGGTTCCCAAAATTCCAAGAGAAATAGAAAAGAAAGGAGAACTACAGGAAGAATGAACTGCCTGGCTGATGTTTTCATAATATCGACTCTCTTTCACTTCGTGAAAATTAAGTGAAGTTAATTTGTTTCTAGTAAACAAAGTATTGTTAAAAAATCTATTTCTTCCCAACTCCACTACATGGAAATTAAACCTTTAAATAACATTGTTTGAAGGAATACCTGCCCAGGTGCTTGCTGTTCTATCCAGCCCCGGTTGACTCAGCTACCTGTGGAGTGGCTGTGACTGGGTCAAGGCGGGAATGAGTCTGTATTCCCCACCATGACAAGATTTGAGTAGACCTTTGAGATACTATCTCTTGCCACACAAATAAAGGAAAGAGGACCACAACCCTAACTAGTCTCCCCAAAGCTGACCAGATGACTTATTTTCCATTATCATTTGCCAAAATTGGGCCATATGCAAACACTTCAACCAAACGTCTCCATGGGCAAAGTTGTTACCAGGACTGACTTAAGCCAGTCTCTGTGACATATAGTATGTGGGGCTACCTAACAAAAGTATGACTTTGTCAGCAAGGATGAAGGGAGATGGATGTTGGGTGGGTCACCAACAATGTCTGCTGTACCACAACTACTTAGATTGACAGGGCCTTCTCAGGCTGGGAATTTTTATTTTATTTTTTTTTAAATCTCAGCCTCTTAAAAAAGTTGTTGGAATTTTGGGAGGTGGCCAAGAGAAGATTTTTCTAATCAGTTGTCCGTCTCCTTAAGAACAAACTGGATATTATTTTCCAAACGCTAAGAGCATCTTACTAAAGTTTAGGGTCTAGGGCTATACAGATGAGTCTCCCTATTTGACGTTCTTTCCAAACTTCTGTTTATCCTACTTGGCAAAACTAATTCAAGAAAAACTTTTCCCTTGGACAGAACTTCCTGGTCATTCATTACACACTCAACTAACTACAGTACCCTTTTCCCAGCCCCCTCACTCCCCAGTTCACCAAAGAAACTTCGCTTTTGCCAAATTCTCCCTCTTTAATGTTCTGATCTGCTTTTTCTTGCATTAATGTAAAATAATCTTCCCTTTCATGTTTAACATGATTCATTACAGAGTTGTTTGTAATAGAAAAAGATTGGAACTACCTTACATACCATCAATAAGGAACTAATTAATTATTAAATAAATCATGGGCCCTCCATACCTTGGAATACATTGCAAAGGGGGGAAAAAAAAGGCAGAAAGAAAAAGGAAGCTCTCTATGTGCTAATACAAAAATATTTCCAGGATATATGCAAGGGAAAACAGAGTGCAGAATATCTATTGTTCATTACCTTAGTGCAAGGGAGAGAGAATGGATGGGGAATAAGAATATAAACATATGTACTCCCATCTGTATAAATAAATATTCAAAAAGAAATGTTAGAGAGAAATGTTTATTGGTGGTATAGAGGAATGTGGGGACAAGGATGGGTAGGGATAAGATGTGAAAGAAACTTCTCAACTTATCCCATTTTATATCATTTGACTCTTGAATCCTGTGACTGTGCGTGCTAAGTCTCTTCCATCATGTCTGACTCTTTGCAACCCTGTGGACAGTAGCCTGTCAGGCTCCTCTGTCCATGGGATTCTCCAGGAAAGAATACTAGAGTGGGTTGTCATGCCCCCTCTAGGAGATCTTCCCGACCCAGAGATCAAACCCATGTCTCTTATGGCAGGTAGGTTCTTCACCACTAGCACCACCTGGGAAGCCCCACCATGTGACTATATCACCTCTTTAAAAATATAGTAAAATTGGAAATTCCCTGATGGTCCAGTAGTTAGAACTCTGTGCTGTCACTGCTGAGAGCCTGGGTTCAATCCCTGGTCAGGAACTAAGATCCCACAAGCTATGCAACATGCAAGTACAACATGTATGTAGTAAAATTAAAAACAAGGAAGTATCTTCCACATAATTATTTCCTAGTAAGCTGTATTTCTGTGTAGATGACTCAAAAAGCCTACAGATTTTTCCTTCCCCAAGAACTGCATAGACAAGACATTTTATATGGAGCCAAATACGGCTTGACAGATCCGGGTCAGGCTCTTCATCTGGAAGCTGCTGCTCTCATGAATGTTCAGCCACACATGGCTAATGACAGTATCTTTTTCTACCGTAAGGAGTACCTCCTAATGATTTCTATTTCTCTCCTAAATTTAAAGATTTAAATATTAACTTTTCTCATGGATTTTCACATGTCTGTATGAGACCTAAATTTTAGATTTTGGAAAGCCTGTTTTCTCGTATCTTCAAGTTTTTAGGCTTTGGGTGTTGGTTTTTTGTTTTACTCTAACAGATGAAGAAAGATGGTAGAGGAAGAGCAGGCCAAGCCATTCTGATCCTCCAACTTTAATAACTGATTTAATATATCTCATTTATGTCACAAATATTTACCGAGAGCCTGTTATTGGCTAGGCACTGTGTTAAGTGCTAGGTACAACATGAGCAACAAGGAGGCCCCATCTCACTGAATCTGCATCCTAGTAGGTAAGAAGAAAATGCTGAAGGATGGGATGACATGAGAGTGCATAGCAGGGTTTCTTAAGGTAGAAGAGGTAAGAAACAGCTTTTCCTAGAAGTGGCATTTAAGTTAAAGTTTTAATGTGCTTTAAGTTAAAGCAATTTTGTGTATGTGAGAGCTCAGTCACTTCACTTGGGTCTGACTCTTTGCGACCCCACAGACTGTAGCCCTCCAGGCTCCTCTGTCCATGGGATTCTCTGGGCAAGAACACTGGAGTAGGTTGTCCTGCCCTCCTCCAGGGGAATCTTCCCAATCCAGGGTTTGAACCTGCGTCTCCTGCATTGCACATGGATTCCTTACCCACTGAGCTACCTGGGTAGCATGTGTAAGAATTGTCAAAGAGTAGAGATAAGGAAAACATAAAAATAGTTCAGAATCCTTCATAGGACTTCCTGTTCTTTAAGAAAATTGCTTTCACAATAACCACACCATCCAGGGCTGTAGAATAAGCACTCAGTAGACTCTAACAAGAGACTGGTGAGATTAATCCAGTTATACACACATCCATATTTACCTCCACTCCTGTTAGAAATCTGAGTCTTCATAATCTGGCTTAAGCCTCCCCGTGCCCTGTCCGCATTCACATCCTTTCACTAGGCCCTTTAGAATCCGAAATCTATGATCAGCAAACTAGCTAAGTGCAGTGAGTGAAGGGGTACATTGGTATCAGACTGCCTGGTTTCAAATCTCGTTACTGGGTGTCCTTAAATAAGATCTTACTGGGTGAAGAGGAAATCGGAGAGCTAAAATTTTTACTGACTGAGCATTTATCCTACTTTAACTCATCCTATATTTCAGGGTGACAAAATGGCCCATTTGTGATGAGATAAAGTCGTTTTTCACAGAAGAATCCCATATGGTAGAAGAATCCCAGCAAAAAATGTAGTGAAATAATTTATTCAGGCACTGATCATCACTAGATGAAGCCATCAGGAGAAAGGTTAATGGAGAATTTTACTGTCACCATTTGAAAACATTGATCAAAACATGATCATTTAGCATCACTAAAGACGGGAAGCTAGACCTTGTAGGCCTTCTAGTTGATGCTAGTGGTAAAGGATCCACCTGCCAATCCAGGAGACACAAGAAATGTGGATTCAATCCCTGGGTATGCACGGAAGGTCCCCTGGAGTAGGAAATGGCAACCTGTGCCAGTACTCTTGCCTGGAGATTCCCATGGACAGAGGAGTTTGGCAGGCTACAGTCCATAGGGTTGGAAAGAGACACAACTGAGCATGTGCGTGTGTGCGCGTGCATGCATACACACACACACACACACACACATACACACACAGAGGTGATGTGCCATGAGAAACAGCACTTCTAACAAGTATTCTGGCCAAAACTGTTGAACCTTAAGCTAAATAAACCCTAAGAACTAATTCCCCGCTTATAGGAAATACAGGGTTGAGGGAAAAGTCAAACAACGCAGGAAAGAAAACAGACAAATATAGAATAATGGGACACTCAACAGGACAGCTCACTTGGCTTCTTCAGAAAATTAGATGGCGTTGGTGAAAAGGGGTGGAGGGATGCTGTCTTAGATTAAAAGAGGCTTCAGAGATAATAGGAAATGTATAGAATTGTTTGGATCCTTATTTAATAAAGCCATCTGTAGTCAGTATCCCCTGCACTGGCAGGCTGATTCTTAGCCAATAGACCAACTGGGAAGCCCTACATCAGGATTTTCACTTTAAAATATTTCAGCCAAAAAAAAAAAGGCAGAGGGATGAAGCACATGTGGCAAAATTTGGATACGTCTTAAATTTGGAGGAGTATATAAGGGATTCAGGGTACTGTTTTCTCTAGCTCTGTGTATGATTGCAGATTTTCAGTATTAAAAAAAAGTTAATGAAGAGCTGAGATTTGTGAAGGAAGGAGGAAGAGAAATGATTTGAAACTGGTAATGGGATGCAAGAGCAACTTCGCCAAGTTCTGACTCTGAGATTCCTGGGATGAGAGATAAGACAATTTCCCATCTGAGAAGTGGAGTCCTTCTCATCAGAACAGGAAAATCCTGCAAGTCTCCAATGCCCAAACTTCTCCACCGGTTGTCCCTTCCTCTCCAGAGCAGCAAATCTCACCTTCATGGGCAGCAGCTGTGTGGCTTGATTAGTTGGGAGGCATGGTAAGTTCTTCGGAGAAGGCAATAACACTCCAGTACTCTTGCCTGGAAAGTCCCATGGATGGAGGAGCCTGGTGGGCTGCAGTCCAGGGGTCGCCAAGAGTTGCACACGACTGAAGCGACTTAGCAGCAGCAGCAGCATGGTAAGTTCTTACTATTTTAATTGGTTACAAATGGTGGTCATTTTTAAATAAAATAAATCAGATCCCAGATTAGTCCACAATACCGTAGCTCATTAATTTGCATTCACAAATGCATTTTTCAGATGAAAGGAATGGAAATACAGCCAGAACACAGAGAACAGCTTATAATCCATGCAAGTATATATTGCTTGTAAACATAATCCTACAGTACCCTGAAAGAAAGTGAAAGTGAAGTCGCTCAGTCGTGTCCGACTCTTTGTGACCCCGTGGACTGTAGCCTACCAGGCTCCTCCGTCCATGGGATTCTCCAGCAAGGATACTGGAGTGGGTTGCCATTTCCTTCTCCAGGGGTCTTCCCAACCCAGGGATCGAACCTGGGTCTCCTGCATTGCAGGCAGATGCTTTACCATCTGAACCACATTTTGCTAATACAGTACCCTAGACAATGCCAACCTTTTGAGTCTTCAGTTTTCATCCAATCGTAAAAATACTCGCATGGTTATAGTTCCTGACTTTTATGGATTATACTTCACGGGAGCACAGACAAATTATATTAAAATAAACACTCTGGCCTCTGTAGCACTCATCCTTCTGCTGTATCCATTCAGCGAAACCTCAGCCCTGATTCTGCTGCATTACCTACCATCTCTGCTCCAACTCCCATTATAGAAAAATCCAATAGATGTATGTATTGGTGATGAGGTATAAAGCCATGATCTTTGTGGAGGATTTAATAGATTGGTGCTCATCATCCATTTCAATCCCTCTTTTAATTTGTTTTTAATGTGCTTTTCTGTATTGTGCAAATGGAAAAGCTAAAACAAAAGAAACACACACCCCAAAATTGTATTTTCAGACTCCTCTGCAGTTATATTTGGTAGATACAAATGTGGCAGGCATCTTTTCCCCCTGCTTTGGCTGCTGTTGTTCCCAAGCACATTCTTGGAGATGTTGAGTTTTCATCGTAGTATTCATTCACTAGTTTTATCTATCATCTATCAAGTATAGGTGATTTACAATATTGTATTAGTTTTAGTTGTAAATCATGATTCAATATTTTTATAGATTATACTCCATTTAAAGTTACTACAAAACAATGACTGCAATTCCCTGTGTTGTACAGTATATCCTTTGTGCGTATCTATTTTATACATAATAGTTTGTGTCTCTTAATCCCATACCCCTACCTTTCCCCACTCCCTGTCTCTCTCCCTACTAGTAACCACTAGCTTGGTTTCTATATCTGTAAGTCTGTTTCTGCTGTGTTATATGCATTTGTTTGTTTTATTTTTTTAGATCCCACATATAAGTGATAACATACAGTATTTTTCTTTCTCTAACTTATTTCACTAAGCACAGTACTCTCTAGGTCTACCCACTTTGTTGCAAATGGCAGAATTTCACTCTTTTTATTGCTGAGTGATATTCCATTATATACATATCCATTCATATGTTGATGAACACTTGGGTTGTTCCATATCTTGCCTGTTGTACATAATGCTACTGTGAACAATGGGGTGCATGTATCTTTTCAAATTAGTGTTTCCTCCCTCCCTCCCTTCCCTCCTCTGCCTCCCTTGCGTCTTTCTTTACCTCCCTTTCTTTCTTTCATCCTTTTTTTCTTTTTGATATATACCCAGAAGCTGGGTCACGTGATAGTTGTATTTTTGTGTTTTTTTGAGGATGCTCCATACTCTTTTTCCATAATGACTTGCCAATTTACATTTCCACCAATAGCATACAAGGGTTCTGTTTTCTCCAATCCTTACCAACATTTGTTATGTATAGACTTTTTGATGATGGCCCTTCTGACATGTGTGCGGTGATACCTCATTATGGTTGATTTGCATTTCTCTAGTGATTAGCACTGTTGGGCATCTTTTCATGTGCCTCTTGGCCAACTGTATGTCTTCTCTAAAAAAAAGTCTATTCAGGTCTTCTCCCAATTTTGTAATCAGTTGTTTTTTTGATATCAAGTTGTGTGAACTGTTTATATATTTTGATATTAATCCCTTGTTGGTCATGCTGCTGCTGCTGCTGCTCAGTCGCTTTCGTTGTGTCCCACTCTGTGCGACCCCAGAGGCGGCAGCCCACCAGGCTCCCCCGTCCCTGGGACTCTCCAGGCAAGAACACTGGAGTGGGTTGCCATTTCCTTATCCAATGCATGAAAGTGAAAAGTGAAAGTGAAATCGCTCAGTCGTGTCCGACTCCTAGTGACCCCATGGACTGCAGCCCACCAGGCTCCTCCATCCATGGGATTTTGCAGGCAAGAATACTGGAGTGGGGTGCCATTGCCTTCTCTGCTTGTTGGTCATATCATTGCAAATATTTTCTCCAGTTCAGTAGATTGTTTTTTCATTTTGTTCGTTGTTTCCCTTGCTGTGCAAAACTTTTTAGGTTTAATTAGGTCCCATTTGTTTATTTTTGCTTTTACTTCTTTTGCCTTAGGAGAAAGATCCAAAAAAGCTTGCTACTATTTGTATCAATGAATGTTCTGCCAGTATTCTCATCTAGGAGTATTATGTTCTTACATTTAAGTCTTTAAGTTCATTTTGAATTTATTTTTGTGTATGATGTTAGAGAATGTTCTAATCTTTTTCTTGTACGTGTGGCTGTCCATTCACTAGTTTTATGAGATATGGTAGTCAGCCCCCAAGATGGTACCTAATGATTCTTGTCTCTGTGTGTTCATATCCTTCCATAGTGAGTAAGGTCTGACTCATATGACTGATAGAATACTACAGAAGGGATTGTGATTTCTGAGGCTAGGTCATAAGATATTTGCTGATGCTTCCTTGGTGTCTTGGATTGTCCACTCTGGGGGATGCCAGCTACATGGCAGTGCAGACACTCACACAACCTGTGGATAGGCCCACAGGGAGAAGGAACCCCAGGAGTAACCTGTCAGCCACCTTACAAATAGGTGCTCTAGTTTCAGCCAAGCCTTCAGATGACTCCAGCCCAGTCAAAATCTGGCTGAGTTCCATGAGTTTCAAAGTGAGGCACTTACAAATTTCTGACCAACAGAAACTGCTAGAGATAAGAAATGTTTATTATTAGTTTAAGCCACAACAATAAGCACTTATTTATTGTTTTGTTTGTTTGTTTTAGGTTTTGGGTAACTTTTTAGGCAGCAGTACATAATTAATAAATGGGGTTGAGAGTCCTGGAAGCAGTGCTCTTGAAGCAACGTTCCAGCTTTGTATCTGCAACTATACCAACCTGGGCAGAGATAACAGCACCCTAGCAGGCCTGTTAGGCCACATTGCACTGAGAGGCATTCTTGATCACCTGGCCTAATGCCCACTCTTCTAGTCCTTCCAATTACTTTGTATCTTCTCTGTATTACAGCTTTTCCTGCTTAAAATAGCTGAAGTGGTTTCTGTTTCCTGCAACTGGGCTTAACCTAATAAAGATACCCATTTCAAATCAGTAGCTAGACTCTAGAGGCATTCCTGTGAAGTTCAGGAATAAGGCAAGGAAACTGATTATTCACAGCATTATTTAGCATCACTCTGGAAGTGCTATTTAATTATAAGTCAAGATAATAAAACAAGTATTGCAAAGAAGGAAGTAAAATTGTCATTATATATAATAAGATGTATAACTGTTTACCAGGGAAATTTGAATGAATAAACTAAAAATAAAGACTTAAGAAAGTTCAGCCATTGAATCTAGATAAACTCAGTCTTCATTATACATATTTGCTCTGCCACATGAAGCATCAAAGATGAATAAAACTGAACTGGAAAGAATCTGGTAGAAAATGGTCTGGAGATAGACTTTTCAAAATGTATCATTTCTAGGGAGAAACTAAACAGTACAACTTGAGAGCCTACAGTGATTCCCTGGTACATTTGGGGAGGCCTCCCAAATCTATTATCATGTTTAAGGAAATAATATGTGTAAAGTCCTATATATGCCCAGTAATTGATAAGGGCTCCTAACTAGCAGCTATTGTTACTACTATTATATTACAGTTATTAAAATGATCCTTGCCTTGTAGGTCCTTGTAACTGAACTACATTGATGGAAACTGGAAAAAATGAAAATTCAGTGAGTGAGTCAGTTAAAAATTTAACAAAAACATCAGTAGCTTTTCAATGGAGCAACAATAACCATTTAGAAAGCATAAAAGAAGAAATAATCTAGTCCAGTAGCCCAAAAACATGCATAAAGTAACTGAGGAAAATAAATTAATAAAGTTAATTCAATTTCCATGAAAATTACAGCTTTTTTTTTTAACTTGGAAAATTTTATAAAGTTATCTGGAGGAATAAATATTCAAATACAGATTTAAAATTCTGAGAAAGACTAAAAAGTCTTGTCCTATGACATTCAAATATAAAACTGCAATAAAAATATACTGATTTTGCTTCCAGAATGGATACACTAATCAATTAAATAGAAGAAAACCACCCGAAATAGATCCAACTATATATAAGAATTTAATATATGGCACAAATGTTAGGACATCAGTGGGTACAAGTATGGATTCTTCAATAAACTGTATTGTGGCAGATAACTTTTTGAAAAATTATATTCTTATGTCACATTTTATACTAGAATAAATTCCAATTGGATCTTATTTAATAAGTGAAATAATCACTCATATTGTTAAAAAGCTCAGTAATTTATAAATGGAAGAAATTAAAGGAGCTCTAAAATACATAAGTAAATATTATTTAGTTTAATAAAGGCTTTTTCAGCTAAACATCAAAGCCAGAAATCATGAAGAAAAGTTTGATAGACTATTTAGAAATTATAGTAAAACAAGTAGTTTTAGCCCCCCCCCCCCCAATAAATGATCAACTAGAGGAAAAACTGGAACATATATGAGACAAAGGGATGTTTTTCTTATAATGCAAGGGGTTCATATAAATTAAGAAGGAAAACGACAAATATCTTTCTTGACGAAAATCTCTCACTTCAAAGAAAAATGGACTTAGGTGGTAAAAAGACTATTCACATTAGAAATCAGTTGGTGATGTGAAAAACATTCAAGCTAATAATTAAAGAAATGCACATTCACACAAAAAGATGCCCCTTTTTATTTTTAGCACATTTTAAAAAGAACAAATCCATTTTGATGAGTGCATAGGAATTAAATACTGTCAAAACCCTTGGTGACAGATACCTTCCCATAAGTAATAAGAGTCTATGTATAAAAATTGTAGACAAATATTCTACTTCCAATAATTTGTCCTAAGAAAATCATAGGATAAGTGAACAAAGATGTTTGTGCAACATTTTAGTGTGATATATAACAGTGAAAAATCCAATACAACCTAAGTGCTATCAGTGAGGTTGATTGAAAGTTGGAAAGTTCCTGAAATGGAATTCTAGACAGTCAACAAAAATAAGCATGCAAATATATATTTGGTAGTATAAAATATGTCCACAAAATATTCACATCAAAACATTAGAGTTCAGAGAAATAAAACAATGTATATCATATGTCCATACATAGAAAAACTCTTTATATTAAACATCAAAATTCTAATAATTCATTTTGGTGTAGTTAGATTATGGGTAATATTCTACTTAGTTGTATATTTCTGCACTATCTGAATCTTTTACAATGATCATTATAACCAGAAAAGAAAAAAAAACCAACTGTGAAGAAGGAGAGAATGAGAGGAGAGGAATGATGAAAGGGGGGGAAGGTCGTTTCTGCTTCAGCTGCTTTTTTGTCTTCTGAGGCTACACTTGTAAAAATTCCCCTCTCAGTTTTTTACTTTTCTCTTAATTCAATATAGAGGGTCTTAAACCATGTATGCTGCTAAGTTGCTTCAGTCGTGTCCAACTCTGTGCGACCCCAGAGATGGCAGCCCACCAGGCTCCCCCGTCCCTGGGATTCTCCAGGCAAGAACACTGGAGTGGGTTGCCATTTCCTTCTCCAATGCATAAAGTAAAAAGAAAAAGTGAAGTCGCTCAGTCACGTCCGACTCCTAGTGACCCCATGGACTGCAGCCTACCAAGCTCCTCTGTCCATGGGACTTTCCAGGCAAGAGTACTGGAGTGGGTTGCCATTTCCTTATCCAAAACCATGTATATTTAAACCAAAATCTTGTAATTTAGGGAAAAAATGATAAATCAATTCATGGTCTTGATTTTGCCTTAGGAGAAAATACAGTTCGATTGGATGACCAGCCACACAAAACACCTGTTAAATCAAAGTATGCCAGAAAATTTATCATCTCGAACTGTTTGCTGTCCTACTTTTGCAAAACCTTTCCTATTGGGGCTTCCCTGATGGCTCAGAGGGTAAAGCATCTGCCTGCAATGCGAGAGACCTGCGTTCGATCCCTGGGGCGGGAAGATCCCCTGGAGAAGGAAATGGCAACCCACTCCAGTATTCTTGCCTGGAGAATCCCATGGACAGAGGAGCCTGGTGGGCTACAGTTCATGGGGTTGCAAAGAGTCAGACACGACTGAGTGACTTCATTTTCTCTTTCATTTCTTTTCCTAATGAGAAGGTTAAGGAGTTACCTGGAGGCGACTCATTTTTTCTTCTAGATACCATCAGTCAGTTCAGTCGCTCAGTCGTTTCTGCCTCTTTGTGACCCCATGGACTGCAGCACACCAGGCTTCTTTGTCCATCAACAACTCATGGAGCTTGCTCAAACTCATGTCTAGATACCATAGGTCATGCTTATTTGTGTCCCTTGCAGAATCGTTTTCATTTAGTTGAGTTTTAGTGCAGTGCCTTCAGTTAAAAGTTGGAGACCTTCATTCATTCAACAAATAATTATCAAAGCCTACCCTGTGTTTGGGACCTATCAGTGTCCAAATTTCCTGGAACTTGCTTTCAATCCTTCTAAGAAACAGCCAAATAAAGGAAGCTATTGGTGAGGTTATCTGCTACTTTATTCAGTATCCCACTGAAAAGTTTCTTTAAGACGTGAGAACAGGAAAAGCAGTTAAGGAATTCATGTATACTTTACCCATAAGCAAATGAAGGAACGTTTGTTTGGGTTACCAGGAAGCTTAGTCTACTGTTAGCTCAACTTAAGTAACTGTAAGATTTTATGTCCATCCAATTCTGAAACAAACCTTTCCTCCTTTTAGAACTCCTTATCTTTTTCATCTGTATTTTCACTGACCTTGCTTTGTAAAAATGTGAGTTATTTCATTGTTTTCTAGTGTATTTGTGAACTGCTTCAAACCTGAAATCCTTGTGGGTTTTAAGGAACAATATAAACACCACCACGAGGAAACAGACAAATCCAAATTGTGGTACATTTTTCAAAACAAGTCACCTTGTTTTTTTCAAAAAGCCAATGTGAAAGGGGGTGTTCTAGTTTGACAAATGGGGGGCAGGGGAACATAACAAATGCAAGAAGTGGTTTGTGATTGGATCCTGGCTCAAAAGAACGTATCTGCCACAAAAGATTATTTTTGAAGAAAACTGAATGAATTTTGAATGAGATATAAGTAATAGGTACTATTAACAAGATTGTTAATTTTCTCCAGACCTGATAATAGTATTACGATTATGAAAGAGAATGTTATTTTTAAAGATGCACACGGAAGCATGTTGAGGTGGTGTGTTTTGTCTCAAACTTTGGGATAATTCAGCAAAAAAACAAAAAGTTTTACAAACATTTATATACAGATAAAGTGTATATGGCAAACGGTTAATTGTTGAGTCTGAGTATTGGGTTGTATTGTTGAATTAGAATACTCTTTCACATATTCTGTATATTTGTAAATTTTTTAAACGATTTTGAAAAATTACATATGAATGACTTATCTCTTTTTTCTTCTAGTAGTATTTAAGTGTTTGAATGAAACCATCTTGTACTATAGCGTAAGGGAGCCGGGCAATTTCAAAAAGGATTTGATCAGCAGTCTTAAATTCCAGGATAACTTTGATTATTCATAAATGTGGTATCGATCAGTTTTGAGCGAGAGTTGCTTCACTGCAGGTGGAAGCTGGAATACAGAGGATAGAGAAGCGAGGGCCGATAGGGTAGACCACCGTTCCAATAAATCCCTGGTTTGTTGTTATTTTTGCCGCTGTTACTATGACATCACTGGAGGTCTGGAATTACGCCTGGTCTACCGAAGTCTCGCGATACTAGAGCCCGGTGGAGCGCGAAATGCGGTGGGAGGGGCTGGAGCGAGATCGACTGATTTCCGGCCAGGCCGTTGTCTGGGTGGCGCGGTCGAGTCATCGTTGGGCCTTGCTGCTTCCATCTCCTTTCCCAGCCCCCCGCCCCGGCGCGGGGGGTCGACCAGCCAAGCGGGGGCGGGAGGCGACGCGGACCTAACCCTTTCGTTCTGGCCTGCTCCCCGGCTACCCGCTCTGGGTCCCTAGGACCCGTGAGGCCCGGTCTGAGGGCCCGGGGCCTACGTGGGCCCGCCGCCGGGCCCCATGAGGCATAGCCTGACTAAACTGCTGGCGGCCTCGGGCAGCGACTCCCCGACGCGTAGTGAGAGCCCGGCGCCCGTCGCGACCTGCTCGCTGCCCCCGGACCTGACCGGGGCGGCGGAGGACGAAGGGACGGCGGCGGCCGGATCTCCCGGCCGCAGACAGCCGCGCGGCGACGAGGGCGAGTCGGAGGCCGGGAGGGGGGGCCGCGGCGGCGTGGCCGCGCGCGCGCCCTCGCCTGAGGAGATGGAGGAGGAGGCGATGGCCAGCGTCCCCGGGGAGGAGACGGAGGACATGGACTTTCTGTCCGGCCTGGAACTGGCGGACCTGCTGGACCCCCGGCAGCCGGACTGGCACCTGGAGCCCGGGCTCAGCTCGCCGGGGCCCCTCTCCTCGTCCGGCGGAGGCTCGGACAGCGGTGGCCTGTGGAGAGGCGACGACGACGACGAGGCCGCGGCTGCCGAGATGCAGCGCTTTTCGGACCTGCTGCAGAGGCTGTTAAACGGCATCGGAGCTTGCAGCAGCGGCAGTGACAGTGGCGGCGGCGAAAAGAGGCGGAGAAAGTCCCCGGGAGGCGGCGGCGGCGTCGGCGGCGGAGGCAGCGGCGGCGGCAACGACAGCAACCAGGCGGCGACAAAGAGTCCCCGGAAGGCGGCGGCGGCGGCTGCCCGCCTCAACCGGCTGAAGAAGAAGGAATACGTGATGGGGCTGGAGAGCCGAGTGCGGGGGCTGGCCGCCGAGAACCAGGAGCTGCGGGCCGAGAACCGGGAGCTGGGCAAGCGCGTGCAGGCACTGCAGGAGGAGAGTCGCTACCTTCGGGCCGTCTTAGCCAACGAGACCGGACTGGCTCGCCTGCTGAGCCGGCTGAGCGGCGTGGGACTGCGGCTGACCACCTCGCTCTTCAGGGACTCGCCCGCCGGGGACCACGACTACGCTCTGCCCGTGGGGAAGCAGCAGCCGGACCCGCTGGAAGACCAGGACGACTCGGCGGGAGGAGTGTGTCTGCATGTGGACAAGGATAAGGTGTCGGTGGAGTTCTGCTCGGCGTGCGCCCGGAAGGCGTCGTCTTCTCTTAAAATGTAGGGTCAAGTAATCTGCTCTTTATCCGCGTTTATCCCCTTTCAACTCCCTTACATCATGTAAAACACCTTAGTGGGACATCGTCACTGGACACATTTCAGAGGAGGAAAAAAAAAAGTAATATTGAATCTTTAAGTGTTTAGCTAAAAGCATGAATGTGACACTGTAACCAACTCCTAATGATAACATGTGACTATTAAATCTCTCTGACAGTTTCTTTTTTAGGTGATTTCCTTCCTGCCAGGCTCCGTTGTAGGGGTTACAGAACAGTCGTTCCCGCCTCACCACCTGGTAAGGACCCATCTCTTCACGTAACGCTCATGCTCTGCTGCTTAGTCTACTTTAATGGGCAACATCTCAATTTGTGCGTGTGTGTGATTTTTTTTTGTTTGTTTGTTTGTTGTTTTCTTTTTCGGAAGTTGGGAGGGGAATCTAATTTGGGCCCTGTCCACCCTGGAAACAGACTTGTGCTGGTCAATAATGTACTCAAGATGCTTCTTCTGGTTGAAATAGCTGTTAATGTGTCCCCTTGTTCAGACTTGCGTGTACCTAGCTCTTCTGTCCCCAGTGTGGACATGGCCTTGGATGACATCGGTTCCAACTGTACACTGAAAGCTGCTAATAGAGATACAGTTTGGAGACAGTGACACAGGTGAAGTTGAATGGAAGTTCCGAGTTGTACAAAGTGCAAATTGGAATTCCAATTTTAGAGCAACTTTTCAGAGGTTGACAATAAGTACTTGGGGCATGCACAAATGGGATAGTTACTTTGCTGGAGATGACAGAAATCTTAAATATAAGAATGCCTTTTAGTTTTAATAGATCTAGACATACAGTCTATTCAGATTAATAGATTTTTATATCTCAACATTAGAGAAGTTGAAAATTAACATGCATACCAGACTCCTGTGTTAGTTACTTGAAGGAGGAATAAGAATGGTTAATGAAATGTTTCTTTGAGGACCAGCACAGTGATTACCCTATCATTGAGTATGAATAAATTGTTGAACACCTTTATTTTTGTTGTATTAAATTTTTAGGTTAAATTTATGTATGATTAGATATTGAAGGTTATGAAATGTGAATGAAAACGTGTAAAGTGAGGCTTCACAAAGAATCTTACTCTCCATATTTCAAAGGTATTTGTCCTGTTTAAAAATGAGTTTTAAAATTGAGTGATTCTGGCTACTTAATGACACAATTGACACTTTTCCAAAGTTGGGACATAGTCTTCCTTTGAAGTACTCTGTTGTGTGATTGTATATAGATTGAACCATGATGTCCTTCAGTGTAAGGGACATGAAGAAATTCTTTGTGAAACATCACTGTTTGATAAAGTATATACGTATTTAGCATCCTTGTTTTTCTTTGTGCTAAAGTGGATACAGCTGTTGGGGCAGAAGAGACGGGACCAGCTGCTGGCCACATTTCCTGCTTTATTTTAAAAGGTAGTATAAGAAATGAGGAAAAAGAGGTAATATCAGGGCTTCTGCTTTTATTTTAAAATGTTCATAATTAAAAAGTATTTTCCAGCAGTCCAAAGATGTAAGTTATCTTACACATAAAATGTTTTATTTTGTTGTTATTTGGTTATGAAAATGGAATCTTGTTCTTGCACAACTGTAAATGTTTTGTTGCTAGATAATACACTCTGAGACCTAACTTGGTCTCTGGTTTCCAGTGCATTACAGCATATTTTGTAAAATCATCTACTGCACTTGAGCATGAATATGGATAGTAGCCAAACTCACAACCTGGAGTGATGAACCTGCTTATACCTAAGTGCAGGAGCAAGCCCCTCACAATGCAGCTGCATGGATTTTTAGTGCCTACTGAATAATATATAATATATATAAACCAAAAGTAGTTGGAAAAATTATTTGAAATGACTAATTTGTGCTATCTTTATGGAATATGTTAAATGTAGCTTTTTGAAACAGAAGCCTTGAATTGAAATTTAATTAATACTTGAACATTTTGTATATATATATATCTTTGTATATAATTTTGTGCAGTACCAATGACAAAAATATGGTGTCATAATAAAATCAGGTTTGTTGATCTTTCAGTTATGGGCTCAAAGAATTTATTCATCTCTAACATGACATTGGAAAACAATGGATGAAAATAGGAAAAATGATTGTTGTTAATGCTGTGGGTCTTAGGTTCTGGAAGCAGTAAGTGCGTTTTTCTAAAAATTAAACCATTCCTTTGGAATATTTTCTTCCTAACGTCAATGATTTTCCTGCATTATTTGAAGTTTGGGGGCTGGGGAGAAACAGTCAAAGCTTTCTGAATTGGGATGCTTTGAAATTCCAAGTATAGATTTTTAGAATGTCATTTTATAAATGGCAGTTTTTGGAAATACTTGATTAAGAACTTTTGAAAATGGAGATTAGTATCAACTATTTTAAAAGCTGCTTTGTTAGGTTCCTTATGTTTTAACTGTCTTTCTTAGTTTCCATTTCATTCTCTTTTTTTCAAATTTTGGTGACTTATAGTGATTTTGTCATTTTTTGCATCAACGTCATAGTCTTGTTTTTACATGGTATTGCATGTATTTAAGACCTAACAGGGACTTTAAATAAATTTGGTCATATTTATGTGTAAACACATTTTACTGTAAATGTTTGGGTTTCTGAATTTACAACAGATATGTTTATTTCAGTGTGTAGTAAACAATATCTTAAAGTGTCCTATTCACTACTTGTTAATTAAAAAAGTTATGATTAATATGAAACTGTTGTCTTACTATTTTTAGAAAATTGTGTTCTGAATGATTAGTAGCTGGATAAAGGAGATTTCTGGAGTATAATACGGATTGTTTAGAAATTTTCAGGTTTGGCTCTATTTACTGTAATGGATGAAAGCAGTTTAGTATTTGGGGAGTCTTTTTTCTTTTTCTGATTGTGCCTCTATGGCAAAATGATACAGAAAGAACTAAAGATGTACCTTTTAATAGTTGTCTTCTGATTGTGACAGGAATTCATACATTAATTGAACTAACACATCATATTGACCTACTGTTTCTATCATATTGACTTAATGTTTCTGCACTTCCTTGACCTAACTAAAGAGTCCACGTTTGTTAAAATGTAATCACACCTCTGATATAATCCAACAAAAAGTGTTCAAAATATTTTAAATATTTGTTCATTTTATAATCACTAAATTAATCTCTCTCTCTTCTCTTTAAACAGCTTAGCAGTGTCTGCAAAAACGAATCTTTTCCTACAACCTGTTAACTGACTGGACTGATGGTAACAAAGTAATTGTGGGAGCCATGTCGGTCAAAAATTTGGCATCTGCTGAAAAAAATGAATGCCATTTTCAAGTTCCCAAATTACTTCTATACTGATTTCACTTTCCAGATTTCACTTTCCAGAAATGGAGATATGAAAAGATTGTCTGGAATCCTTGAAAGACTTAATAGGAATACATGAGACTAAGTTAATTTTGGAACAAAATTATACATTTTTTGTCTTTCATGGGAGTGATACTCAGTTCTTTGCATACCTTTTAAAAATTGTAACCATTGGAGAAGAGATTGATAGTATTTCATCAAGGAATATTAGATTCTTTTCATAATCAAGAGCACCTTTTATGGAATTACATTTAGTGCAGTAGAATTACATAAACAGGCCATCAGTGATCACAAGGCCATATCATGAGTTTGTATTTATTTCCTGGAACATGAGAGCTAATCTGAAGTATAGACAGACCTTGCTGAGTAGAATATAAAAGTTAATGTAAAGTCTTTAACTATAAAGAATAGTCTTTTTAAATAGATGCATTGATTTGTCTGTATATCTTTGAAAAATGGATTATGATTAAATGTGTGGGTAGTTAATTGCAATTCAGGGTAATGCCAAGATGTGTGGATTCTGAGGTTTTGGCTTCTTGAGCTTCCTCTGAAGACATATTAAAATTATTTTGAGGTTTCTAATGAATGGTATACTAGTTTCTACTGTTTTGTATTAAAATTTCTCTAGTATGAAAGGCTTTTTAGCATTCTGGATGATGGGAGTGGTTTTTTTTTAAAAACAGAATATGGTTGTTTTACTTATTTGAAACATTTTTCCAGTTCATTACAAGTGTGAAAAAACACTCAAAACTCTTGATTGTTTTATTTCATTTTTGTTGGATTATGTTAATACATTGTTTCACCTGGTCTAGACTGGGTCATTTTATCTTACTCATTTCGGAGGTGTGCAGATGGTAGAAGTGGGAGGGAGTAGGAGATAGGCTCTTATTTCTTCTCTCTCCAAAATGATTCATCATCATAATTATTCAGTTTGATTATTGTATGGTGATACACAAGATTGATTAAATTCACTCAGTTTCAAGTTTATTCAGAGTCTGATGCCAGGCAGCAAAGAGCGTTCTCAGTTATACTTAGGTGATTGATGGATGTTCCTACATGTTGAACAGTACAGCTAGTTGTGTTGTAACCAAAATCAGGTAGGCATCAACACTATTTGGTGACCATAAGTGCTGCTTTGATAGAATAGAGTGGATAATTCACTGATAATGAGTGAATGTTTTAAAATACATAATTATCTAGTTCTGCATTTGGGAGGTATACTTTTTCACTAGTCTAGTCACAGTTTTAAGCTAAGTATTCTGATGACTATTTAAAGTTGAATAGGTTGTAAAATTTTTTCAGGTGTTTGGTTTCCCCCCCTGGCTATCGACACAAAAGTTTTGAGACCTTCACAAATGGTGGTTTTTATATTTTACTGTGCTGTTTTTTATTGAGAAACCAGGTGGTTACCATCTAAGCCAGGAATCAAAAAGGGGATGTCCTCTATTAGATAGTTGTAAAGTGTTTGCTTAGCTAGCATAGTATTTTGTACATATTTGAACTTGAATACCTCAATAATTTGCCTGTTACTCCCTGTTGTCTTATAACAGACTGAGCTCAGAGCTCTAACCTAGACAGCAAGCGGTTATTGACATTCAGTTTTAAAGTGCAGAAAAATGAAACTGGAGATACTTTAAATTTTATTCCAAAAGTAAATTACTTTATCATTAGCAACAAATCATGTAAGGAAAACTATGTATTTTTTAAAAAGGTTAATAGAAAGTTGTTCTTTTCATTGCTTTGGTTACTGATAATGGTGTTTTTATTCCTATTTTTTTACCTTTCTCCAGTTTGTACGTTCAAGATTTGTTAGCCATTTTCCCTACTTTTTAAAAAGCAGATCACAGTGCTTTATTAAAATTTTTCTAATTATATATATATATATATTTTTTTTTTTTGCTGTGCTGCAGCCTTGTGGGATCTTAGATCCTCAACCAGGGATCCAACCTCAGGTCCTCAGCAGTGAAAGCGTAGAGTCTTAACCACAGGACTGCCTGAGAATTCCCAGTTTTTTGTAGTTCTGTTGACCCCAAATTTGTTGAGAATCTTTTGCTCAATTTTCAGTTAATCTGATTTAAAAATTTAGCCACTTGGTGTTTTGAACATCTGTGTAGCTGTTGATATATACAGATTTGAATTTTATTGGTGGCTGAGCATACTTTAGAATGTGCCATTAAGTTCTGTATCTCTCCTTTATAGTTCCTGGACCCTTTTGGCATCTAATGTACCACAGTCTGGGGTTTATAAATTAATACCTTAAGTATAGTATAACATGAGCCTTCTTTTTTAAAGCCAAATAAGTACACAGAACAAAGAAAAGTTTAAATAGGTTTTTTTTTTTTATTGTGACAGAACTGATAAACTATTTTCCTCTCTGGGCAGTGTTCTTTAGGTCTTAGCTAAAAATGACTTTCTTTAAATTGTAATGCAGATCATAGAACGTTCTTGCTAATTTGCCCCTGATCAGAAATTTTGGTAAAGTAAATTTGTAGCAATAGGCTTAAAATAACAGTTTCTTTGGCCTATGTTGCCCATTTCTACTAATTGAGAAGATGATTTAAGAAAAATATGGTAGAGGACAGGTGTAAGAAAGAATCATTTTTGGTTGCAGAAACCATTGTAAATTGTTGTATGTTTACAGATGGTGGTATGCTAGGGAGTAAGTACTGCGGGAATGTTTAAGTAAGGAAACCATTTGTACTAAACTATCAATATAGTTATATCAGTGGGTTTTGAACTAAGTTCATTACACCATGCTGTTTTTAAGAGGTCTGATTCAGTAATTTGGGTTTCTTATTTTTGAAGTCAGGAATTTTATTGGGGTTTTCTATTGTGATGAGTAGAACCATGCTTTCAATCAATAAAAGTGAGAATGCATATAAAATATGTATCTTTGGGTCAGAGCTTTATCTAGATATTTTAGCTTATAAAGGGTTTGTTTTGTTTTTAGCCATATATATATATATATATTTTTTTCCCCCCTAGTTGTAAAAGTAAAGCATATTCATTACAGAAAACTGGGAATATCCAGAAAGGAATTAAGATGAAAAGAAAAATCAGCAATAATTCTGTAACCCAGAGAATATCCATAGTAAAATATATTCTAATTTCTTATCAAATGTAGTTTGATAGGGAATTTTTTTGAACATAATCTGTTTTTATTAGGTTTTTGACTTGGTTTTTATTTAGCCCTGCCACACGGCTTGCTGGTCCCTGGATTAATAAACCTACACCTTCAGCAGTCAAAGCACTGGTGTTTGTGCATGCTAAGTCACTTTAGTCATGTTCAACTCTGTGACCCTATGGATTATAGCCCCCCAGGCTCCTATGTCCATGGGATTCTCCAGGCAGGAATACTGGAGTGGGTTGCTGTGTCCTTCAGGGGATCTTCCTGATCCAGGGATTGAACCCACAGCTCTTGCATTGCAGGTGGAGTCTTTACTGCTGAGCCACCAGGGAAGCTCCCCTAACTACTGGACTGCCAGGGAATTCCCTTGTATTTTATAAATTGAATTTTAAATCTTTGGCTGTACTGCTTTCTTTTCTTTATGGGACGCTCAAAGTCTATCCCACTCAAAGCTGCTTTTTTTAGGCGACAGGCTAAATGTTTTTATATAATTTTAAATAGCATAAGACTAACAGATGTATCACTGTATTTGAAAAGGAATAGTTAAGATGCTTGTGAATAATATTCTAGGGTGACAGTATTTAGTATGCCTGGCTTGTTTCAAAGCAAGTGTTGATATAGATCCTCATTGTTCAATGCCAAGGATACTAGCTAGGTATGGCTAAACAGAATAAAAAATTCAGTTATTCAGTGCACTAGTCACATTTTGGGTGCTCAGTAGCCACATATGGCTAGTGCTAACATGTTATCAGTCATGTACAGTATAAAGATACTTCCTCATCATAGTTTTGTTGGCCAGTGGTGATCTGTCGTTTAGTCACTAAGTCATATCCGACTCTTTTGCAATCCCATGGGCTATAGCCCACCATGCTACTCTGTCCATGGAATTTCCCAGGCAGTAGTAGAGTGGCTTGTCATTTTCTCCTCCAGGGGATCTTCCTGACCCAGGGATCAAACCCACATCTCCTGCATTGGCAGGTAGATTCTTTACTGCTGAGCCACCAGGGAAGCTCAATGCTGATTTAGATGCTGTCAAATAAAATGGTTTCAAGAACTGGAGATGAAAAGTTTTAGGAAGGGAAAACAACTGGTCATTTCAAAAATTTAATCTATCTTAGGAAGTCAGGAATAGACTGATACTTAAAAAAACAAAACCAGAAATAATAGGAAGAGCATGGCTACTCTTTAAGGGCTTGATGTCAGGTGCTTTAACACTGAACTACCAGGGAAGCCTATCATTAGGACAGCTTGAGCTAAGCCTGAATAATCACCTGGCAAGAATATTGGAATTGATCACTGTGAGGAATGAGTTTTTGTTGTTTTTAGCTGACCAGGGTTTGAAGTGTGGCATCTTAACCAGTAGACTGCTAGAGAAGTCCCAGGAATGTTTTAAAATACGCTCTAAGAGTCTATGAATAATACCTATGGAAAACAGCAAATTAAGAAAATGAATACTATTTCTGTAGTATGTTCATACCTCTCCACCCCCATCCCCCACTTTCATTCCTGTTTGGATTCTTTATGAGGTTTTTAATGAAAACTACTGTATAGTTTTTTCCTGTGTTACAAACCAAAGTGCTTAATATAAAGGAGTAGAGCAAGTGAATGTGGGAGAAAGTACTGGGAAAATGAGGAAGTTAGGTTCTTACCTAAGTGGACAGTGTTGACTACTGTAGATCCCAGAATTGTACCTTATGTACAAGTCTCTGTTTATTCATAATCAGATGTAGGTTATTTTTATAGTTTTATTTTTGTGTACAGATTTGCTTAACAATCACTCAATTTCTAGGCCAGGTTCTGGTAACTGAAGAGCCTTTATAAGTAGTTTATATTGTCTAGACCCGAGGTATGCAGCAAACCCAGTCTGGAGCAAAATGGGAAATAACATCTTTCTAAAGACAGGCTTAGAAATCCTAATCCAGTAATTTAAGATGTTTCCTTTCTCTGGTAGCAGGGCTGAATTATACCTGTAAGAAAACATTGAGACAGTTCACTAGAAAAGATAGTTGTATTAAGTGATATATTTATGTACAACATATATTAATTCCAGAAGTCTTAAAACTAGCTTAGGGTAAAGATTAAGGTAATAGCATTCTCTTCAATGTCTGTTAGTCCTAAAAACTGGCCTTTTGTTTTCTTTTGTCCTTTTTTTATTTTTTCCCATTTCACCTCTGGAAGAGTTCATCAGAGGATAACTGAGTTATTTTGGCTTATAGCTACACATTTTCTGATGGAATTTTCTTTTAGAAGAAGTACACAAACTCTTAAGAACATTATGCATATAACGTAGCTTTCACACTAGTCACAGTAGTACTGTTTGCAGCTTTATGTTTTAAACCTGAACCTCACACCCAAGAGGTTAGTGAAATAAATTTCCAGAAGTGTTTTCAAATTCTTGAAAAATATTCTTTGATTACTTGGAAAAAACAAGTCTCATTAATGCTTTCAAATCAAACAGGTAACATTCCTTAAAAAATAGAGTGTACTTAAGTTTTTCAGTAATTATGGAAAATAATCCTACCTAGCTGCTAGGCCACCATTTACAGGGATAGCCAAGAAAACAGGGTACAGGCCACCGAAAACAAGACCAACCAGTCCACCTCGTGTTACGGTGCAGGTTTCACACTGCAGATCACCTAGGAAACAAATTAGTTCCGCAAATGGATATTCAAACAAACACGTAAAGAACTCAAGGTCCCCTTATATGTATCAAAGATAGGCAATTTCAAGCAGTAATACAGTAAATGCATTTCTCAAGGCATGTTAAAAGGTATACATATGGGTAATTAAAAAAAGTAACTGATAAATGGGTAGTTAAAAAAAGTAACTGATAAAACCATTTTAGGGAAAATTCCCTAATTTGTTTTCTATTTGAATGTAATAGTTTTCACTGCCTCTGGTTTTCTTCATTTGTATTAGCAAACCCGGGCTAGTATTTTTGTCTTTAAGAAACTTTTAAACCCATGGGAAATCTGTTTTAACAATTTAATTCATCTTAAATTTTTACATTATATAGTCTGGTTTTATTTTTATAAAATTATTCATTTTCAAATTAGTACATGGTGCTAGAAAGTTAACTTATGTTTTCACTCATTCTGTTCACTTCATTGTTTCCCTGCATATCAAAATTCTTTCCACAGTGATCTTAGGGATTCAAACAAAATACTCATCCAATGTAAACAAATTTGAAGTACCACTTAAGAGAATTTAAATGGACTGCCTCCTTCCCTACTACCACCTGTGATAATTTTTTTTTTGAAATCATAAATCCTTTCATGATTTAGTTGTACTTGGAGTACTCAGCAAATATTGTGAACTGTCCAAAGGAAATCAAGTCTCCATGTATTTGATAACTACTGTACATACACACATTTGGTGCTCTTTGATTTACTACATAAAGTCTTGTTCCCACAAAATTTTTTTTCCCTTTAAGAAACTCCTATAATGTTAAGGCAGTCAACATTTTTAAAAAAGTTTCCAAGTATTTCTTACTAAGCACTGTGGGAAAGATAAGTTAGATAAAGGAAAGTATTTAGCATTACTGTGTATATCTATTTTACTTGTTTGGCAGACCATGCTAATATGAATTAATTGCTGCGTTATAGAGGCTAGCAAGGTTCAGTCTTATCCATCCAAGTCTGACAGACGTACGCCGTGACTACCTTAAATCATATAGCTACTTTAAGGATTGACATAAGGTACAAACTATACCAAAGTGAACTTACTGGTGATAGTGAAATAGAACTTACCTGTATTCAAAGGTAAACTTACAAAACCTTTGTAAGATACATTTGCTGTCAAAAATGGGATCACTGCCATTGGTAAGCCAGCAGCTATACGAGCCTGTGTCACATGTAAGATGCGTCGAAAAAGACTATTTGCTATTAGGCCACAGAGAGCAGCATTAAGTCCAACATATGTTGATCCATTTTCAAGCAGATTCCTGAATGGGTGAGAAAAAACAGTAACTTTTTGCTCTATCATGTATGTAAGCTCTCCAAGAACAATTCTGGCATGTGTTACAGAACTTAATCAGGATTTTAGGATCATATTTATATCTTAGAGCTCTGTAAAACAAATCTAAAATCACTGTCTTACATAGAGATTTTTATTCCAAAAGGTTCTGAATTTGGCCAACACATTAAGGATGCAGTGGTACAATTTGTTTTGTGATTTTGTAAAGGGTATTGGTATGGAAATTCCCCCTGCCCTGTGACCCCTGTATAGCAGGGAAGAACTTCTGAAGAGTCTGACTTAGATGCCTCTCTAGGCTCCTACAACGCCCAGTACTTAACTTCTGTAGCACAACACATTATAAAGCGGTACTGTCTTATCATAGATTTACATGTCAGCCTTCCCAACTAGCCTGTAAACAACTTGAAGACTGGCTACAAAGATACAAGTATCTTGGTTTCAACAGCACCTGACACACAGAGGCATTCAATAAGGTGGAATTGATGTTCCCTATTAATCTTCCTTGAAGCATTAGAGTCAGGGTTAGGGGGCTGGAACAGTACTAACATTTAAGGGATCCTCTATGCTAGGCACATCACAAGAACTCATTGAAATAAAAATGATGCTTTGGGATAGTAAATGGTAAAACTGGTTTTGAAGCATGGTATGTATAAGTTTTAAAGTGCACATTCTATCCATTCTTTAGTTTCCGGGGAAAAAATAACCCTAAAACTGCTGAATATTGAAATACTCCAATTCAGACTCTTCTGAGTTTTAACTACAGTTTTAACTCTTATACCACCTGCCTTGCCACCTGTAATAGGCATTTCAGTCTCTCAATTATTATTCTTAATTAGCCAGACTGACCATACAATACCCTCACTACTATGGTTAACACTCAAGACGGCTTTTCTAGGAATTTCTAATTGAGCTTTCTACATTGTATACGATATTACTTCTCTTACTGGTCACTTTGTAATCATAATGGTACTTGGCATTTAGTCACTGAGCACCTTACTGCATACAGCACACTTGGCTATGAAGGTACAAAAATTATCTACCTTCAGTGTCTTCATAGTTTATTAGTGAAGACTGAAAGATACATACACTTGAAATCTAACAGAAGTGTACTAAAACAGATGGCAGTACAAAGGAGGCAGTTTAGAAACTTAGGGTACATTAAGACAGTATCTGTGATGAGGGCCTGGAGAACTACTGAACAGTAACAATAAAACATGAATAGGAAAAGACCTGTGTATTTTTGTGGGAGCTAAGGGAGTGGGAAACTTAAGCATTTCCTCTAAAATACTGTTTTCATCATAACACTGTGAAATACCTATTTTCATTTTTAGTCATGGGAACAAATACTAAGGTAAATAACTTGCCCATATATATAATTATTATATACATTATAATATGTTGCTATATTAATGCTGCTGCTGCTGCTGCTGCTGCTGCTAAGTCACTTCAGTTGTGCCCGACTCTGCGATCCCATAGACGGCAGCCCACAAGGCTCCCCAGTCCCTGGGATTCTCCAGGCAAGAACACTGGAGTGGGTTGCCATTTCCTTCTCCAGTGCATGAAAGTGCAAAGTGAAAGTGAAGTTGCTCAGTTGTGTCCGACTCTTAGCGACCCCATGGACAGCAGCCCACCAGGCTCCTCCATCCATGGGATTTTCCAGGCAAGAGTACTGGAGTGGGGTGCCACTGCCTTCTCCATATTAATGTTAAATATTACATAAATAAGTCCCTAAATATATCAAGGAGTGTAACTGGAATATGAATAGCACAGTCTGTGGTCTCCCAACCAGATTTTAATTTCCTGTGGCTTAAAGTCATGTTGTTTAGTTAATAATTCAATAGAAAATTGTTACCTAGCAGCGCCATAGCTGGTCACTGTTTCCAAAAAGTTTCTAATACAAATTAGAAACGTGAACTCAGGATTTTTTTGGAATGATAAAAAATAACTAGATACATGATAAAATGAAATATAAGATCAGAAATAACAAGTGGCAATGAAATTTGTTACATGAAATTATTTTGTAGATTAGAAAGTGTAGTGTTTAATATTCAAGCTTAATACACTTAAGAACTTTTCAAATAACAAACCCATGCCTGGGAAATCCCATGGACTGAGGAGCCTGGGGGGCTACCGCCTATGGGATTGGAAAGAGTTGGACATGACTTTATCGACTAAGCAACAACTGATAATATAAGAAATAAGGATTCAAACAGAACTAGGATGCATAAAATAGAAACAGGAAAAATAGGGAACAAGGGAAAGATAAGGAGGTGCTGCCATCTGCCCTGCTCAGGTGCCAGGGACTGAAAACAGTTTACTTCTAAACTAAAGCTTGCTTTGCAGTTCTAGCTCACTTCCCCATTGCTTATTCTAATTTGGTGAAAGTCCCAATAGCACATCCTACTTCCTTCTCTTCAAGGCTGTCACATCTACCCGTCTTTGTCAGTCAGTGTGGCTTTCCCTTCTTTACTGGCCTGGAAACATGGGTACGTATCTTTTATTTGCTTAAAAAGGTTTTCTGTTTATCTCTGGAAAACAGTATCAGTGTGTGTGTGTGTGTGGTGGTGGGGAGGAGAGTTGGATATACAGCTTAAAAAAAATCTCACTTAAGTTCTTATTACTGCCCTTGTTTAGCTGGTGTCAGCAAGACTGGAATTTGTGCAAGATAGTAAGATTATACTTCCAAAATGTATTTCAAATCCATCCTTTTTTTCAATTCAAACTGCCACCACCACTCACTGGGATTACTATGCCAGTTTTCCTACTGGTGGTCTTCCTTCCTTTTCTCTCCTACCTGAAATCTGTTTTCCAGAAAACAACTGGAATGTTCTTTGGAAATGTTAGCTGGGTCATTCCCTGTCAAAACTCTGTTTCTTCAACCTTATGCCCACTTCCCTAATACTTTAGCAACACTGGTTTCTCAAATATGAGAGACTGCTGTCCTGTTGCCTGTGCATATGCCATTCCTTCTCTGAGCTTCAGCTTAAATGGAATGTTAGAGTGGCTGCCTCCGAAGGAGATCTAAGAACAGTTTGTAGGGACTGCAATTCATTCAGTGTTGTCTTCAAAGATCAGCATGTTTCCTATATAAATTAATAATGCCTTAATGATCTTTTAGCCATGATCCCATTTCTCTGAAATTTCTTGTCTAGCTATGTATGTTACATGGCACTCTCAGACTGGTAAGTGTAGTAATGAATTGAGTCTGATAAGAGTGGTAATGAATTGAGAACACAGTTTTAAAATCTAAAATTTTGTTATTTAAATTAGATCCATAAATACATACATTTGTCTCTAAGCCAAATGGAAAAACAACTATTAGATATCCAAAGATATTAGATAGCCTTGACTTCAAGTAAAATGGCTAATCTTTCTGGACCTGCCTTTCTCATCAATGCAAGAAAAATCTCAGTTTCCTTCTGATAGTGTATGTTATTTATAGTCAAACTAAATTGAAATGAATCAATGATGAAAATCCACCTGATAACAAGTTTTTTTTAAGTATAAGAAGGGATCTTACCGTTCTGCTTCTGGGAGTTGGTTAATTTTTCTGGCTATGATATCAGTTAAGTTCTCCTTGATGATAGTACCATCTGGTTCATGATTTTCCATCTTGAGCCTTAAATTAAAATGTCATTTTTCAATAATGTGTATTTATAGAAAAACAGCAAAAGGGCTTATAAAAGCCTTCTGAAGACCATAAATATTTAATTTAAAAAAAATCAGCCATAGCTTATTATGGCTAATGGATGTTATGGCTAATTATCAGGCCATAGCTTGATAATCATCAATTTGATTATGAAACTGATTAGCATAAACACCTCTGCCTCCAAACCCCCACAATTCTATGTGAAACAGAAACCAGAACGTGGACGACAACACATGAAACTTTCAGAAAACACAGAACATTTTTGTGACCCTTAAAAATATTGCAAATCTGCAAGAAGCACTAACCATAAAATACACAATTTTAAACTAGTATTAACCAGTTAAAATGAACTCATTCATAGATACCATAAAGATAAGCCAGTGGTAGAGAAAATGTTTGCAATATAACTGACAAAGGAGTCGTTGGTACTCAGAATATGCAAAGTACTAGAAATCTGTAAGAAAAAGGCAACCAACTCAATAGAAAAATTGACAAAAGATGTTAACAGGCACTTCTCTTTGCAACCCTAAGGCCTGTAGCGTGCCAGGCTCTTCTGTCCAAGGGATTCTCCAGGCAAGAATACTGGAGTGGGTTGCTATTTCCTCCTCCCATGGATGTTCCCTACCCAGGGGTTGACCCTGTGTCTCCCATGGCTCCTGCCTCCCAGGTGGATTCTTTACCGCTGAGCCACCAGGGAATCCTGAATTTGAAGTTGTAACAAAGAGGAAAGCCAAACAGCCAATAAATAGGAAAATATGCTTAACCACTATAATCAGGGAAATAGAAATTAAATTTCAATTACTGCTAAGAATGTGGGGTAACGGAAACTCATATGCTGCCAGAAGCATAAACTATCCAATCTGGGTACAACCGGGCTTCCCTGGGGCTTCCCTTGTGGCTTAGCTGGTGAAGAATCCACCTGTAATGCGGGACACCTGAGTTGGGTAGATCCTGTGGAGAAAGGAAAGGCTACCTACTCCAGTATTCTGGCCTGGAGAATTCCATGGACAGAGGAGCCTGGTATGCTACAGTCCATGGGGTTGCAAAGAGTTGGACATGACTGAGCGACTTTCATTACAACCACTTTGGAAAAGAATTTGTTATTTAGTAGGTAGAAGACACTAGCAATTTCACCTATACCCTAGAGCAGAGGTCAGCAAACTTCTCTAAAGGGCCAGATAGTATATTTTAGGCTTTGTGGGTCACATAATGGTCTTTGTTGCATACTTAGAAAAATGAAACAATTTAAAAAATTTAAAAATATAAAACTCATTCTGGCTGGCTGCAAAGAAACAAATGATAACCTTCCTCTGGTCCACAGGCAGGTAGTTTGTTGACTTAGGCACTAGTTGAAGTGAGTAAGGGAGTAAGGGAATGGGTGAATGATAAATTTTAGCTTGAAGATTTAGTTCATTAGATTTAGCTCATATTTCAGGGCAGCAGAGTTAAGAAAAGCAAAAGTTCAGAAAGAATGTACTATATTATTAAGTAGTTTTCTTGGTTCACTATTCATTTGCTAGAAGATTAATTTATAACACTAACAAATATTACTGGGTAGCCATTAGATGCCTTGGGAAATGTTGAGTGCACTGAATTTCATAGCCTTCAAGTTAGGGCTTCGCTGATGGCTCAGTGGTAAAGAACCCACCTGCTAAGGCAGGAGATGTGGGTTTGATCCCTAGGTGGAGAAGATCCCCTGGAGGAGGAAGTGGCAACCCACTCCAATATTCTTGCCTGGGAATCCCATGAACAGAGGAGCCTGGCAGGCTACACAATGTAGCAACTAAACAAAGTTGAATTTATCCTAAGTACAGTGCAGGGTTGGAAATTAATGTCTAGATTTCCTGGACTCAAACTTTTTGAGGGCCTTGGTTACAGTAACATGATCTCTGATCTACAGGAACGCTGAATAATTTTATGTTGGCGGGGTGGTGGAAAGAGATATAAAAACAATCAAATTCAGTATATACAAGGTGTACAGTGTGTATGTCTGAAATGTTCCCCCAAAAAGTCCCGCCTAAGGCTATCACTAGTTTTCTGATCTATGCTCTGCATACTGCTGAGGTTCCTGCTGTGAGCTAGCCATTTCTAAAGTGTGGCTATTAAAAGTCACCCTTAATTTGTTCCACAATAGGTCACTGTATGTATCCTGGTTATTAATAATATATCCACACCTAAGACAATGAGTGCCACGTTTAAATATTACAAACATTTCGAAAGCCTTTTGCATTAGTTTTCTAAGATAGCTCCCGAGACAGACAATGAGGAAAGTGGGGCCGATGAAAATTAAATTAGGCCAAGGTCACCCGGTAAATTGGCAGTAAACCTGGGATTAAGTTCAAGCACGGGTTTCCAACCTCTTCCCCTCCCCCGGCCCTGCCGCCAGAGGCTTAATTTAAATAGATCTTTTCTTCTAGGGTGGAAAGTATAGGGATGGTCGGACCGATGGAACCGACTCCCCTCCTCTCGTTGTGACTCAGTCCTGGGATCTCATTACCACGCTGCGGCAGAACAGAGCGTCATCCGCTGCGCATCTCTCAGTCCCCGCCGGCGCCCCTCTTCCCGAGCGCCGGTACCTTACGCGCTCCTCGGTGCAGCCGCGGCCTCCGCGGGTCTCCTCCGGCCCCGCGAGGGCTCACGTCACGCTCCACTCGAGTCGCCCGGGCGCGGCCATTTTGGGCGCCACGTGACCGGCCCGAGGCGGGCGCCGAGTCGGAGCCGGCGGCGGATTGGGTTTCCGGGGTCGAGGCTGCGCTCGGCCTTCCCGCAAGTGGGCGGTGCTCCGCCTCAGAGGCCGGCGGTTTGGGTAACGCGGAGGGTACCGGTTACAACCTGTCTGCACTTCTCAGGATACGGACTGGAAATTGTGAGATTTCAATGTGAAAACTGAGTGACCTGAAATCCGCCCCATTAGTTGAAACTTTTACCTTGGGTACGTTCCTTAAAATTTCCTGGCCAATAGTTTACATGTCGTGTACTGACATGAGGGCCATATATATATATATATATATATATATATATATATATATATATACACATATATATATATATATATACATATATATATATGAAATTGCACAGCCCTCAGCATACGAGATAGGTCGTGGGTTAAAACGAAGTCTAAAATTACCTGAGATTTCTTTGCTTCATCGATTTTACGTTCTCCATTGGATCTTGAGCTCCTCTGGCGGTTTGGCTGATCATGCCACCATAATCTGAGCGCCTGAAGAGCAGCAGGATCTTGTTTTCTCTGTATTGCTTATGAGAGGAGGATTAGGTGAATGAGGCAAAAGAAAAACTAGAGAGCAAAGGAGTCTTGTGGCTCCATCAGTCAGGACAATTGAGGACGAAAGTCTTGAACCAAACCTCTGAAGGCCTCTGTTTCCTGTCTCCTCGCATCCTCTTTCCTCACATACCAAGCAGGAGCAGGGCTCTTTCCTCTGTTAAAAAGCAGGAGGGGAAACAGCCTCATTGGTTATTTTGTAAACCTGTGAGGATCCTGTTAAAGCTCTTGCCGAAATTGTTGGGAAAATAATTGAGCTTTATCTAAGGAGAAAGTGGTATACAAGATAAAGGAGGGGGGCGGACTTAATAGGAGACCTGAGCAGAAGACCTCTCCTCACCCTGTTCGCTGTGAGGGCTTTCAGTTCAGTTCAGTTCAGTCGCTCAGTCGTGTCGACTCTTTGCGACCCCATGAATCGCAGCACGCCAGGCCTCCCTGTCCATCACCAACTCCCGGAGTTCACCCAAACTCATGTCCATCGAGTCGGTAATGCCATCCAGCCATCTGTCGTCCCCTTCTCCTCCTGCCTCCAATCCCTCCCAGCATCAGAGTCTTTTCCAATGAGTCAACTCTTCGCATGAGGTGGCCAAAGTACTGGGAGTTTCAGCTTTAGCATCAGTCCTTCCAAAGAACACCCTGGTCTCCTTTAGAATGGACTGGTTGGATCTCCTTGCAGTCCAAGGGACTCAAGAGCCTTCTCCAACACTACAGTTCAAAAGCATCAATTCTTTGGCGCCCAGCTTTCTTCACAGTCCAACTCTCACATCCATACATGACCACTGGAAAAACCATAGCCTTGACTAGATGGACCTTTGTTGGCAAAGTAATGTCTCTGCTTTTGAATATGCTATCTAGGTTGGTCATAACTTTCCTTCCAAGGAGTAAGCGTCTTTTAATTTCATGGCTGCAATCACCATCTGCAGTGATTTTGGAGCCCCCAAAAATAAAGTCTGGCACTGTTTCCACTGTTTCCCCGTCTATTTCCCATGAAGTGATGGGACTGGATGTCATGATCTTCGTTTTCTGAATGTTGAGCTTTAAGCCAACTTTTTCACTCCTCTTTCACTTTCATCAAGAGGCTCTTCAGCAAGTTCCTCTTCACTTTCTGCCATAAGGGTGGTGTCATCTGCATATCTGAGGTTATTGATATTTCTCCCAGCAATCTTGATTCCAGCTTGTGCTTCTTCCAGCCCAGTGTTTCTCATGATGTACTCTTACTGTAAGCAGGGTGGCAATATACAGCCTTGATGTACTCCTTTTCCTATTTGGAACCAGTCTGTTGTTCCACGTCCAGTTCTAACTGTTGCTTCCTGACCTGCATATAGGTTTCTCAAGAGGCAGGTCAGGTGCTCTGGTATTCCCATCTCTTTCAGAATTTTCCACAGTTTATTGTGATCCACACAGTCAAAGGCTTTGGCATAGTCAATAAAGCAGAAATAGATGTTTTTCTGGAACTCTCTTGCTTTTTTGATGATCCAGTGGATGTTGGCAATTTGATCTCTGGTTCCTCTGCCTTTTCTGTAAACCAGTTTGAACATCTGGAGAGGGCTTTATCTACTGTCAAACTGTAGCTTGTCAGTGAACCAGAAAATAAAAACAGGCCCTCATATATGGAGGTGGAAAGTGGGTGTGCATCCCAGCTGGAAAGTTTACGAGGTAAGTGAGAAAGTTTGGGAAAACCAGATTGTGTGTGTGTGTGTGTACGTGTGTGTGTGCATGCGAGTGCGTTTTCCCCCTAACACTCTATACTCTTATTCCAATGTAATTTTCAATGGTTTTAAGCTAATTTGAAGTTAATAAGTGTGAGTGCTGTACAATATCTGAAGCAAGCCATTCTAGATTAATAAAAGCAATTTTTTTTCATTGAGATTTTATAAAAAACTGTTCTTTCAAGACAGGATGAAATGTCAAATTCATCAGATTTATTGTCTTAAATTGTTCATAGTTTTTCTTTTATTTTTCTCTAAAATCTGTAGTGAGGCCACATTTCTTTCTTATTATTGGTCATTGTGTCTTCTCTTTTTTATGTCTGATAGTTGGGCTAGTGGTGTGTAATTTTTTTAATCTTCTCAACTAGTTTCATATTTAATTGATTTGTTTGTTTTGCTTTTTTCTGTTTTCAATTTGATTGTATTCTGCTCTGTTCTATCTTTTTTCCTTTCTTATTCCTGCCTGAGATTTAAGTTGGTCCTCTTTTTGTAATTTCTTAAGGAGAAAGCTAAGATCATTGGTGTGAAATCTTTTTCTACTCCATATGTGAGTTTAATGCTATGAATTTCCCTCCAAGTACTGCTTTAATTCCCTGGTGGCTCAGTGGTAAAGAATCTGCCTGCTAATGCAGGAGACACTGGTTTGATCCTAGGATTGGGAAGATCCCTTGGAGAAGGAAATGGGAACTCACTCCAGTATTCTTGCCTGGGAAATCCTGTGGACAGAGGAGCCTGGCAGGTTACAGTCCATGGGGCCCCAAAAGAGTTGGAGACAGCTTAGTGACTAAACAACAACAGATTTTGAAACACTGTTCACTCTTTTAGTTTAGTTTCAAATATTTCTAAATTCTCTCTTCTATTTTCTTTGTCCTGTGAGTTTCTTGGAAGTGTGTTACTTTCCTAATAGTTCAATTTTTTGAATACCTTTCTGTTATTGATTTCTAATTCTATTCCACTGTGGTCAGAGAATATACTTTGTATGACTTGATCCTTTTAAATTTATTGGTATTTATAGCCCAGATTCTGGTCCATCTGTGTAAATGTTTCATATGTGATTAAAAAGAATGTATATGCAGCTGCTGTGCCAAATTTTCAAAAACATCAGTACCATAAGTTGATTGATAGTGAAGAATTCTTTATTCTTTCTGAATTTCAACCAACTTGTTCTATCAATGATTGAGAGAAGGTTATTGAAATCTCTAGTATGGGAATTGTTCTGTTTCTCCTTTCATTTCTATCAGCTCTTGCTTTATGTATTTTGAAGCTTCATTATTATATGAATAAACATTTATCTCTGTATCATTATGAAATAACCTTCTTAATAATTGGTAATATGCTTTGCTTTGCACTTTAACATTAACATAGCCACTCCAATAGCTTTTGTTTCTTGTTTTTTTGTTCACACCACGTGGCATGCAGGTTCTTAGTTCCACGACCAGGAATTGAACCCTGTGCCCCCTGTGCTGGAAGCATGGAATCTAACCACTGGACTCCCAGGTAGGTCCCTCCAAGAAGTTTCTTTTGATTAGTGTCTAGTCAAGGCCATGGTTTTTCCAGTGGTCAGGTATGGATGTGAGAGTTGGACTGTGAGGAAAGCTGAGTGCCAAAGAATTGATGCTTTTGAACTGTGGTGTTGGAGAAGACTCTTGAGAGTCCCTTGGACTGCAAGGAGATCCAACCAGTCCATCCTAAAGGAGACCAGTCCTGGGTGTTCATTGGAAGGACTGACGCTGAAGCTGAAACTCCAATACTTTGGCCACCTCATGCGAAGAGCTAACTCATTGGAAAAGACCCTGATGCTGGGAGGGATTGGAGGCAGGAGGAGAAGGGGACGACATAGGATGAGATGGCTGGATGGCATCACCGACTCGATGGACATGAGTCTGGGTGAACTCCGGAAGTTGGTGATGGACAGGGAGCCCCGGCGTGCTGCAGTTCATGGGGTCGCAAAGAGTCGGACACGACTGAGCAACTGATATGAACTGAACTGAACATGACATAGCTTTTCCCATTGTTTCACTTTTAATCTATTTGTGTTTTTATGCTTAATGTAGGCTTCTTGTAGATAGTATATAATTGGATATTGTTTTTTAAAAATTGAAATCGACAATTTCTTACTTTTAATGAAGAAGGTGTCTAAGCCATTTATATTTAAAATGATTTTTATATTCTTGGGTCTTAAATCTATCATCTTGCTGTTAATATTTGTTTTCTATTTGTTTCATATGTTCTACATTCCCCTTCCCTTTCTTCTGCCTTTATTTTTTGAACTGAATATTTAAAAATTCTATTTTATTTCTTGGTTGGCCTATTAGGTATAATTCTTTTAGAAAATGGTAGCAGTTGCTTTAGCATATACTGTCTACCTCTCTATTAGTTTACACAGGCTACCAGAAAAGTACCACAGGCTTTGTGGCTTAAAATAACAAATGTATTCACTCACTATTTTGGAGGCTAGAAGTCTGAAATCAGTGTATTGGCTAGGTTAGTTCCTTCTGGAAGTGCTGAAGGACAGTCTGTTCTATGCTCCCTTCCTTCTGGTGGTCTCTAGCAATGCTTAGTGTCTCTTCACCTGTAGAAGTATCGCCACAATCTCTGCTTTTATTTTCATATGGTGGTTCTCCTTGTGTCTTTGTGACTTACTATGGCCTTTCCCTCTGTGTATGTCTGTGTACCCAAATTTCTCTTATCGTATAAGGACACCATTGGTTAAGTGTTCACCCTAATCCAATATACCTCATTTTAACTTAAATCTTCAAAGATGCTAATTCCAAATAAGGATACATTCACAGGTACTGGGGATTAGAACTTGAAAATGTATTTGGGTGGGGATCACAAATCAACTCACAACAATATATTTAACTTGTCACAGTCCATCTTATCTGCCTCTTGAGAAATCTGTATGCACATCAAAAAGCAACAGTTAGAACAGACATGGAACAACAGGCTGGTTCCAAATTGGGAAAGGAGTACATCAAGGCTGTATATTGTCACCCTGCTTATTTAACTTCTATGCAGAGTACATCATGTGAAATGCTGGGCTGGATGAAGCACAAGCTGGAATCAAGATTGCCAGGAGAAATATGAATAACCTCACATATGCAGATAACACCACCTTTATGGAAGAAAGTGAAGAGGAACTTGCTGAAGAGCCTCTTGATGAAAGTGAAAGAGGAGAGTGAAAAAGTTGACTTAAAACTCAACATTCAAGAAATGAAGATCATGGCATCAGGTTCCATCACTTCATGGCAAATAGACAGGGAAACAATGGAAACAGTGCCAGACTTTATTTTTGGGGCTCCAAAATCACTGCACATGGTGACTGCAGCCATGAAATTAAAAGACGCTTGCTCTTTGGAAGAAAAGCTATGACCAACCTAGACAGCATATTAAAATATTAACAAGCAAAGACATTACTTTGCTGACAAAGGTCCATCTAGTCAAAGCTATGGTTTTTCCAGTAGTCATGCATGGATTTGAGAGTTGGACTATAAAGAAAGCTGAGCGCCAAAGAATTGATGCTTTTGAACTGTGGTGCTGGAGAAGACTCTTGAGAGTCCCTTGGACAGGAAGGAGATCCAACCAGTCCATCCTAAAGGAAATCAGTCCTGAATATTCATTGGAAGGACTGATGCTGAAGCTGAAACACCAATACTTTGGCTACCTGATGCGAAGAACTGACTCATTTGAAAGGCCCCTGATGCTGGGTAAGACTGAAGGCGGGAAGAGAAGGGGACGACAGAGACTGAGATGGTTGGATGGCATCACTGACTTGATGGATAAGAGTTTGAGTGAACTCTGGGAGTTGGTGATGGACAGGGAGGCCTGGCGTGCTGTAGTCCATGGGGTTGCTAAGAGTTGGACATGACTGAGCGACTGAATTGAACTGATCTTCAAGTGATATTTTACCACTTTACAAGTGAGAATGTTACCATGGTATACTTTCATTTCTTCTCAGTCTTTGTATTATTGTTTTCATACATTTGCTTCCATACATGTTATAAACTACACACCACATAACCATTTTTTGATGTCAGTAGTGATTTGTCTGTGAAATAAATTTAAAACTAAGAAAATTTATATTTATCCACATATTTTCAATCTCTAGTGTTTTTCTTTTTCTTTTTTTTAATAGATTTATTTACATCTGGTATCATTCTATCCAAAGTATTATTTTAGAAAGCAAATCTTTTGGTGGTGAAATCTTTCGCATTTTGCAAGTCTAAATAGTATTTGGCTCTAGTTTTAAAAATTGTGGTAAAAAACCATATCACTAAATTTACCATGTTTTCCACCTTAAAGTGTATAGTTTAGTAGCATTAGGTACGTTCACATTGTTAAGCAATATATCTCTAGAACTTTTTCATTTTGCAACCCTGAAACTCTGTACCCACTAGATGCTAATTACTCCTCTTCACTCCCCTCAGCCCTTGGTAACTACCTTTCTGCTTTCTGTTTCTATGAGTTTGACTACTTTATATACTTTATGTGAGTGGAATCATACATTATTTGTCATTTTGTGACTGATGTATTTTATTTAGCACAGTGTCCCTGAGTTTTATCCATTTTATAGCATGTGACAGGATTTCCATCATTTTTTAAGAGTGAATAATATTACAGTTTGGGGCTTCCCTGGTGGCTCAGACAGTAAAGAATCTGCCTGCAATGTGAAAGGCCTAGGTTCGATCCCTGGGTTGGGAAGATCCCCTGGAGAAGGAAATGAAAACCCACTCCAGTATTCTTTCCTGGGAAATCCCATGGACAGAGGAGCCTGGCAGGCTACATTCCATGAGATCACAAAGAGTCAACACAACTGAGCGACTAACACTTTAACTTCACTTTCAGTATTATAGTTTATGCATATATGTGTGTGTGTGTATGCATATATCACAATATCTTTTTAAAATTATTTATTTTGACTGTGTTGAGTCTTCGTTGCTACATGTAGGTTCTTTGTTGTGGTGTGTGGGCTTCCCTAGTTGCTACTTATGGGCTTAGTTATGTGGGATCATAGCATCACTGACTCAATGGACGTGAATTTGAGCAAACTCTGGGAAACAGTGAAGGACAGGGAAGCCTGGCTTGCTGCAATCCATGAGGTTGCAAAGAGTTGGACATGACTTAGTGACTGAATGACAACAATATGCCCCTGTACAGAGATCGCCCCTGGATCCCCTACATTGGGAGCACAGAGTACTGGGCCACCAGGGAAGTCACTACACCACAATTTCTTTATCCATTCTTCTTTTGATGGATGTTTGGGTTGCTTCACTTGGTTGTTGTGAATAATGTTGTGATGGATATTGGTGTGTAAATATCTCTTCAGCATCTTGCTCTGAAGTCTATTGAGCTGTATACCTGGAAGTGATGTTGGTAAGAAAGTAAATCTTAAAAGTTCCCATTCCTAGAAAAAAAATTATACATGTATGTGGTGATGGAGATTACCTAGACTTATTGTGGTAATCATTTGGAAATATATACATGTATTAAATCATTATGTTGTGTACCTGAAACTAATATGATGTTGTATGTCAATTATGTCTTTTTTAAAAAGTTTTTTAGCTGCATATAGTTTACAATGTTTCAGGTACAGTGAAGTGATTCAGTTATACATATATAATAAATACATACATGCTTTTTTTCAAATACTTTTTTTTTCCAAATACTTTTCTACGATGGTTTATTACAAGATATTGACTATGACTTCTTGTGCTTTGCCATAGCTCTTCATTGTCTGTCTGTCTTATATATAGTAGTGTGTATCTGTGAATCCCAAATTCCTAATGTATTCCTCCCCTTCTTCCCTTTTTGGTAACCATAGGTTTGTTTTTTGTCTGTGAGTCTATTTCTGTTTTGTAAATAAGTTCATTTGTATCATTGTTTTGGATTCCACATGGAAGTGATATCATATGATATTTGTCTTTCTGTTTCTGACTTTACTTAGTATGATAATAATGATACTGTAAATTTTGTCGTTATGAAAAGAGAAACCAAAGTGTAAATACATGATTAAAACTTTGTCTTTTACCCTAAAATATAAATACATAGGAGTTTCTGTGTTCAAAGAGGGGAAAAAAATAAAGACTGTTTTTGTCAGCTGTGATGAATGTGACTTCTGTGTAACTCGCCATAGAAAGGGTGGGGCGTCAGAGGAGAGGTAAGTCTTGCAGTTGGATATACGCAGCAAGGACATGCAGGAGGGTGTGTGGTGCTTCACTTCTACCAACAGTGACATGAATTGGTTCAAGTACAGTACAAAGGATTTGGTTTATACTAAACAAAGTGAATATATTTGGATTGAAATTTGAGGGATTTTAGTTATACCTATTGATGAAACAGACTTTAATTTTAGTGTAATATATATTGAAAACAGTGTCAGACTTTATTTTTTGTGCTCCAAAAATCACTGCAGATGGTGATTGTAGCCATGAAATTAAAAGACACTTACTCCTTGGAAGGAAAGTTATGACCAACCTAGATGGCATATTAAAAAGCAGAGACATTACTTTGTCAACAAAGGTCCTTCTAGTCAAGGCTATGGTTTTTCCAGTGGTCAGGTATGGATGTGAGAGTTGGACTGTGAAGAAAGCTGAGTACTGGAGAATTGATGCTTTTGAACTGTGGTGTTGGAACTCTTATGAGTCCCTGGGACTGCAAGGAGATCCAACCAGTCCATCCTAAAGGAGACCAGTCCTGGGTGTTCATTGGAATGACTGATGCTGAAGCTGAAACTCCAATACTTTGGCCACCTCATGCGAAGAGCTAACTCATTGGAAAAGACCCTGATGCTGGGAGGGATTGGGGGCAGGAGGAGAAGGGGACGACAGAGGATGAGATGGCTGGATGGCATCACCAACTTGATGGACATGAGTCTGGGTGAACTCCGGGAGTTGGTGATGGACAGGGAGGCCTGGCATGCTGCGGTTCATGGGTTCGCAAAGAGACGGACACGCAAAGAGTGAACTGAACTGAACTGAATATGTATTGACAGAATATGTTTGGGTAATGTACATATATATATTGAATAATAAACTTGAAAAAAGAGTACAGTGTTTAATTTCCATATATTTGTGGTTTTCCTGTTTTTCTTCTACTATTTATTTCTAGTTTCATTTCATTGTAGCCAGAGGAGATACTTTGTATAATTTCAGTCTTCTTAATTGTGTAAAAGCCTGTTTTGTAGTTTAACATGTTATCTGTCTTGAGAATGTTTTTATATTTTGATTCTCTTCTCATTTTCCCTTCTGTAAATTATATAGGTATTTTCTTTGTGATTACCATTCCAATGACTTGAAACATCTTAAAATTATAACAATCTATTTTAAACTGATACTGACTTCAGTTTCCTATAAAATCTGTCTTCCTTTATATCTCTTCCTTTCTCATTACAGGCACACCTTGGAGATTGTGACTTTGGTTCCAGACCACCTTAATAAAGCAAATATCACAGTATAGCAAATCATACAAATTGTTTGGTTTACCAGTGCATATTAAAGTTACATTTACACTGTATATAGTCTGTTAAGTGTGCGATAGTATTATGTCTTTAAAAACAATGTACATGTCTTAAAATACCTTATTGCTGAAAAATGCTATCATCTGAGTCTTCAGTGAATTATCTTTTTCAGGTGATGGGTTTGAAATATTGCAAGAATTAGTAAACTGTGACAGAAAGACATGAAGAGAGTAAATACTGTTGGAAAAATGGTGTCTGACTGGGTTGCTACAAATCTTCAATTTGTACAAAACAAAGTATCTACAAAGCACAATAAAGCAATAAAATGAGGTATGCTTATATATGTTATTGACGATAGTTACTTCTTTTATATTGCATACCAGTAACAAATTTACAACAATTTTTATGCTTTTGTATCTTAAATTCTATATTAGATTGTAAAGTGATTTACACATATACATTATCACACTACAGAATACTTACCTTTACCAGGGAGTTTTATACTTTTGGATGGTTTTGTGTTGTTGCTTATAGTCTTTTTGCTTTAACTGGAAGGATTCCCTTCAGCATTTTGTAGGGCAGGTCTAGTGGTAAGGAACGTCCTCAACTTTGGTTTTTGTAGGAAATTATTTCTCCTTTGTTTTTTGAAGAACAGTTCCCCAAGTTATGGTATTATTGGTTGGCATTTTTTTCTTTCAGTACTTTAAATATATCATCTTACTCCTTTCCAGCCTACAGAGTTTTCACTGAGAAATCTGCTTATAATCTACTAGTAGCCCCTTTGTACATAACAAGTTGCTTTTCCCTGGCTGCTTTTAAGATCCTTTGCCTGTGACTTTTGACAGTTTGATTATAATGTCTGTAGATTTGCAAACTGGCCTCCACACAAGGAGGACAAGGAGAGACTGATGAATGAAGCAGACAACTTCATCTTGGTGGGTGGCAGTTTTATTAAGCAAGGGAATTTACATACAGGGCTTATCTTGGGCAGCTGCAAGGTGAGTAGATCTCCACACCACCTGTCAGAATCTCTAAGTTTACAGAGTGGCTTTAACTGGGTTCAGTCATATATATGCTATCTGGATGGTCTCAACAGTACTGCTGTCTCAAGGCTGTGTCCTTGAAAACGGTTCCTACCATTTTCAAGGGCAGAATGAGCATTCTAAGGACAGAGAGTGGAAGAGAAGCCATTTTGCCCTGATCCAGCTCTCTGGTCATGTCTTCTTGATTTTCTCTTTCAGCAACATCTCTCATTGCAAATCCCTTTAGAGTTTTCCTAACTGGAGTTTCTCGAATATCTTGATTTTGTATGTCCACTTCTCTCCTCAGATTTGGTAAGATTTTGACCATTATTTCTTCTTCCTTTCTTCTCCTGCTGGGATTCACATGATGCATATATGGTTCCATTTGATGATGACCCCAGAGTGCTGTAGGCTGTCTTCATTTTTCATCGTTCATTTTTTTCCTTTTCTCCTCTGCAAAAAAAAAAAAAAAACAAAAACCCACAAAAAACCAAACAACTTTTGCAGTCAAATGCTCTACCCCTGAGCTATACCAGCCCCCGCCCCCCGCCAAATTTGAAAGTTATGTCTTCAAGTTCACTGATTATTTCTTCTGATTTCTTGCCTTTACTTTTGAGTCCCTTTAGTGAATTTTTCAATCTACATATTTACAGCATTCTTAAGTTCTACAATTTCTGTTTGGTTCTTCTTCATAGTTTCCTTCCTTTATTGATTTTCGCATTTTGTTCATTGCATAATTTCCTGATTTCAGTTAGATGTCCGTGTTCTCTTTTAATTCATCAAGCAACCTTGTAACAATTTTTATTTTTTTGGTAATTAATACATTTCTGTTTGTCTCATTAGGGTTAGTTTCTGGAGATTTAATTTATTCCTTTAAATGTGTCTTTTTTCTTGTTTTTTTTTGTATGGCTTGTTACTTTTCATTGGGACTTTAGCATTTGAAAAATCAGGCATCACTCCCAGATTTTTCAATCTGCAATTGTATAGGGAGAACTTTTTCCACTTAGCCTGGCTAGTGATTCTGGAGGCCACTCAAATATTTTCTGAGGACACATACTTTCTGTGCTTTAAGAGGTTTGCTAATTCTTCTTGAAAGCTCCTGCTGGAGGGTCTCTTTGATACCGTGTCCTCTTTGGTGCTCCAGTTTTGGATCTCTACCTAGTCTGTCTGGTAATGGAGATTGGTGCACAATGATGGTTGAGTTCTTAGATATCCCTAATCTGGCCCCTTCATTTCTGTCGGTACTTGGATTCAAATGAGATGGAGAATGGTCCCTCAGGCAGCCCCCTTAAAAGTCAGAGTTTTGAACATAAATTCTACTTGTTTCTCTCACCAGGAAGAGTATGCGAATTGAGGTTTTCCTCCTAATGGTACCACACTGTGTGGGCAGTAAGGGTTCTGGCAAGAGAAAGTGCAGTGAATTTTCCTGCCAACTTTGAGACAGTTGGCTTGGTGTGCACCTGGGGTGCAGGGTCTTTTTCAAAAAGGTCATTTTATTCACATATAGTTATTTATATATATATATATTGTTGTATAGTTGCTAAGTCATGTCTTACTCTTTGCGACCCCATGGACTGTAGCATGCCAGGCTTCCCTGTCCTTCACTTTCTCCCAGGGTTTGCTCAAACTCATGTCCATTGAGTCAGTGATACTATCCAACCATCTCATTCTCTGTCACCTTCTTTTCCTGCCTTCAGTCTTCCCCAGGATCAGGGTCTTTTCCAGTGAATCAGCTCTTTGCATCAGGTGGCCAAAGTACTGGAGCTTTAGCTTTAGCATCAGTCCTTCCAATGAATACTTAGCGTTGATTTCCTTTAGAATTGACTGGTTTGATCTTTTTGCAGTCCAAGGGACTCTCTAGAGTCTTGTCCAACACCACAGTTAGAAAGCATCAGTTCTTCAGTGCTCAGCTTTCTTTATGGTCCAACTCTCACATGTGTACATGACTACTTGAAGAATCATAGCTTTGACTATTAAGAACTTTTGTCAGCGAAGTGATGTCTCTGCTTTTTAATACACTGTTTTTTTATTTTTTATTTTTTTAAATTTTATTTTATTTTTAAACACTGTTTAGATTTGTCATAGCTTTCCTGCCAAGGAGCAAGCATCTTTTAATTTCATGGCTGCAGTCACCATCTGCAATGATTTTGGAGTCCAAAAAAATAAACCCTGTCACCATTTCCATTTTCCCCCCATCTATTTGCCATGAAGTGTTAGGACCAGATGCCGTGATCTTAGTTTTTTGAATGTTGAGTTTAAGTAAACTTTTTCACTCTGTTTCACCCTCATCAAGAGGCTCTTTAATTCCTCTTTACTTTTTGCCATTAGAGTGGTGTTTTCTGCATATCTGAGGTTGTAAATGTTTCTCCCAGCAATCTTGATTCCAGCTTGTGATTCTTCCAGCCCAGCATTTCACATGATGTACTCTGCATAGAAGTTAAATAAGCAAGGTGACAATATACAGTCTTGATGTACTCCTTTTTCAATTTTGAATCAGTCTGTTGTTTTATGTGCATACAGGTTTCTTAGGAGACAGGTAAGGTGGTCTGGTATTGTCATCTTTTTAAGAATTTTCCCCAGTTTGTTGTGATCCACACAGTCAAAGTCTTTAGCATAGTCAGTGAAGCAGAAGTAGATGTTTTTCTGGAATTCCCTTTCTTTCCCTGTGATCCAATGAATGTTGGATGTTTGATCTCTGGTTCCTCTGCCTTTTCTAAGGCAGTTTGTACATCCAGAAGCTCTTGGTTCACATACTGTTGAAGCCTAGCTTGAAGGATTTTGAGCATTACCTTGCTACCATGTGAAATAAGTGCAGTTGCATGGTAGTTTGAACACTTTGACATTTGCTTCTTTGGAATTGGAGTGAAAACTGGTCTTTTCCAGTCCTGTGGCCACTGCTAAGTTTTCCAGATTTGCTGGCATATTGAATGTAGCACGTTAACAGCATCATCTTTTAGGATATGAAACAGCTCAGCTGGAATTCCATCACCTCCAGTAGCTTTTTGGTGGAAATGATTCCTAAGGCACTTCACTTCACACTCCAGGAAGTCTGGCTCTAGGTGAGTGACCACACTGTTGTGGTTATCCAGGTCATTAAAACTTTTTTGTGTAGTTCTTCTGTGTATTCTTGCCACCTCTTCTTAATCTCTTTTGCTTCTGTTAGGTCCTTGCCATTTCTGTCCTTTATCATGCCTATCCTTGCCTGAAATGTTCCCTTGATATCTCTAATTTTCTTGAAGATATCTCTAGTCTTTCCCATTCTATTGTTTTCCTCTATTTCTTTTCATTGTTCACTTAAGAAGGCTTTCTTATCTCTCCTTGCTATTCTCTGGAACTCCACATTCTGTTGGGTATATTTTTCCCTTTTTCCTTTGCCTTTTGCTTGTCTTCTTTTCTCAGCTATTAGTAAAGCCTCCTCAGACAACCACTTTGCCTTCTAAATTCTTTTTCATATTCCTTTCTATTATGATTTATCACAGGATATTGAATATAGTTTCCTGTGCTCTTCTGTAGGACCATGTTGTCTATCCATTCTGTATCCATATTGTTTATCCATTCTGTATCCATTCTATAATAGTTTGCATCTGCTAATCCCAAACTCTCAATTTACCCCTCCCCAAGGCCCAGATCCTTGGCACCCACCAGTTTATTGTCTGTCTGTAAGTATGTTTCATAGGTAAGGTCATTTGTGTCATGTTTTAAATTCCACGTATAAGTGATATATTTATCTTGTCTGACTTACTTCACTTAGTATGATAATCTCTAGGTCCATCCATGTTGCTGCAATGGCATTATTTCATTCTTTTTTATGGCTGAGTAGTAGTCCATTGTATACATGTACCACATCTTCTTTACCCATTCATCTGTGAATGGACATTTAGGTAGTTTAATTAATTCTTACAGTATCCTCAAGACATAAATATTACTCTCCTTTTACAGATGGATAATAGGAAAATTAAACAAGTCTAGTCATTTTACAAGTCCTTTCAGGTGAAGTTCAAATGTTGGAATACTAGGTGTTGGGTCCAAATCCTTCTCTCCTCAGGAAGGAACTGGGATTTTCAAGTTTCCCCCGATAGTGTGTTATTCGGTTGGCAGTGGGGCTTATGGAAAGCCTGTTTCTCAGCTTTTCCTACATACTTTGTTGTGTACCTCTTCTTGTTTGCCTAATATGTAGTAGTTGCTCAGTTAGTTTTCTAGATTTCTTTTTTTTAAATTAATTTTTATTGGCTGTAGTTGCTTTGCAATGTTGTGTTAGTTTCTGCTCGTTAATCAGTTATACATACACATATATCCCCTCTTTTTTAGATTTCCTTCCCATTTAGGTTACTACAGAGCATTGAGTAGAGTTCTCTGTGCTGTACAGCAGGTTCTCATTAGTTATCTATTTAAACTCCAGTGTTCTTGCCTGGAGAATCCCAGGGACGGGGGAGCCTGGTGGGCTGCCGTCTCTGGGGTCACACAGAGTCGGACACGACTGAAGCGACTTAGCAGCAGCAGCAGCAGCAGCAATGTATATATGTCAATCCTAATCTCCCAATTCATCCTACCCGCTCTGTCCACCTTGGTATCCATACATTTGTTCTCTACATCTTTGTTGCTATTTCTGCTTGGCAGATAAGTTCATCTCTACCATGTTTCTAGATTCCTCATACAAGCATTAATAAACGATATTTGTTTTTCTCTAACTTACTTCACTGTGTATGACAGTCTCTAGGTCTATCCAGGTTCTCTTCAAATTGCCCAAGTTCTTTTTATGACTGAGTAATATTCCATTGTATCTATGTACAGCATCTTCTTTATCCATTCCTCTGTTGATGGACATTTTGGTTGCTTCCATGTCTTGGCTATTGTAAATTGTACTGTAATGCATATTGGGGTGCATGTATCTTCTTGAGTTATGGTTTTCTGTGGGTGTATGCCCAGAGTGGGATTGCTGGGTCATATGCTAGTTCTAGTTTTAGCTTTTTGAGGACCCTCCATACTGTTCTCCATAGTGGGTGTATCAATTTACATTCCCACTAACAGTGTAAGAGGGTTCCCTTTTCTCACACCCTCTACAGCATTTATTGTTTATAGATTTTTTCATAATGACTGTTCAGACTGGTGTGAGCTGATATACCTCATTGTAATTTTGATTTGCATTTCTGTAATAATTAGTGACATTGAACATCTTTTCATGTGTTTGTTGGCCACTGGATTTCTTTTAGAGGGATTTGCTCATGTGTAGCTATAGATTCAGTGTGTTTATGGTAGGAGATGAGTTTAAGGGCCTGTTGTGTCACCATTTTGATCTGGAAATCATTGAACCTGGTTTTATAGGTTTTATCAAATTTGGAAAGTTTTGGCCATTACTATTTCAAACATTTTTTTTAATTGCTTCTTTGTCTTAAATTATAGATATATAAGTCTACTCGCTAATACTACGCTAGTTTTTTTCAGTTTTATTTTGAAGTTGCTATTGTTATGTCTTTTAAGTTCACTACTCTTCTGCTATGTCTAATCTTGGGGAGGCTTTTAGGGGGCCTTGTTACTTTAGTGAAGCTGGTGGTATTCAGGGGTACCAAGATTCAATTATTCATACTTATTAATGATAGTATGACTTTGAGGAGGATAAGATGTTGAAAGTAGAGGAATATGCGTTATGTATATTTGGAACAATTTTTTTTTTAAATGAGGCCTAGGAAAGTAAGTGAACAGGTTCTATGAAATTCAGCCACATCTGTAGAATATAATTTCCTCATTATTAGATTACTGCTTAAGCTTGGAAATTAAAATGCTCAATAGTTTATACATGCCAATATAATTGTTCAAAAGCAAGAAGAAAATCAATATTATACAATACACTGCAAGCAATACAGTGTGATACAGTAAACACAAAACAGGATAATCACATGGCCAATAAGGCAGTTGGAGGAAATGGAGGGGGAAAAATCCAAGAGAGAAGGTAAGAGCTTATAGTTGGGACCATATCTTAGTCACTGTTATATGACTCAGGGAAAATATCAAGGAAAACAGACAAATGTAAACACATTTATTGAGCACCTTCTATAGGCCAGGTATGGTGTGGTTCCATTTTTATAACCTTACTGCAAAGCAGTCAGAAAGTTTAGGTAAATTGCCCAACATGTGGTCTACAATGTTTTTCATACACTACGTCTTAATATTAGCCGAATGAATGAATATGTATTCAAATGGAAGTTACAGATTTTCTTTGCTGTGCTTCTAATATTTCCTAGAAAAATGGTAAACTGGTGTGTGGTAATGGCAGTAACATCCTGTGAGTTGGCCACAATTTTGATTTACATGTATTAACTCATTTAGTCCTGACAACACTATGAGGTAAGTAGTCTTTATTTCTCATTTTACAGATGAGGAAACTGAGGTGCAGAGAGGTAAAATAGCTTATTCAAAGTCATCCCATTGGTGCATAGTAAGGCCAGGATCTGAACTTTGAGAAGGGAGCTCCAGGCTGTACTTCACACCTCTGAACTATCTTGCCTCTAGAGACTTGCTGCCTTTCTTCACTGTGGTTCACTTAGTTTTACCTTTGGGCTCAGGCTCAGATCAAGATTTCCCTAATTCCCCTTTATGGCCTCTTACAGAGACTTTGACAAGTACTGCTTCCCAAAGCCAGAGGAAAATATTGACATACTTCCCTACATTTTCTATTGTATAAAAGGCAAATTGAAGTCATGGAGTAAGGGACAAATCTCTTCTGTTTTCAGTTGGCAAGGGAAGTGAACATATAAGTCAATCTTGCTATTTCCCAGATGACTATCTCGGCATCTGAAGAAGCAAAATACCCAGAATTTACAGAGAATTTATTTGATTTACAAATCAAATGGGTCAAAGGCGTGAACAGAAAATTCACAAAAGAAAACAAGAGGCCAGTACCTCTATTTCATAATCAAATTTAGCTAGATTCATTTTTATGCTTTTTTCCTCAAGATTGGAAAACTTTAAAAAGATTGATGTAGCTGAAACTGGAGAGGGATAGTCAGGAGGTAGAGGGGTGAGAGACAGTGAAAAGGTAGTGGGATCGATGGATTATAGATTCTGGTAAAGCGAAGTATGTGGTGTGAGGAGGAAAAGATGGGAAGGACGGGAGGTAGTGACCAGAACATGGAGTTTTATAACTGACAATGTGAAGAATTTGAGTTTATTGATAACGATAAGGTCTAGAGAAACAATTTGATAAAAATACATGCCACTTTATGTAGGACTTCCCAGGTGGTGCTAGTGGTAAAGACCCTGCCTGCCAATGCAGGAGACCTAAGAGATGTGCTTTGATCCCTGGGTTGGGAAGATCCCCTGGAGGAAGGCATGGCAACCCACTCTAGTATTCTTGCCTGGAGAATCCCATGGACAGAGGAGCTTGGCAGGCTACAATCCATGGGGTCACAAAGAGTCAGACATGACTGAAGTGATCTAGCATGCACATGTGTATGTAACTTAAGAGTTCCTAGTAGCCAGATTAAAAAAAAACAGCAGATAAAATCAATTTTAATGTGTTTATTTAACCCAGTATATCCAAAAGAGTAACATTTCAACATGTAATCAAGATTGAGATATCTTGCATTCTTTTACATTGAAAATCTTTAAAACTTAATGCGTATTTTACACTTACAATGTATCTCAATTTAGACTAGTCACATTTCAAATGCTCAGCAGCCACAAATGACTAATGACTATTATATATTGGATGGCACAGGTCTAGAGTATGACCATGGGAATAAGTGGTATGATAGAGACACCAAGGTGTTGAAAGGGTCACCTATGTGAATACTGGAATCACTAAGAATGTTTTTTAGTCACTAAAAAGCACATATTAGACTTATATGAAATGAGTTGGAAAGCTAAGATATATAGTGAAGTGAAAATTTCCAGTATATGTATGGATAATACCATTTATTTAAAAATATGTAAATTACAAAGGAAGACTATAAGGAAAGAGTCGTGCTAACTTAGTAGTTACCCCTGGAGAATGGAGTAGAAATAGGATGGAGTGGGTGTGAAGGGGGACTTTCATGTCTCACTTTTTATTCTTCTGGATCATTTGAATATCTCACAATGAGGTTTTCATGTACTTGTTGCTTAATAATTTTTAAGAGTTAATATTAATACCATTGATGTAGTTATCTGCTTGACTTGGCTCCCTCTCTCCCTCCCTTCACCTGCCTTTCCCTCAGTTTCAAGTATCATGAATTATTCTGAGAATAGAAGCCGAATGGCTTACTGGCCATTTTTTTTTTAATTAGTAGGAGTGTATGTGTTTCAGATTGTTATATTTGATGCTGTAAAGCACCTTGTTAAGATTTCCATTTCTGCTGTAGGTTGCCTGGGGCCTCAGATGACCAAATCCTTAAATCTCAAGATGAACATGATTAAGACAGAGAATAAGCTGTGAGATTCCATTGCGTGTCTTGTTCATCAGTGTTCATTTCTGGTACTAAGTTTCCTTAATTAAATGTGTAGCTCAGGAGTGCTGTAGCAGACTTAAGCAGCATGCTGTGACCTCCTTTAGATTAACCTTCTTGAGGGCAAGGACTGAATCTTTGTACCCCTGGTACCAGTATTAATAGCAAATAGATACTCAATAAATGTTCTTTCTTTCAAAAATATTTATTTGGCTGTGCTGGGGCTTAGTTGCAGCACATAGGATCTTTAATCTTCACTGGGGCAAGCAGGACCTTTAGTTATGGCATGTGAAGTCTTTAAGTTCCAGCATGTGGGATCTAGTTCCCTGACCAAGGGATCAAACCCAGACCATGAAATATTCCAATGGCTGTCTGCCCTGGGAGCATGGAGTCTTAAAAGTCTCTAGACCACCAGGAAAGTCCCAATAAATGTTCTTTAAATAGCATAGTGAATTTGTTAATGATTAAGAGCTACTAAGTATACTGAATGAGAGTTCAGAGGAATGGGCTGTTACGTTATTTCTATATTGATTTCTTGTGAACTTTCAACTTTCCCTTCAAAATTTAGGACAATGTCACTTTTCGCCATAGCTTTCCCTTCTGCACAAGTATTTAACAGCTACATCCTCAGTATGCTCACACAATTACAGGTATACCTCTCAAACCCTCTCATGCTGTGTGTTCACATTTCTAATTGTGAGTTTCTTCTGGGTAAGGGCCATTTCTTATTAAAAGTAACACAATGCCTGAGACCTAGCAGGTGCTCCATGTTTATGAATGAATAAATATATAAATGTATAGATTAGACCCTGGGGCCTCAAGCCCATTTCCATATATAATAACGAAACAGAGACAAAATCTACATTTATTTACTATTTATTGAGCACCTGCTGTATACTGGGCAAAAGGAAAAGAGACAAACTGTCTATCCAGAACTATTTTTTTAACTCTTTCAGCAATGCCTGAGTCCTTATAAAAAAGTTCATTCAGCTGATTTAGTGTCCATTCATTCTTCAGTTAATCTTCATGAACAGTTTTCTCAAGTGTACTTTCAAATATTGCATAGTGCTGCAGACCATGAAATATTCCAAAGGTTGTCTGAAGGATGAGAGGGATCACCATTGCTTTTATCTCCGTATGACAAAGCAGCAGCCAATAAAGTAAAACCCTTCCTTTTGGTGGCATGGGAACAGTATGATACCTAAAAAGGAAAAAGAGTTAAGGACTTCGTCTGGATGTAAATTCTATGGAACATTTGTTGATTTCTCCTAAATTGATCATTTCTGTTCTAGATCTTTCATGTAGAAAGCAAAAAGGGTTAAAATTAGCTATTTGAAATATGAAACCATGATATCTTAATTAAAATGTGTCACTGGCAGCTAAAGAATAAGGAGAATTTATTAACATTAAAAAAAAAATTTGGAAGTATGGAGGTAGGGAAGGGAGGAGAAAGAAAAGAAGGAACAAGAAGATGGACTTACTTGAATGCCAGACGTCCATTTTTAGAAAAAGCCAAAGCAGTGGGATATAAAACACCACATGCTATGCCAATCAGTGAGCTTCTAAGAACACAATTTTCCTGGCTTATGTTACCTGGAAAACAAAAGTAAATTTGGCTATTAAGAGTCTTGGGTTCTTATACTGTACTTATTTGCATTGTCCTCAACCACAGCAAAATAGTTGAAAGAATGCTAGAAATTCAGTGTATGGTACAATATACTGAATGCATCAAAAATTTTAAATGTTTTTATTACACTTTATATAAGGATAAGCTTACTTCTTACTTATACAGCTGGTGCAAAAGCAATTTCACAATGAAGAATATTAAACTAGCAGACCAGATATCTGGATTCCAGATTAGTACATTTGCATTGTCTGTATATCAGTCATGTGCTAGGGATACAGTGTAACACAACAGACCCAACCACTGATCTTCAGGTCAAGTCTACTAAGAAAGAAATGCATTAGACAAATACTTAAACGTGCACATGCTTTGAAGGTAAAATGAATAGAGAATGTATGGAGAAACTTAACCTGAGGGAATCAGAGATTTCCCTGGAGATGAGGTATTTAAGCAGGTACCTGATGAACAGGGATCATGGGTTCCATCAATTACTAGCTGTGAAACTTAAAGTACGGGAAGTAACTTAGGAAGTTCCTGAAGTTCCTCAGGAAGTAACATCAGACGCCCATAATATACCAGATACTATGCCAGGCATTCAGCATACATTATCTTAATTTTTAAAACAATCCTGAGGTAAGTACTATTAGTCCTAATTCATAGATACAAAACAACTGAGTCTCTTAAAACAAGCATGTCTCTTAAATGACTTGCCCAGTGTCACAAAACTTAAGTGAAATATGTAGTATACCAAAGCCTGCTTTTTTTCTAGTACATTATGTTGCTTCTTAGTGTACCTGAACCTGTCTCAGCTTAGTATCTTACCTGTTAAAAAAAAAAAGCCACAATACTATTTTTCCTGTCTGATTAGGAAGACTATTGTGGCATTTAAACAGGACAATATATGTGAAGGTACTTTTGTTAGTGGTAAAGAAATATACACATGTAAGGGATTATTATCAGCAGTAGCAACAGTATATGTTAATGAGTAATTTTACTTAGATATAAACACATGATATGCTAATGAATTTAAAATTACCTGAACACAAAGCATCTGTTACAAGAAGCTTATAAGAAACTATGGTAGACAAAAATGGAAGTGCAGTCAATGATGCATATGTCTTCAAAACATCATGCGTGACCTTGAAGCGATGTCTGAAAATGAAGTTTGTCAACATTCCAGAGAAAGCAGCTGTTGTTCCAAAGGTCAGTGTTCCATATATATTTAAAGTCCTAATTGGAAAAACGGAGTGAAAGTTAAGTTCAACATAATACTCTTCTAACAGATATATCCTTTCCTGTGTAGTCATTCGTTATTATATATTTATGCAACATCACATTTTTCTTAAGCATTTACTCTGTGAAAGGTATTTTCTTTGTGCTAAGGCTGGAGCAGTGAATAAAGCGGGGAAAAAAACAAAAAAATCCCACCCCTCATGGAGATTGCGTTCTAATGAGAGGATAATATAATTCTCTTTCTGAGAACAGTGTGGTTCTAAGATGGAGCTCTTTTAAAGAGAAATAAATTTTGGCCAAAAATAAGGATCAGTACTTCCAATGTAGCCAAATTTTATAAGCTAGCTAAATCCAAGAATACTGTTCTTTCTACTGTAAGAATTAATTTGCTTAAGGTCATCTGAAAAAAGTTGTTGACATTTGGTTAGGTCTTCTAGAAAATAACTATTTAAGTAGTCCAGATACATTTAAAGTATTTCCAAAACTTCAAATAAACTTGAAAGATCTAGTTTTGCTTATTCTGACTCATACCTAAATCCAGAAATGTTGAACAATTCAGATTAATGTCCATTGATTTTATTCTTGAGCTCTATTAAAATCTAAAAGTCAGAATGGTAATGTGAGACTATATGTACATCATGGAATCCTGTATTCCTTTTTGCTGAGCTCAGCAGTGTGGCTGAAGTAAGAAATTCTAAACTGAATTTAATTATAATCGATAATTAATGTAAGTAGTCCTCAAATGGTGTTCTCTTGATTACCTTTAATTAAAATATGCTTATTGCACAGATAACATTTCAACAATTTGAGAAACAAAGGAATTTCAAGAGACAAATTATCCAGTCTCAGTATTGTAACAAACGGCTATTTTCATCTGCTCATGTTTCCCTCCAGTTCTTTTTTTAAAAAAAGCTTTCTTCATAACCAACTCAGTACAGTTAATAGGATCTTAGATACCTAGAAACCATGGCAATACAGAAGATCTACAAATAAAGTTATTGACTTTCAGTCTGGGTGTGTCTCTTACTTTTCTTTTCTAAGGCATTCAATTTTTTTTTCTATGATTTCGATGACTACTGGTTTGCTGAGTTTTGCATCTCCTAGAGAAGGCCTGGACTGACCATGTGTGTATGTTGGTATCTTGATGTCCTGGAAAACACAAAATTCAGAACCATAATAGCTAATGATGTTAATAGTAAATCTTATAAATTCTACAGATTCAGATTAAAAAACATTTAGACCCTAGTAAAGTATCAAGTACTGTCATCTGCTTTCACATCCTTTGTTAATTCATTCATTGTTTAGTGGGCTCTTATCTTTTAGACAATGGTTTTTTGATTCATGTAATAACTTTGAGAAGCTGGTAGGAAAATGGTCATCTCTACTTTTATGGATGAGACAAACAAGGTTCAGAGAGGTTGACTTGCCTTAGGACTTGATGTAGAAGGATTAAGTTACTCAGGTATTTTTGTTTTCCTTACAGTTTTCCCTGCAGGTAGCCAGGCCTGTTGTAGTTCTCCACACTGTAGCTTTTTCAGAGCTGAAAGTAAACAGTAGCTACCTGTTGACAACCATTTTTATCCTCTGTCTCATGAAAGCCCGAGTTTTGGGGATTATGCTGGGTTTGTTGGAGAGGTAGGAGCAGGAGTTTCTTTGGAAACCCGTGAGAGAGAACATCAGGAGGAGGGACACCTTCCAGACTAGGAAGAGGCAGTGGATGGCTACCTTGGATTATGTAAGTTACATATCTAGCTCGTGAGGAGCACCTGGGGCGGAAGTAGGGCCTTTGCTGGAAACTGTTACATGGTAATATCAGGGGGCCTGGTCCTAAGGCACTGGACTCCAAGGTTGGAAAGTTCCTGTCTCCCAAGTGTGATGCATAGACAGTTGCTAATATTGAGGGACCATGAGGTTTGGCCAGTAGCATCTTAACATAAGGTGAAAGTTGCTCAGTCGTGACTCTCTGCAACCCCATGAACTATACAGTCCATGGAATTCTCCAGGCAAGAATACTGGAGTGGGTTGCCATGCCCTCTTCCAGGGGAATCTTCCAACCCAGGGATCAAACCCAGGTCTCTTGCATTGCAGAGATTCTTTACTGTCTGAGCCACCAGGGAAGCCCAAGAATACTGGAGTGAGTAGCCTATCCCTTCTCCAGCAGACATTCCCAACCCACAAATCAAACTGAGGTCCTCTGCATTGCAGGCAGATTCTTTACCAACTGAGCTATCAGGGAAGCCATCTTAACAGAAACCAGTGGTTAAAAACAAAACAAAACAAAACTAGGCTTTCAGAAAGGACCCTTTTAAAATATTTTGCTCTGGGTAAGACTCTCAGATTTTTGTGAAAAGTCTTAATAGTATTTGTTACATCATTTGGCACACTGGCATTATGGGATTCCAGATTAGCTAGTGAATAGATTAAAAAAATCTGTGTCCTTCACAATTTATATGAATCCCTATGTTAACAACATTTGTGGTCAAGGGCAGACTCATAAGTCTCAAATTTCAGGAGTCCTGGGCAAGAGAATCAGAGTGGATTAAACATAAAGGACATAGAAGAGACTTAGTAAGATTTTAAACCTTTCGTGTGCACAAGAATCACATGAGCAGTGTACTTGACGTGCTGTCTCTTGAGCTCCCTATTGAAATATCTGGGCTCAGCAGGAGTAAAGTCCAGAAATCTGCACCAGTGATTCTGATGCTGGTAGTCAAATGGACACATGTTGAACATCACTGTAATGTGAGAGTTGGACTGTGAAAAAAGCTGAGCGCCGAAGAATTGTTGCTTTTGAACTGTGGTGTTAAGATTCTTGAGAGTCCCTTGGACTGCAAGGAGATCCAACCAGTCCATTCTAAAGGAGATCGGTCCTGGGTGTTCTTTGGAAGGAATGATGCTAAAGCTGAAACTCCAGTACTTTGGCCACCTCATGCGAAGAGTTGACTCATTGGAAAAGACTCTGATGCTGGGGCAGGAGGAGAAGGGGACGACAGAGTATGAGATAGATGGCTGGATGGCATCACTGACTCGATGGACGTGAGTTTGAGTGAACTCCAGGAGTTGGTGATGGACAGGGAGGCCTGGCATGCTGCAATTCATGGGGTCGCAAAGAGTCAGACATGACTGAGAGACTGAACTGAACTTAACTAATGAAAGGTCGATTCAAACATATCAACATCCTGAGGGCGACTGGATGAGATGGTTGGATGGCATCACCGATTCAATGGACATGAACTTGGGCAAAGTGGGAGATGGTGAGGGACAGGGAGGCCTGGTGTGCTGCAGTCCATGGAGTCACAAAGAGTCTGATACAACTTGACCACTGAACGACAACAATCAACGTCGTGAAGGTATGGGCTCTCTTGAATATTTGTATGGTATTAAACAAAGAGTAATAATGGACCAGTTTATTTCCCTATCAGTGAAGAACTATAATCGAGCCAGTTCTTTTTCTTTAAATTATCTGGGAAGACAGGAAAAAAAAAAAAAAAAAATTTTATAAATTCCAATTTCTCACAAACTAGATTTAATCTTTTGCCTCTCTGACATCTAAATGGCAAATGGAAGAAACAAGATAGCAATATAGACAGATTCTATATCGAATCCATCTAATGTACATGAAGGCAGATGTCAGTAGCATGATAACCAGAAACTTGGGAAAACTTTTTGTTTCCCTGTCATTCAATTCACTGAAGTCCCTTATTACTCACAAAACTTTCAGACAATGCCGTGTACCAACTTCCTATCTCGTCTACCTCAGTATATAGTGAACACAAACATCCAGAATTAGGATCCTAAAATACTGAAACAGGACAGCAAATGTTTACTGGATACCTAGTTTTCCTAAGGCACTGTTATTAAAGCAGAGAAATATACTGATAACTTCCTGACAAGTTTTACAAGTACTGAAATGTACAGATTTTGCTATAACGCACATTTCATCTAAAAAGTAACGAGTTCAAGGCCACTCAACTGGTCACCACGATTCAATTACACCAGTAATACTGCATCGTGCAAGTTTATAACTTTCAAAGTATCTAATGGTTTTGTAGTGCTTTTATGTGTATCAATTCACTTGACTTTGAGAATTTTATTCATCAATCATTCATCTTTTGCTCAAACATTCACCTGGTATTTGAAAGTCCCCCAGTTAAGCAAGATGTAGTCTTGTCCTCAGAACCCACTACCAGGGCAGAAGTCAGGATAGAATGGCAGGGGGTTTAAAGTACAAAGGCCCCAGGCAAGAGAAAACAGGCTCCATCATTCAGGACTAAAGTTTAGGTCTCCTTCTTTCTCCGCACCTCTTTTCACAGCAACTGGGGATTTAAACGTGCCTTGCATGGAGTTGGGGAACTGTCCTGTTTAGACTTTCAGGTTCCTTTTATGCGCATCATTTCAGAAGAGTGCGCCAGCACTTGAGGTCGCAGAAATCACGGGCCTCAGCACCCTGGGTTTCCGCCTACCTTAGGCACTTCCGCAGCTCCCACCGGCACCACACCGGCAACCCGCACGTCGTCTCCAGCCTCACGCCCGAGCGCCGCCATCTTGGCGACTCACGTGACTGGCGGTGGGCGGGGACGCAGGGCTCTCGGGTCCGGAAGGGTCGCGGGCTCACGTCTACCGCCCTCAGCCCCGGCCCAGTCAAAAGCCGCGCCCTCCGTCCTGGTTGTGATTGGGCGCGGTGTCTGGAGGCGCTCATTGGCTTCAAGGAGAGCCGGACGCCCGTGGGCCCGCCCCCCGCCCCCCGCCCCCCGCCCCCCGCCAGGCCCTCATCCCCGGCTTCTGCTATTTGTGAGCTTGGCTCCCTCGTTCTCGCATTCTGAGGGAAACGTGGACCCGTCCTCGCACACAGAATGTGGCTGCGCGTGTTTCTCTCCTCAGGACACCTCCGTTAGCTGTGGCCGAGCTGCCCGCCCCCTTCACTTCTTCAGGGTGCTCGCCCCTCTGGCCCAGCCCGTGTGTTAAGGCTCCAGCTTCTCGGGCACCTCCTCCCTAGAGCCCCCAACCGGCCGCCGGAGCAGCCCCGAGTAGCCTCCTCCCCTCACAGCCGTCAGCGTCTCCTCTTCAGTCTCTAGTCCCCTCACATGCCATCCGTTTACCCCGCTTGGGAAGGGGCCGGAGAGAAATTTGCCCCTCCACTCCCCTAGAAGACCCCCCTTGCCAGCCGATGTTTCGAGGTGGGGGTGAAGGGGGCGCTGCGCGAAGGCCTGGCCCCTTTTGTGCACGTTCAGTGCCCGGCAGTGTCTCCCAGACCAGCAACCCCCGACCCTCCCGTCTCCGCGTCTTAGAGAAGCCAGAATCGCGAGTTATATAATTTCTAGTGTTGCTGTTTCTCCTGCCTGAGGAAACACTTCATCGCGTGGAGGGGTGCGGGACGTTTCTGTGCTCATCTCTCTAAGAACGGGGTGTGGGCAGAGGGGTGGCCGGCGGTAGCAGAGGGATTTCTGGTCTTTTCTGCGAAAGGAAGGTGGGTAGTTTGGAGAGAGAGACTGAGAGAAAAAGGGTGGATGTGGAAGCCACGCAGCCGAACTCTCTCCCGTTTAGGAAACCGCAAACCGTTTGCCCAGCTTATGCTCACATGCCTAATACTACTACAGCGTCTCAGAAAACACCTTTGGGGGAAGGTCTGACTTGTCTCGAGCAGTCTCACTGTTTTTTCCTCGCCGGATAGGGAGCTGCCTGGATGCGAAGAGATGGCATGATTTGACTGACTCCAGTGTGAAGAGATCTTCGCCAACTCATCCTGCATCAAGTGCCCATTGAGTAGCACTGTCACTTTAATGTCTCCATGCCAAGGGATTGCTTTCCTTCTTTCCAATCCTCTCGGTTAATACATGGGAGGATCAGAATCAGAGGGGCATTAAGGATCAAGCCTGAGGGGCTTGGAGAGCACAGAAGAAAAAAAAAAAAATGAAAGTGACAGCAAGCTGGATCCTGTCTCACTGAGGGGGTGAGGTCCGGAACTTCGGGTCCAGTAAATAGAAAAGGGCCTTTCAGTCTGGGTTCTGCCCCCAGAAAACTGTCCAAACTCACCCCACCTATTTTAGAGACCATTAAAGAGGTTTTAAAAAGTATTTTGGAGAGGTGAGGGTTTAAAATTTTTCTCTAAAGAATTTGAGGGTCTTTATCATCAACCAGTTCATCTTTGATCATGTGTTGAGTAATGAGACAGCTGTGTAAATTTGTTTTGTGCCTTAATTGAGTTAGTCATTGAACTCCAGAGATATTGCTGCCTGAAGAGGAGTTTTAATAATGTTTTCTATGCTTACAATAATTTTCTTTTTAAGCAGAATAACTATTTTAGAAGCATTGAAAAACTTGAAAAACTCAAAAGCTGTTTTTCTTTAAACTCCTTGGGCACTGTCAAAGTTTGTGGGAAAAAATACATCATTTTTTCTTTATTTGGAAGAGAAGACTGCCTGGATTTCAAACAACCAAGAGGTTTGCAACAGTTACCTGGCCCTTGGCCTCCATCCAGCTGGATCAAGTCGAGACCTGAAAAGAGCTCTTGAATCCTGTGGCATTGGAAAGACCCAAGAATGCCAGTCAAGAAGAAAGGTGGGCTATGAGGTTTCCTGTATATGTTTGTCCTTTTTCTTGGTTCTGGTATTTGCAATTTAAATTGTATTCCATTTGAGAGTAAAGTTTTGCTTGGGGTGTAGTTCTTATAATAATGTCTTTTCTGTGGTGCATCATTCAGTTAATACTGTTTTGCTAAAAGAAAGTGAAGTAGGGCTGTCCTATTTAATTATAGACATTTGTGGTTTCCAAATCAGGTGGTCTAAATCACCATTTTGTAATCAGCGAAAATTTGATACCACAGGTTTGGGACTTTCTTTCCCTTGTTTTCTTAACTTGTTAAAGATGACTTTTACATGGTCTTTAAAAAAGAAACATGCACAGTGCAGCTCTTCTTTATGGCTTAAATATTTATCAAGTGAATTACATAGTTGTAAAAGGTAACAAAGTTGCTTGCAGTGTACACAATTGTAGATTATCTTTTGATTAAGAATAGATTTTATGTTTGGATTTACTCTGGTGTAAGTCTTCCCTTTTGTGGTAAATCACAACTTTGGTAACTGCTGTGTATACATTATCCAATAACATTACTGGCAAATTTCCCAAATGAGGTAAACACTGGACTCCTCCCCCACCAGTTGATCAAGATCTGGTGAGTTGCTGAAGTATCGTATATACACCTTGGGATTCTCTTTAGCCTAGATCTACCTCAGGTGAACCTTATTTCTAAGGATCCTTGTGAACCTAGGTTTTTTTTTTTTTTTTGACGTGGTATAGAAAACCAAATTGACTATAAAATAGTTTTTTTTTTTTAATAGTTTTAAACTAAAATTTGTATCAACACTTTGAACTCCACTGTAGTAGACTAGTGTAGATCCAAATGTTGACCGGTTATGGGAGTTCCTGCAGTCTAAAACTAAAGCTTAGGATGAAGGTTAAGGTACAACCTGGCTCTGTATGATGTTTAATCATACCTGTGGATTTGGAAGGTATACTGAGGAAACTTAAAATCAGATTCTTTATCCAACTGGTGTCTCTGGAGATGGGCAATGATATATAATACCTGTGAAACACCTAGACATCTAGTACACTGGGATTTTAAGACTGGGCTTGTTTCCTCCCCTTGCTCTCCTCCATAATTACTGAGAGAAGTAAACTCTCCACGAAGTTTTGGAGCTACTTTTGCCCAGACTTGACATCATTGGTTTATTTAGAACAAGGATGGTTTGGGAAATATAGCCAATAAATGGTATGTCTCTTTGACTTATTTGGCATGCAGGGTATTTTTATTCTTTCTACCATTTATTGTGCTGTAGTTAGTATTCCTTTTGGATTTGTTTTAAACTAGTAATTGAATTAAACACTGTGTGTGTGTGTGTGTGGTGTGTATGTGTGCGTGTGTGGTGTGTGTATGGAGAATGAGGGGGTGAAAAGGTATCTGGGAAGAGAGATGAAGAAGGGCACTGATATTCTAGGTAAAACTTAACTAATCAGGGTGAACTTAAGGTTTCTAAACCCAGCAGACTGAGGTTGTTAAAAGTTCCTACCTTTAAAAGAAGTTATAAAAATTGCTGATCCATTATTGAAAACTACTTTAGGAGAAATAATTTATTTCCTTCCTCCTTCTCTCTTCTTTCGTCCCTTTCTCTTCTCTTAAAACTGTTAGTACTAAGATATATATTTTAAATATTATAGACCACTAACCAAACAAGTAACGACAGGTACATTATATTTTTAATTAGCTAAGCTTACTGTCTGTACTGTTCTATAACATACGTAAAACAAATACTTGAAAGTATAACCTAGATTTATTCTGCAGGGAGCACAGTCCTCTGTCATCTTAAATCTTTTTTTCTTTCTTCATTGTTGTTGCATGTAGCTAGGATGGAAGAGTTGGCTTCATGTAATTTTAAGCAATAACTATCCTCATAGAACCATGTTTATACATTGTTGAATATATTCTTACTACAATAAGAAAATTTCATAAGACAGATTTTTCACTTGTGAAACATTTTGTATGTTATTGTGAAAGTAGAGAGTGGTTGCTCTGATTGGTAACGTGAACCATGGTGGGAAGTGGGAGTGGGTGTTACATCTCACTAAGTACATTTTTCTTTTCTTTTTTTGCTGTTCCCCGACCAGGGATTGGACCCATGCCCCTGCAGTAGAAGCATTCTTAACTCCTGGGCCACCAGGGAAGCCCCTAAGTACATTTCTAGCTGCTATTCTTGACTGTTCTTAGATAAGCCAAAGCTACTGTATCTCAAACCCCTATATTCACTGCTAGTTTGTTTTATGACATTACTTAACTACATCTTACACTCACTTGCTTCACATTTTTATAGATTTCAGTTTTATCAACAGAACATGTCATTTCTTCTTCAGAGATATTTTTCTCCCAACAGTTGCTTTTCATTCAGAATTCTTTTTTCTATGGTAGTAATTTGATTTGCTCCCAGCTAAGCCTTTTTGATATCTTTGACCTATTTTAAATTCTGAAAATTCAGGGCTGATCCAAGATAAGTTGTATCAGCATTCTCTGATATGATGCAAGATCATGATGTATAGTAAGGGGCTATTTCAGCAAGACTTATGAATTGATCTGATTTCATGTTAGATTGATGCAAGAAATAAAAGTTAATGATAGCTGTGTTATACCCTGTGCTTTTTGCAGAAAGCTGCTTTTTTAATGATAACATATGTTTCAACAGAATTTTTTAGTACATTGCAGTACATTTTTTGAGCAATTTTTTTGTTCCCTTTATTGTCACTAAACGTGGGGAAAAAAAATCAGTGCTTTTAATACTTTGAGACCAATGCTTATTTCATTTCTCTGTTTTTAAAATATTGTGCTATTCTGTGCTTCTTTTAAATTGGTATAGAAGTGTATCTGATGTTATTAATATACATGACATTTTATTTCCTTTGACTTCTTCTTTTGCAACTGTTCTTAGTGATGTAATGGAGTATGTATGCTATCTAGTGAAACTTAAACATGATCATTTTCATAATTCATTGTTTAGACATTGTTCTTTTTAAAGGAAGTTGAAGAATGTTGTGTAATTGGAATCCCAAGAGATGATATTGCCATGTATCATGCCATGTATCATTCTTGAAATTGAGATTGTTGTTTCCTGGGCTTACACTCTTTCCTATTGGTTGACTGTATACTTCATAAAAGTGTCATTTCTGTTTTTCTCCTTTCCCCTCCTCCTGGGAAGGAAACTTATAACTCTTAAGTTTATTGTTTCCTTAAAGTTTTCTTGTTTCCTGCACTTTGTGGCTTAACTTCATTTTTGTAGGATCTCACTATTTTATATTTGCCTTTCATTATCTGGGTATGGACTTCCCTGGTAGTTCAGTGGTAAAGAATCTGCCTGCCAATGCCAGAAACGGGGGTTTGATCCCTGGGTCAGGAAGATCCCTTGGAGAAGGAAATGGCAATCCACTCCAGTATTCTTGCCTGGGAAAGCCCATGGACAGAGGAGCCTGGTGGGCTACAGTCCATGGGGTGGCAAAAGAGTTGGACATGACTTAGCAACTAAACAACAATAATAATCTGGGCATACTCTTTTTCTATCTCTAGCTTTTCTTCAATTATTAAAATAATTTCATTTGATTATCTAAAAAGGGGAAAATATGTAACTAAATTTATTGGCTGTGAGTAGCTATTTTATCCCTTTTGTATATACTTCACCAAGTTTTTGTTTGAATTTTTGTGTTTGCCATACCAGGGTTATTATCCAGATACTTTATTCCATTTCAGAAAAACTTGTTTTTTCATTTTCCAAGCTAGTAGAATTCAAGAGTTAAGCCCCAAATCTTCCCAGAGAGGGATGGGAAAAGGCAGTTTTCAGACTTTTGTAATTTCTGTAAATTAAAATAAGATAACTTCCTAAAGATTTTCTTAAATTTGAAATCCTTCAAAAGAGTCATCTTGACCTTGGTTAAGAGAGTTATTAAAAGTCATGAAGCCACAGACTCTTGATGTTGGAAAATAATTATCAATCCAGGAGGCATCTTGGAATGATAAGAGATCATTCTGGAGAGAAAAATAGAAGAATATTCTTTGTATTAAAGTACTGATTGAGAGTATGTTATGAAGCAAACAGTAGGCATCGTTCTAAAATTGTTAATTGAATTTATTTTGTAGTTCTTATGTATAGGGAAAGTTGCAAATGATATGCTAATAAATTGATACCATACACTATTTGAACTGTTAGGTTTTTGGGAAACTGTCCAAGTGCTCCATTCATGATAGAATATTTGATCTTTCTTTTAGGCCTTTGATTGGTTACATCTTTGGATAGAAAAGTCTAGTCAATGAGAAGATGTACACAAAATATTGGACTTTTAAAACATTGAATTCACATGTTTCACTCATTTATGCCTTTGCCAAACAATTAATTCCTCACTCTTCTATAACAATACATTCCGTAAACTGTAAGGATGTTCTTTCCTCTTTCTTAATTATATACTCTCATTATATTCTCTTATTTCTTAATATTTACCATGTAGCCACACAAGTGGCTACAAAACATATGTTTTTAGTATAATGCTGAGGTGCATAAAATCTTTTTTTTTTAAACTGGGGCAAGAGGACATGTCCCCGAGCTATAATTCCTGCTCAGGAATTTGTAGCAGTCAAGGCACGAGGGCTCTGTATCCTCAATGTAGGTTGCTTTGTCAGCAAAGGATCATGAGTTTTACCTCAGTCATTCTGAATTCCAGGTAGTAAGCTTTCTGCATAGGTTTAGTTTTTAGTTTTACAAAGCTATTTCAAGAATTATGGCCCAATCACCTCCATTATGAAACATTTCTCCTGGCCTCATTTGTTTTAGGATTGAAGATTCAAGTGGAAATGATGTATTATAAAGTAGAAAATCCTGTGAAAATAAATTATTAAGTTAAAACTTCCAAAGATTATGAGTAAGATTGTGTATCTTATTTCTCCTGATGGCACATCTTACCAGCCGTTAAGGCCCTAGGTCTGTTAGCACAAGGCTCTGAGGGGTCTGTAGAGTATCTGTCATTTTGGAGAGCTGTGACATCTTTATCATTGAATGTGTGGTGAGACCTGAAATAAGCCTGTTAAGTTGTGTTCTATTTAAAATACCATATAGATAATAAACTAAAAATTTATTTTAGAAGGTAAACTTGTGTACGTATTTAAGGAAATAGCTTTCCTTCCATTTAATTATTCAATCATTTATCTATTCAACGGAGATTTATTGAGTGCCTGTTAATAGGCACAGGCACTGTGCTAGGTGTATGTTTTGCAGTGGCAAACGGTATTCAGTCTGACTTTATGATGCTTAAAGTTTATTAGGGGACAGATAGGGAAAGAGGCAATTTCAGTGTTGTGTTTCATGTTCATTTCTTTGAACCATGTCCTCCATCATCATCAGTTGCAGTGATGTGGGAGAAACCTAGACCTGGCTCAGAAGACCTGGCTTCCAGAAGAAGGGACAAGATTAGATAATCATTGACCAGGACTCCTATTCTGTAGATTTAGGTGTGTAAGAAATATCTTCATTTTCCACAGTTCAGCTTTGTTTCTGACTCGTAATTCCTAAGTTATGGGCAGAATCACTCCAATCCATTTTGAGGTTTTCTGTCTTTCCTGGGGTTATAGTAGGGCTCCATCTGGCACGGGATCTACTCTGGTCATTGATCATCTGAGTGTAACAGTTTACCTCTGAGTCATGAGTTGTTTTGTCTAGATAGTTCTTTCTTGTCTAGCTACAATTACTACTTCCAAGACATGGATTTAACATTCCCCACCCCTCCCCGGCCCCCACAGAATTTCTGTGTTTCTGTTTGCCTAGCTGCATAATGTTGCTTTTCCTCTCTGGGGTCTTTCTGCCTCTCAGGCAGTGCTGCCAGGAAATAGCCTAGATACCTGCGGCCTTGGGTTCCAAAAACTTCTCTTAGTTTTCAGCTGAGAAAATCTTTTCCTAGACTGGGGAGGGGCTGGAAGATGTTTCTCTCTCTGCATGTACCTGAGAATCTCTCTTTGATCTTTGAAACAAACTCTTTTATTCAGAGGGTTTAGGCTTTTGGAAAGCAAAACTGGAATAACTAAAATTCCCTCAATTTTCTGTCCTAGTACATACCTCTCCTGAGGCAATACAATACAAAATCAGTTACCAGCTTGAAGGAAAAGAAAGGAAATGGGAACATGTAGAGAGAGAAAAAATTAAGATCTCAAAGTACCCGTCTCCCATGTGTGCTTCTTCACGTGCCTTCTTATGACAGTGCCACCAGGTGACCTTGTGAAAATCATATCATCTTTCTGAACTTCAGTTTCCTTTTCTGAAACAACATTAGTAATACATTGTTTCTTTTCCTCATCAAATAAGTTAATGTATATGAACTTTATTTTTATAAAATAAAGTTAGTGATAGAATTAGGACAGGAAGTTTATCCATTGTTCTTTGCACTGTATGAGTGTGGTGTTCTTAGATCCACTGAATGGTGTCATGGTGCAGGGGAGGAGAGCCCTGGGACTGGAGGAGAGCCCTGGGAGTGGAGGAGAGCCCTGGGATGGAATCCTACCTTTTCCATCAGCTGGATATGTTATCTAAAAATCAACAGGTTGAACTTCAAACTTCTCATCTTAAGTTATAGCTGCCACAAATAATACCCAAGGGGCTTCCCAGATGATGCAGTGGTAAAGACTCTGTCTGTCAATGCAGAGATGCAAGCAACATGGATTTGATCCCTGGGTTGGGAAGATCCCCTGAAAAAGGAAATGGCAGCTCACTCCAGTGTTTTTGCCTGGAAAATTCCATGGACAGAGGAGCCTGGGGAGCTGCAGTTCATGGGGTCGCAAAGTCAGACACGACTGAGCAACTGAACACACACAGAGTAATATTCAACTCTTAGGATTCTTGAGATAATCAAATATACCTAGCCCATGTGAAAATTGTTTTGAGAATAGGGAAGTGCTACAAATGCTTTTTTGAATTGCATCCAAGTACTGCATTTTGGACTCTTATTGACCATGATGGCTACTCCATTTCTTCTAAGGGATTCCTGCCCACAGTAGTAGATATAATGGTCATCTGAGTTAAATTCACCCATTCCAGTCCATTTTAGTTCATTGATTTCTAGAATGTTGATGTTCACTCTTGCCATCTCCTGTTTGACCACTTCCAATTTGCCTTGATTCATGGACCTAACATTCCAGGTTCCTATGCAATATTGCTCTTTACAGCATTGGACCTTGCTTCTATCACCAGTCACATCCACAACTGGGTATTGTTTTTGCTTTGGCTTCATCCCTTCATTCTTTCTGGAATTATTTTTCCACTGATCCCCTGTAGCATATTGGGCACCTACCAGCCTGGGGAGTTCCTCTTTCAGTATCGGATCATTTTGCCTTTTCATACTGTTCATGGGGTTCTCAAGGCAAGAATACTGAAGTGGTTTGCCATTCCCTTCTCCAGTGGACCACATTCTGTCAGACCTCTCCACCATGACCCGTCCATCTTGAGTGGCCCCCCATGGCATGGCTTAGTTTCATTGAGTTAGACAAGGCTGTGGTCTATGTGATCAGATTGGCTAGTTTTCTGTGATTATGGTTTCAGTGTGTCTGCCCTCTGATGTCTCTCGCAACACCTACCATCTTACTTGGGTTTCTCTTACCTTGGACATGGGGTATCTCTTCACAGCTGCTCCAGCAAAGCACAGCTGTTGCTCCTTACCTTGGACAAGTCACCCATCCTGACCTTGAACATAGAGTAGCTCCTCTCAGCCTTCATGTGCCCGTGCAGCTGCCACTCCTTGGACATGGGGTTGCTCCTCTCCACCGCCCCTGACCTCTGATGTGGGGTTGCTCCTCTCAGCTGTTGCCCCTGACGTCGGACATGGGGTAGCTCCTCTGTTCATTTCCAAGGCAAACCATTCAATATCATGGTAATCCAAGCCTATGCCCCAAATAGTAACTCTGAAGAAGCTGAAGTTGAACTGTTCTATGAAGACCTAGAAGACCTTTTAGAACTAACACCCAAAAAAGATGTCCTTTTCATTATAGGGGATTGGAATACAAAAGTAGGAAGTCAAGAAACACCTGGAGTAATAGGCAAATTTGGCTTTGGAATATGGAATGAAGCAGGGCAAAGGCTAATAGAGTTTTGCCAAGAGAATGCACTGGTCATAGCAAATACCCTCTTCCAACAACACAAGAGAAAACTCTACACATGGACATCACCAGATGGTCAATACTGAAATCAGATTGATTATATTCTTTGCAGCCAAAGATGGAGAAGCTCTATACAGTCCGCAAAAACAAGACCAGGAGCTGACTGTTGCTTAGATCATGAACTCCTTATTGCCAAATTCAGACTCAAATTGAGGAAAGTAGGAAAAACCACTAGACCATTCAGGTATGACCTAAATCAAATCCCTTATGATTATACAGTGGACGTGAGAAATAGATTTAAGGGACTAGATCTGATAGAGTGCCTGATGAACTATGGACTGAGGTTCGTGACATTGTACAGGAGACAGGGGTCAAGACCATCCCCATGGAAAAGAAATGCAAAAAAGCAAAATGGCTGTCTGAGGAGGCCTTACAAATAGCTGTCAAAAGAAGAGAAGTGAAAAACAATACCCAGTTGTGGATGTGACTGGTGATAGAAGCAAGGTCCAATGCTGTAAAGAGCAATATTGCATAGGAACCTGGAATGTTAGGTCCATGAATCAAGGCAAATTGGAAGTGGTCAAATAGGAGATGGCAAGAGTGAAAATCAACATTCTAGAAGGAGAAAAGGAAAGATACAAGTATCTGAATGCAGAGTTCCAAAGAATAGCAAGAAGAGATAAGAAAGCCTTCCTCAGCGATCAATGCAAAGAAATAGAGGAAAGCAACAGAATGGGAAAGACTAGAGATCTCTTCAAGAAAATTAGAGATACCAAGGGAACATTTCATGCAACGATGGGCTTGATAAAGGGCAGAAATGGTATGGGCCTAACAGAAGCAGAAGATATTAAGAAGAGATGGCAAGAATACACAGAAGAACTGTACAAGAAAGATCTTCACGACCCAGATAATCACGATGCTGTGATCACTGACCTAGAGCCAGACATCCTGGAGTGTGAAGTCAAGTGGGCCTTAGAAAGCATCACTATGAACAAAGCTAGTGGAAGTGATGAAATTCCAGTTGAGCTATTTCAAATCCTGAAAGATGATCCTGTGAAAGTGCCAGCAAATTGGGAAAACTCAGCAGTGGCCACAGGACTGGAAAAGGTCAGTTTTCATTCCAATCCCAAAGAAAGGCAATGCCAAAGAATGCTCAAACCACTGCACAATTGCACTCATCTCACACGCTAGTCAAGTAATGCTCAAAATTCTCCAAGCCAGGCTTCAGCAATATGTGAAGCGTGACCAGATGTTCAAGCTGGTTTTAGAAAAGGCAGAGGAACCACAGACCAAATTGCCAACATCTGCTGGATCATCAAAAAAACAAGAGAGTTCCAGAAAAACATCTATTTCTGCTTTATTGACTATGCCAAAACCTTTGACTGTGTGGATCACAATAAACTATGGAAAATTCTGAAGGAGCTGAGAATACCAGACTGCCTGACTTGCCTCTTGAGGAACCTATATGCAGGTCAGGAAGCAACAGTTAGAACTGGACATGGAACAACAGACTGGTTCCAAATAGGAAAAGGAGTCCATCAAGGCTGTATATTGTCACCCTGCTTATTTAACTTACATGCAGAGTACATCATGAGATACTCTGGGCTGAAGAAGCACAAGCTGGAATCAAGATTGCCGGGAGAAATATCAATAACCTCATGTATGCAGATGATACCACCCTTATGGTAGAAAGTGAAGAGGAACTAAAAAGCCTTTTGATGAAAGTGAAAGAGGAAAGTGAAGAAGTTGACTTAAAGCTCAACATTCAGAAAACTAAGATCATGGCATCTCGTCCCATCACTTCATGGGAAATAGATGGGGAAACAGTGACAGACTTAATTTGGGGGGGGGGGGCTCCAAAATCACTGCAGATGGTGATTGCAGCCATGAAATTCAAAGACGCTTACTCCTTGGAAGGAAAGTTATGACCAACCTAGATAGCATATTCAGAAGCAGAGACATTACTTTGCCAACAAGGATCTGTCTAGTCAAGGCTATGATTTTTCCAGTGGTCATTATGGATGTGAGAATTGGACTGTGAAGAAAGCTGAGTGCCGAAGAATTGATGCTTTTGAACTGTGGTGTTGGAGAAGACTCTTGAGAGTCCCTTGGACTGCAAGGAGATCCACCCAGTCCATCCTAAAGGAGATCAGTCCTGGGTGTTCATTGGAAGGACTGATGCTGAAGCTGAAACTCCAATACTTTGGCCACCTGATGCAAAGAGCTGACTTACTTGCAAAGACCCTGATGCTGGGAGGGATTGGGGGCAGGAGGAGAAGGGGACAACAGAGGATGAGATGGCTGGATGGCATCACTGACTTGATGGGCATGAGTTTGGGTAAACTCCGGGAGTTGGTGATGGACAGGAGGCCTGGCATGCTGTGATTCATGGGATTGCAAAGAGTTGGACACAGCTGAGCAACTGAACTGACTGAAAAATGCTTAGCAGGATACCTTTACTTTTTGTTACAAGGAAGAGGAAAGCTGTGTTCAGAGTCAGAATCTCTTTCCATCAGTTGTCTGAGTCCAGCTTCCTGGTCAGCTCCTGGAGTAAGCCTGCCCAGATGTGGCAGGTACACAGCTGGTTACAGCAAAGAAGTGCCACGATATGCTTTCTACTTTTTGATAGACTAGGATGATGTTCTTATGAGTTATTTCTTCTCTTTCAATGTTACTAATTTAAACCATTCAATATTTACGAAATGATTGCAGTATTTTGATCTGCATTAAGTCTGGCCATACATTTTCCCCACAATTTAAACTCCAAGTTTTTTCTATTTTTTTTTTTCATCTTTGTTTCCCCTAGTGTGTTACAACTGGAACAAGGCATTTTTTAGTATTCTGCTGAAGATGCAGTTTGCTGTCTTTTCTATTTGTTACTATTTTAAGCATATACTTTTCTCATTTTCTCTTCAGTAATTCTATAGAAAAGCTGAAAGAATGACTTATCTGAAAGGTGGCAACATAAATTCACCATTTTAGTTTATTACCTTTTTGTGGCAGTAGTGGAGAGTCTCATCAACAGATGCTTGTTGAAGTATATTTAAAAAGTTTAAGGGGGAGAAGTAAAGTATAATTACAGAAAATTACATAAAAAAGGACAATTACAGGAAAAAGAAATACTGTGATCCTTTCCCAGTAAGTTGAATTTCAGTATGGCATAATACTTAAAAGTATGGGCTTTGGTGCCAGATGGACCATGGTTTACGTCGTGGTTCCAGCACTTACTGGTTGTGTCACCTTGGAAGAAATGAAGTTACTTCATTTCTCAGTTTGTTTCCTCATTTGAGGAATGTGTATTTCTTGGGGTACTTGGGAAGATTAAATAAAGTGATCTATGCAGAATACTTAGCATTGCTCAACAGCTAATTTTATTAGTTATAAAATGATACCTTTGTTTTTATCACCTTGGGCTTTATATTTTAATATTAAAGCATCTTTTTAAAGGCCTAGTATCAGGATAACTTTTATGTTGGCATTCATCATTTTAGTGTTTTCACATGAGTCTTCATCATTTTATTATTTTCATATGAGTATTCTTTATATGGGGCTCTTCCCTGGTGGCTCAGTGGTAAAGAATCTGCCTGCCAAGGCAGGAGACTCGAATTCTATCCATGGATTGGGAAGCTGCCTTGGAGAAAGAAATGGCAACCCACTCCCAGTATTCTTGCCTGGGAAATTCCATGGACAGAGGAGCCTGGGGCTATAGTCCATGGGGTTGCAAAGAGTTGGACATAACCTAGCTACCAAAAACAACAACAAATCCTTAATTTACAAAATAACAAAAATGATAATGTTAACAGAATTAAGCATATATAGTTCCCCAAAGAAGACTATATACACACACACACACACACACACACACACACACACACACACACTTTTATTTGAGGGACTTCCTGGTGGTTCAGTGGTTAAGACTCTAAGCTTTCAGTGCATGGGACACAGGTTCAGTCCCTAGTCAGGGAACTAAAATCCTGTATGCTGCATGGCTTGGCCACAATTTTTTTTTTCCTAATTTGCTGGTCATAATGGTATATAAGTAATGATCAAAAACTGTTCAATGTTGCATATATTCACTTCAGATGACATGGGGGCGGAAACTGTCATCATTCTTTCTTGTTTCAATTGATAGATAGCATACTGTAGTTAAAATGATCTTTATAAAACTTTAAAAATGGTCGTGCTCATCTTTATTAAAGATTTTTCCATGGCTTCTTATTCTTCTTCAGGAAAAGGCCAGTGTGATCTGTATGGTATCAGTTTACTTCTCTGTTCTCTTGGCACCTGGTACCTCATCATAGCATGACCACACTCTATTTTAATCTTTTACTGTGTTTAAATTTTCTACTTAATTATCTTTACCTTCAGACAGAAGACATCCCTGAGAGGGTAGAATATTTATCTTTTTTAGTATTGAGCGACCAAAGTCTAGAGCATCATAAGATAAATATTTGAGTAATGAAGGAAAGAACTTAGTAGCTCTATTAGATTTTAAAGGTAGGACCATTTAAATTTATGTTATAATTATTATTTTATATTAATAAGCACATGTAAAAATAGAGATTCAACTTATAACCCTAGATTCTAAAATTTAGTGATAAAATTATGTCTGATTGGTCAAGTTTTTTTTTTTTTCCCCATAGAGATATGCTCAATTGTTTCTGGAGGATTAAGGGTGGTACTATGGAGAGAACGCTCAGAATCGAAAGCTTTAGGATTATGCTCCAGGTTTGTTATTCAGTAGTTCTGTCATCTTGGGCAAGTCACTTACGAACTTCAGTTTTCTGCCTGCGTGTATATTAGTCCTCCAGTTATGTCTGAATCTTTGCGACCCCAGAGATTATAGCCCGCCAGGCTCCTCTGTCCATGGAGTTCTCCAGGCAAGAATACTGGAGTGGGTTGCCATGCCCTTCTCCAGGGGATCTTCTGACTCAGGGATCGAACCTAGGTCTCCTGCATGGCAGGCAGATTCTTTACCATCTGAGCCACCAGGGAAGCCCCAGTTTCATGTATAAGAGGCAATATAACTTCTCAGTGGTGGGAATCAGATAATGCATGGGAAAGTTCTTTCTAAACTGTGAAAGTGAAAGATGCTCAATTGTGTCTGGCTCTTTGCGAACCCATGGACTATACAGTCTGTGGAATTCTCCAGGCCAGAATACTGGAGTGGGCAGCCTTTCCCTTCTCAAGGGAATCTTGCCAACCCAGGAATCGAACCCAGGTCTCCTGCATTGCAGTCAGATTGTATTTAAAGGGATTTCAAGATTTGAAATGATTTGTGTGTTTAGTTTACCATTTCCTTTATTATACTTAGATCTTAGTTTTCTGAACAATACCACCACATGTTCTATAATTCTTCTTAGTTGTGGCAAATAATTTTATGTTATCTTTTTCCTATCTAAAAATTCATGTTAGCAATATTACTGTTTCAAATTAAATCACCTGTCCCAAATTATAACTTTTTGGCAATGCTGTTCTTAAACCAAAGACAAAAGAGTTGAACCTTAATTAACAGACATGGGATTACCTATGATTCCAATTATGTAACATTCACTATATCCTTTGGATTGTATATTTCATCTGAAATTTTTATTTTTAAAAATGATTTCCCTGTTATTTCCTTCTGTATCTGCCTTCAGGTATTCCAAGTTTAGTTTTGTCCTTTCAGTAGACTCTGGAGTCATATGAATACAGATTTCCTTTAACAGAGAAAATAAGATAATTGAGATCATTGTATTGGCAGTTCAGGTGAAAAAATATCTCCACTTATACCTGGTTTAATTTGAACAGCAGTCAAGGTATTAGTCCCAACTTACTTGGGTAATTCTCAACTTTCCACTTTATTAAACATCTGGTTAGGGATCTTTGAATTATACAACAAGATCCTTGTTATCTTTTGTTTTCTTTATTTACCATCTTTGTGTAGTTATGTAGTTTTCTATTATCTTCACATTCAAGCGTTTGTTAATCAGAAACAAGAATTTAATCAGAAATAGAATTAACACCAGATGGTGATCATTGATGTCAAAAAGAACCTTGAAAAGGCAACCGCAATTCCATCATTAGATGCTGGCATGCATAAACCTAAGTTGTCTAAGACAGACGACCATATTTGACCATTTTTATTGTATTCTGCCTTTTTGTTTTATGTGTCAGTATTTTGTTGTACAGAAATGAGAGACATAGTAAATTCTGTTGGTTTAGAGGCCATCTAGATGCTTTTGATAGTGTCTTCCCTGGGTAGTCATTCAATAAATATGTGTTGAAGGAATTAGTTAAAGTCCCTTTACCTAGTGACTTATATCTGTAGATGTGATTATGGGAATGCTATCATGGTGTGCTGCAGTCCATGGGGTTGCAAAGAGTTGGACACGACTTAGCAACTGAACAACAGCAACAATAAGAAACAATGAAAGCAAAGAAGGTGTAGACAGCATTTCAAGGAGTTTTGCTATGGAAGGGAACAGAGAACTGGGGACAGTAGTTAGAGGAATTAAGGGTAAAGGAAGGTTTTTAAAAATCACTGCTCTTACAGTTTTATTTGTATGCTAAAGGGAGGGATTGGAGAGGAAAACAGTTGATGATGAAGCAGTGTAGGCAAAAGAAAATAGGCTTAGGTGCTTAAGTAGAGGAGTTGGCATTACAAATATTTTATCCATAGTAACGGGGAAGACAGAATATAGGGGAGCAGCTACAGATAACCTAGTGGATATTAGATTAGGAGATTGTGTAATTTCTCTTCTGATTTTCCACAAAATGGAAAACATGATCATCAGCTGAGGATGGCTGTAGGGGTAGAGAATTGGAACGTTCAATAGGAAAATATGAATTATTGTTATAATTGATATTTAGTCTGTGAAAGTGGTAGATTTGAAGGGGGAAAGGCTATTAAAATTCAAAGACAGTTGTCTTTGTGGTAATGATTGTGGTAATCATTTCACAATATATACATATATCAAAACTTTCTGTTGTACACCTTAACTGTATACAATTTTTATTTGTCAATCTGACCTCAGTAAAGCTGGGAGAAAAAGAATGAATCTCAAAGCAGGGAAGTTTTGATGAAGATTCCTCGTATGATTAAAAAATACACAATAACAAAAGAAGAGCTCTGGTCAGGTGGAGAAGTACCAGGAATTCCTAAAGAGACTTTTGAAGGAAGTGACACTGACTGAAGGTAAAACTCTTACTGATGACAGAATCTGAGCAAAGGATGAAATTGTGGAAAACCAAGCCTGGCGTGCTGCAGTCCATGGGATCACAAAGAGTTGGACACAACTGAGTGACTGAACAATAATTCCAGTCAGCTTTCATCCAAAATGATATTAATAAGAAACTTCATAATGTGTCTTCTCTATGAAAAGTTTGTATGCTATTCCTCAGACAGGAACTCCTCAAACAGAACAAATATAAAATTATATAAATCATATAAAGAGGAAAATTATCAATTTAATATTTAAGATTATGGTCTGAACTTTGTTGCCACTTTCTTCAGAAGCTTTCGAAACATAATTTTATAAAATACAAGTCGATGATGAAAGCAGTTGTTTGTTTGGTAAGATGACTCTTGCCCTTTCTCATAATGCATTTCAGGTCTGAGGAAGTGTTGTATTTTATATTCTCAGTGTACATTCATAAGTATTACTGGTTAAAAATATGTGACTTGACATTTTTCAATGAACTTAATTTCATTAATTCTTAATGAACTTAATTTTGGAACAACTAAATTGAGTCTTCTCACTTCCAAAAATAATTGTCACCTACTACACACAAAGACACTGCCACTTTGGTGACTTTTTCAGGGATATTTTGTTGTCTGGGTAACTAATACTTTGTCATGTGAGCAGTTCAAGAAGCCATAGTATAACAGTGCGTATTAAGAATGCCTGTAGTATTTGTGTAGGCAAAGTGGTTTGGAAGAAGAGTGACAGTGATTACTTTTAACTGTCAGAGATGGTTTTATGAAATAGAGAGCTTTTGTGTGTGTGTGTGTGTGTGTGTGTGTGTGTGTGTGTGGTGGTCGTTCAGTTGTGTCTGACTCTTTGTGACTCCATGGACTGTATGTATTCCACCAGGCTCCCCTGTCTGTGGAGTCCTCCAGGCAGGAATACTGGAGTGGGTTGCCACTTCCTTCTCCAGAGAACATTTGAGTTAGGTCCAAATTAAGGGAAGATAAGTTTTCAGTTGACTTCTTGATTACTTTCTATGCGCTAGGTATTGTACTAAGCATTTTGTAATTTAATCCTGCTGCCTGTAAGGAAACAAGCTCAGAGAGGTTAAGTAACTTATTGACGGCCACACAGCTAGCAAATAGGTTTCAGACCCAGACCCAGCTAACAATAAACTCTTTCTAATGTAGCATACTAATTCAAGGAGGAGAGAGGGCTATGGGGGAGGATATTCCAATACAGAGAGCAGGAGGAGCAAAGAAAACTACACAGGTATAGAAAGTGTGTGTGTGTACGTATGTGTGTGTGGGGGGCAGAGTGGAGAGTGAAAGTGAGTAATCCACTGTGGCTTTGGCACTGTGTGTAAATGTGTGAAGGGGGTGAAATAATATATAGTGGGAAATAAAGACTGAAAATATACCTTGTAAACAGCTTATGGGATGGTGGTCTCAAAAGTTACATTAAGGAATCTGGACATTATGTTGTAGGAGGTCACAATTTTCCTGACAGAGTCTTATCTACTGTGTGAATATCAACTGGTCGGCATTCCATATGGACTTTTGCCTTGTTTCATAGTTGCAAATTCTTTTGGAAGACAATAGAAATACAAGTGGGTTCTTAAAATTGAGTTCATTGTAATTATCAATTTTAAAAGTAGTTTATGGAATTCCTGATTAGTTATTATTCTGTGTTATGAAATTAGGAATACCATTAGACAATAGTTTAATGTTAGATTACTGTTTTTCTGAGACCATAAGATAGAATTTTAAAATCATGTTTTTCAGATACTGACCGAGCTTTGTCATTACTGGAAGAATACTGCAAAAAATTAAGGAAACCAGAGGAGCAGCAGTTGAAAAATGCTGTTAAAAAGGTGATGGGTATCTTTAAGAGCAGCTTATTCCAAGCTTTGCTAGGTAGGTATTAAAAATTATTCATCATCTTTGTGATTAGAATTGGGCTTAATTGTTTGAATATTGTTGTCAGAGAACCTGATATTAACCAAATTTGAAACTGAAATATTTTTCTTGATATCAGGTAGAAGAAAATATTTTTTTTCATTTTCTTATTTCAGCTTATCTTAAAAAAGAACTGCTATAAGATGGAAATAAGTATATGTTAATAAAAATAAAAGTATTGAAAGAATGTTTTGTATAGGAAGACAAGTAAACACAGGAAAAAGCTGGAGTAGTTTATTTCAAAAATTGAGGAAAAATGTGCTAGAGAAGGAAGTTGCTTCCTTCTGGAGAAGGACTTGCCTGACATGAATAGTGATGGGTCACATTCTATTCAGCTAGGATTATAGTTCTAGTCTTACCTTCTTCAGACAAAACTTAAAACACTATTTTTCATCTTTTTGCTTCTCTCAAAAAATCTCATGATTCACACTGAAAAATTTATTGATGAAAATTTCAATACTTTGTCAGTTTTTCATGAATTGAGCTACATAATGTTTAACCTTCTGTTTATTCTTGAATTTATGGTTTATTTATGTATATCTTTACACATACGTTTTTGCATTTATGCAGATAATTTTAAATTCTTTTTTTAGAATTAAACTAGTAAAGATACAAATACCTCCCCCCAGCAAAAGTGACCAACAGTTTTAAAAAGGACTCAATTATAGATTCTGCTAAATTTAAACAGTATATTTTAGAGAAATAATTGCATCTACTAGACATTATTACTACTTTTTCCAGGTTTGATGGTTACTGATATAAAAAATAAAAACATGAATTTATGAGAATTAGTCTTGAAAATATTTTGTGCTTTTATTATAATAAATGTTTATACTTATTGACAAAACTACAACTCTATGGTTTATATTTAAGAAACCATTCCTTTTTGAAAAATTGAAAATCAATCTATTGAGTAAAAATAGTAAAAGCTCTATAGGATTATTTTGTCTGTGGATTAATTTCTTTGAAATATTCTTTTATGGCTAGTAAGAATTAATGACACACATAACTATAATCATCTTAGTTGGTATTAAATAAAAACAACTCTAAATGGACTCTTAACGAAATTTAAATAAACCCTGTCATTAGAGAATAGTATTTTAGAGAACATTTTTTAAGCAACAGATTTTTCAGTTAAAAATTAATAGTTTTATTAAGACCATTAACTGAATGGCCATACTTCTAAATAGATTTGTATGATGTGCTTAGATAAGATTGGGCTATGTCTTTTGATTGAGTTTTTAAGAACTTTATTTAGGAAGAATATTGTTGAGTGCTTTAGATAATTCTACCAGAATAATGTATTCATTTGGCAGTGCAGCATCATTACATGAGGAATAAAAAGACGAATGACAAAGAGTTGTATTTTGCCATTGTTTTAAGTGAGTGATAGATAACTTGGCAGAAAGCCTATAGAGTAGTTGAATTTCTCTAATAAAATGAGAGGTCACAGTAATCTGTAAAAAGCTGTTACATAAGTAATCCTGATGCCCAGCTTTGAATGGATAGATTTGTTTTGGCTGGTCTTTTAAGTCATTTTGGAATAAACCAGACTGCAAAGAATGGAGCGATGCTATACAATGCAACATAATTTTCTACTGAATTTTATTGGTCTCACTGTGCATTTTTTTTTTTAAGGACCCAAAAAGGAAAAACTACATAGCCCTTGTATCCTGAAAGGGATTGTATCTTTATAAAAGGATAAGTAGGGAACCATTGATAAACAGGGGATTATTTTTACTGGGTATTTTGCTTTCTGTTTCAACCAACCTCCCTTCCCCTTCTTTTTTGCTGCACATAATGGAAAATAGTGGCTTTAGCCCATTATTCTGATAATCAGATAGTATGTTGAAATAATGCCTTGCATGAATCTCAACTGAAGAAAATAGGAGGCACTCATAGTGCAGAAAATCCAATACAAGTGTATAGTAGGGTAAAACACTGTTATTGCAGAATGTGCTGTATCATTTACAGGTGACTCGGAAACCAGGCCTTGTCTCAGTAAATGAAAAGCATCACTTTGAAAATAAATAATATCCTTCTTTTGTGAAAAAAGAAAATGCAAACACTAGTCTATCTTAGATGGTATAATCTTTGAGCACAGAATTCTGTCTCCATAGCTTTGATCATTATTATAGTGTGTAAAAGCATTTTATAAATGGGTTCTGTGATAATAGGATGGGGAGTGATAGCAAAGGTATTGTTTTTTTATTTTTAAGGTATAACTTTATCTGATTATAAGTATGCTGTGCTTAGTCACTTAGTCGTGTCCGAGGCTTTGCGACCCCAGGGACTGTAGCCTGCCAGGCTCTTCTGTCTGTGGGAATTCTCCAGGCAAGAACTCTGGAGTGGGTTGCCATGCCCTCCTCCAGGGGATCTTTCCAACCCAGGGACTGAATCCAGGTTTCCCGCATTGCAGGTGGATTTTTTACTGCCTGAGCCACTAGGGAAGCCTGATTATAAGCATAATATATGCTAATTATGGAACATTTTCAAAATAAAGTAAAAGAAAATTTCTCTTGTGATAAACAGTGTGAATGATAAACTGTTTGATTAACTTTCTTCTTTCTTGATTCTTTAGGCCCTGTATTCTGTTTTGATTTTCCATTTACGAATAACTGAAAGTATAAACACAAAGCCCTTCATTTTTAAAAAGTTAGTAATTAATGTTCATTAATACACAAAAAGAAAAATGCCTAAAATAGCAAAGCTGCACACTTCGATGTTAGGCTTAGGGTGACATCTTGTGGAAATACTAAGGAAAATGTTTTCTCCAGTGGATGGCTTTATGATGATTGCACTATTAGCACTTTTCAGAATTTGAATATAAGTGAATTCCACGATATTTTACAACTTAAGTCTCTTCATTTAGCACAGCTAAAGCAGTCAGATTTTCAAGGGACTGTATTAGATTATTTATCCTTTTTTTAGGAGCAAGATGGAATGTTTTCCTTTTTGTATGTCTCTGCCAGATCTACTTTGAAAATTTAACGATCTGTGTTAGCACCATAATTATCTGTAAAGACCATTTAAATCATGTAATCGGTTAGTTCATTTTTGAGTTATGTACCATGAAATTTCTTTGCTTTGATACCTTATTGAAAATTGCCTTATTTATTTATTACTTTTATGTACCAGTATGGACAGAACATGTATGTATATTTAGTACCTTTCAACCCCTTCTAAAATCTTGTTAGCATTGTTTAATCTAATTTTGTTTTCTCTTACTTCACTTCAGTGTTTGAGGGGGAACCTGGGGGGAAACCTTAGAAGAGAATGGGTAGTAGTGATTGTTTCCTAAAAACTCTGCTGGTAGCATAGCAACATCTTAGAAAAGAACTTATCTTGCTTTATGGTGGCTGAATGTCAGATTTTGTGTTAGAGTAAAATATTTTTTATTTTCATAAACATAAGTATAGACCATATGGAATTATTAGCAATAGAGGTGACACAGTAGATATACTTACATATTGGGATTTATCATCTCCTTCTACCTGTCCCTACCTATTGAAGCCTTCTACCATGTCCTTACCTGTTAGCAGCTTTAACCAGCCCTTTCGTTATGTCTCATAGCACTTTGTTCATATTACTATAAAGCACTTGTTATGTTGCCTTATGACAAATTGAGTATATTACTACTCCCTCAATAGAATGTAATAGCTTGAGAGTTGAGGTTATATCTATATAACATTTGTACCCTCAGTTTGTGGGCTTTAATAATAATATGTCATCAATACATTTTATGTATTCAACAATTACTTAAAAAATACCTGTTATGTGTTACACATTATGCTTGACAATAGGGATATAACACTAAACTATCTGTTCAGTTGCTCAGTAGTGTCTGACTCTTTGCGACCCCATGGATTGAAGGCTTCCCTGTCCATTACCAACTCCTGGAGCCTACTCAAACTTGTGTTCATCACGTCAGTAAACTGTAGAGGAGAGAATAGTGCTTGCCCTTATGGGTGAGAGAAATCAAGTGGAGAAAAGAGATATTAGGTATGTGATTAGTGAGTCATTTAAATATAATAGTGATTAGTATTATAAAATTGATCTGCATGAGAGTTTTATCAGATTTTAGTTTGAGTAAAAAAAAATTGCATTTTTTCTCACTGTAGTAATTCTAACATGTTGGGTTGGCCAAAAAAATTGTGTTTTCCTGTAACAGCTTATGGAAAATCCTAACAAACTTTTTGGTTTGTTATTTATTTCAAAGTAATATCTATTTACAAACATCATAATTATTCTGGTCTTAATTTGTTTTTGTAATAATTTTTGCCACCTGATCATAAGAAACTGAAATAATTTTTTGTAGATTATAGTGAAATGGTTATATAAATTTGGAACAACTTGACTCTAATCCTCCAAAGCAGAGGTTCTCAGAGTGTGGTTCTTGGATCAGCAGCATCAGCTTCACTTGGGAATTTGGTCAGCATTGCAAATTCTTGGGCCTTACTCCAGACTCACCGAATTACAAACTCTGAAAGCAGGGTGCAGCAAATATTGTTGCAATAAGCCTTCCAGGCTATTCTGAGGCATGCTAAAGTTTGAGAACTTGTGTTCTAAATAGTTAGAAATTTGGCCACTCAGGGAAAGAAATATAGTATGTGAACAGCATTAATAAATTTGGGAAAATATGATGGTGGCATTTCTTCATTCTTGAGTTTTATAAAAATTTAGTTTGATCTGTGTCAAATATAATGAGCCATTATATTATCATTCTGGGATATACAATAGTGTATCGGAAACATTGAAGTGGATTTTTTCCCTGTGGATACTTCATGGTAGTTTCTACCTATGGAACTGTGAATAGAGAACAAATAAGCTACACTGAGATGTCGTTGTTGGCACATGCGAAGCTCAGTTCAGTTCAGTTGCTCAATTGTGTCTGACTCTTTGCGACCCCATGGACTGCAGCATGCCAGGCTTCCGTGTCTATCACCAACTCCCAGAGCTTACTCAAACTCATGTCCATCCAGTTGGTGATGCCATCCAACCATCTCATCCTCTGTCGTCCCCTTCTCCTCCCACCTTCAATCTTTCCCAGCATCAGGATTTTTTCAAATGAGTCAGTTCATTGCATCAGGTGGCCAAAGTATTGGAGCTTCAGCTTCTAGACAGCATATTAAAAAGCAGGGACATTACTTTGCCAACAAAGGTCTGTCTAGTCAAAGCTGTGGTTTTTCCAGTAGTCATGTATGGATGTGAGAGTTGGACTATAAAGAAAGCTGAGCACTGAAGAATTGATGCTTTGAACTGTGGTGTTGGAGAAGACTGTTGAGAGTTCCTTGGACTGTAAGGAAGGTGAATGTTAGGTTCTTAAATACTGAGATCTACTCTGTTCTTGTTAATTTGTTTACAATACCCATTTCAGTAGAAAGAATGCAGGTATTTCAGTTATTACAATTTAGTAATAATAATTAATAAGTTATTTATGAGGTATTTACCTCCTTACATGGACATGTGCAGGTGAATATTATTAAAAACCAAATTCCTACCCTTGAGGATGTTAGGATCAGTTAGGAAGGTAATATTCACATATATACTAACAAGTATTACGTAGAATATAACCGAGGCTTAAACTCTGGAGCTTAGGCCAAAGTGCTGTAGGAGTCCAAAGAAGCATGGATTCATTGTAGATTGGTGTTACTGGGGAAGATTTGCTTTTACAAGATGTAAACTTGAGCTGGATCTTGTCAATGACAGGATTTGGGTAAGAAGAGGATAGAAAAGGACATTTTTTCCTCATCCATTTATCTAATTATCCATGTATCCATTTGTTCATTCAAACACTGAACACTGTGCCAGATATAAAACTGTAGAGAAAAGCATTAAATTAAATTGCATGAATAGTTTATATTTACCATTTCGAAAATGCTACAGTGGTGAAGTAGAGAATGTTGTGGGTGAGAAGCTTAACTTTAGCAGTGGAATCAGGGTGAGCTATCTTAGGGAAGTGGCATTTGAGGTGATAACAAACAGATTCATAGAAATCAGAAGGAGAGTGAGGAAATAGATGTGACTTAAACAACGTTCAAGATATTCTTGATATTTATACTTTAAAAATGTTCTCTCAGAGCTGGCCAAAGGATCGTATTAGACTTAAATCTTTTCTGGAGACTTGTTTAAGTTTGAAGATACACTTGAGAAACAAGAGTGGTAAGCAGAAAATGGGGCCCAAACAGTTCTTATAATTCCCTTTGTTAAACTGCTATATACTGAGTGTGATTAGTTGTGTGCTTTATGTCAAGCAGGATCAAATATTTCTTAAGTTAATTTTGACACTTTCAGTTGGATGCCACCAAGAAGTTTGTCTCTGGACATTTTATATTTGTTGCAGGATTTATGTCACCAGATGGCACCATTTAACTAAATTTATGTACTATGGATGCTGATAAGGCTGATTGTTTTCAAATGAAGAATGTTTTTATTTGTGCTGTAATAGAAATAGCCCCAAATTAATTTCTTTTGATAGCATATTTGACTTCTATACACAGTATGGTAATGAAACCCCAAAAGTTTGTTGGGAGCTTGAAAGCATCTGGTAATTTCTGATAAGGTACATAATAAATGAAAATTTGGTGGTGATCACTATCACTGATATATGGAATCTGGTGAAAAAGCAGAACACAATAGGCTACCCTATCTAGATTTTCCCAGAGCTAGTAATATTATGAATATTTTAGCTTTGAATTTAACTTTCATATATAGGGAGTTGGTATGCATAATAACAAAAATACAGAGAAGATTCTAAAAGGTTGTTTTAGAAATAAGCCTTTTCAAGATGTTTAGAAATATCATGGTAGTAGTATATTAAATAATTTTGTCAATAGAGTATATGTTCTCTTGAATTGTGGAACTAATAAGATTAATAGAACATGATATAGAATTCTTTCTTAGTATAAATATTTATCCCAAGAAAATGAATATTTGTTCTTAGTTAAAAACTTCCTTAATGTTTTCCCTGACACTAAGCAAAATTAGTTATTTTCTCTCTTACGTCCCTATAGTATTTGTTAGTATTTCTGGTGTAGCAGTTACTCTGTTGTATTATTATTAATTGATTACATGTTGGCCTCCCTCAATAGACTATGAGCTTCTTGCATACAGGAACTGGTTCTAATTCAGTGTGTAGCAGTGTCTGCCATGGACTAGTCCATCATTAAATTTATTCATTTGACAGAATCTATCTTGAACATGTCCTATTTAAGAGACACTCAGGCTCTGGGGAGTCAGTAAGAAGAGAGATGTAGACCCTATTGTCATGAAACTCAGGGTCTACTAAGGGAATCAGACAATTAAATAAGTACAGCTGTGATAAATACTTTGAAATAGTTATTTGGATCAAATAGTAAAATAAGGAATTACATCAACTAATATAATTCATATTATTGTGGATTGTGTTTGTTTAAAAATGTTTAGATAGTATCTGTTAAAGGAAACCTTCCAGTAGTCTTCTGTTATCCTTGGAATGAAATTTGAACTTCTCACCTATAAGGCTCCCTATCACCTCTACCTACCTCTCATCTCTTAGCACTCTTCCCTACTCTATATTCCAGCCAAAATGGCCTTCTCTCTGCTTCCAAATGCTGCCCCAAAGCACTTTACATGCTTCCCTTTTGCTTGGAGCACTTTCTATCTAGATCTTTGCCTAACTTCGCTTATCTCATCGTTTAGGTCGCAGTGCTTTGAAAATGCCTTTTAATTTCACTTCTCACCTCTGTCCCACCCCCAAGTCACATCTATCACATTACCTGTCTTATTTTTGTCACTGTATGTATCACTATGAGAAATTTTATTATGTATTTTTTGTGTGGCTTTCTCCACTAGAATGTAAATTCTGTAGGAGCAGCCATCCTGCTTGTCATAATCATTGCTGTATCTTTTATATTAGCTTGGTGCCTAGAACATAATAGCCATGAAATAAATATTTGTTGAATGAATGAATGTTGGCTGCATGCCTAGGTCTCTGTTAGATTCCTGTTTAAGTTAGACTCATTTGAAAGGAGAGAAAATCTTCAATAAGTAGTTTTTTTTTGTTTTTGTTTCTTTATGTAGGCAGTTGCTAGCACTAAGTGAGCATCACAGGAAAGGTCCAGCTGGTGTCTCTATGACTGGGAATTATAACATGAGTTCAGGAAGGAGCATAGTGCCTGTAGAGCCCAGGGCAGGTGTTGTCAGCCAGGCAGAGCACCTGGAACTTTGCCTAAGCCAAAAGAATGGGTCCCAGTTACCAGCAAGCAGACTTCTGCATCAGAGGCTGTGAGTATGCCCAATGAGCAAATGGACAGGGACATTGCTCAAGGACCAGAGGAGCTGAATGACAGTGTGTTGATCCAGTGAACCCAACCTGTTTCTACCCCACGACTATGACGGCAGAGAAAACGGCTGTCTCCCCCCAGAACTGTCTATGCTTATATCAGATCAGATCAGATCAGATCAGTCGCTCAGTCATGTCCGACTCTTTGTGACCCCATGAATTGCAGCACGCCAGGCCTCCCTGTCCATCACCAACTCCCAGAGTTCACTGAGACTCACATCCATCGAGTCAGTGATGCCATCCAGCCATCTCATCCTCTGTCGTCCCCTTCTCCTCCTGCCCCCAATCCCTCCCAGCATCAGAGTCTTCTCCAATGAGTCAACTCTTCGCATGAGGTGGCCAAAGTACTAGAGCTTCAGCTTTAGCATCATTCCTTCCAAAGAAATCCCAGGGCTGATCTCTTTCAGAATGGACTGGTTGGATCTCCTTGCAGTCCAAGGGACTCTCAAGAGTCTTCTCCAACACCACAGTTCAAAAGCATCAATTCTTCGGCGCTCAGCCTTCTTCACAGTCCAACTCTCACATCCATACATGACCACAGGAAAAACCATAGCCTTGACTAGATGGACCTTTGTTGGCAAAGTAATGTCTCTGCTTTTGAATATGCTATCTAGGTTGGTCATAACTTTCCTTCCAAGGAGTAAGCGTCTTTTAATTTCATGGCTGCAGTCACCATCTGTAGTGATTTTGGAGCCCCAAAAATAAAGTCTGACACTGTTTCCACTGTTTCCCCATCTATTTCCCATGAAGTGATGGGACCAGATGCCATGATCTTCGATTTCTGAATGTTGAGCTTTAAGCCAACTTTTTCACTCTCCACTTTCACTTCTAGGCATTATTTTAGGAGAAGCAGGAGGAGGGTAGGCTATATGAATGAACAGTTTTATATGAGACTTTAAATTATTGAGCCAGACTACACTTTAAACTGGATTGAGTGGTCACTTTTCCCATTTAGCTGGTGACTGAAGGCTTCTGAAGCAGTTGAATAAAACATAGACACAGTGAAGAGCTATATATTTTGTTTGCCGCCATGCCACTTATACCATCGTGTGGTAGAATTTGCACATGTGATCCTGCAATACTGACCCATAGATCTCAGTGTTGGTTCTTACTTCATACTACTTTCCAGTTTGGTATTGAATGTTGAAAAATATTAACCACAAGTAGGAACAATGGAAAAAAAAATCACAAGTATCTCATAGGGAAAGGGGCTTCCCAGGAGGCATTAGTGGTAAAAGAACCTGTCTGCCAATGCAAGGGACATAAGAGATGAGGGTTCAGTCCCTGTGTTAGGAAGATCCCCTGAGGAGGGCATAGCAATCCACTCCAGTACTCTTGTCTGGAGAATCTCATGAATAGAGGAGCCTGGTGGGTTTCAGTCCATAGGGTCACCCAGAGTCAGACTCAACTGAAGTGACTTAGCATGCATGCACATCTCATAGGGAAATCTTTTTGTTGTTGTTTTTCAGTCGCCAAGTTGTGTCCAACTCTTTGGGACCCCATGGATTGCAGCATGCCAGGCCTCCCTGCCCCTCACCATCTCCCAGAATTTGCCTAAGTTCATGTCCATTGAACTGATGATGCCATCCAACCATCTCATCCTCTGTCACCCTCTTCTCCTTCTGCCTTTGTATAAAAAGGCAAAAAGAGGGAAGCCTTTGCCTTCATGCTGTTAGCTCTGGTCCCTGGCAAAAGATGGAAGTGGTGGAGAGTGAGGAACATTGGTCTACCTTTGTTTACATGAGTCTTTCCTAAGAGTTGCTTAAGAAAACATTTCTTCTCCACCTTATTTCTTGCTTGGAAACTACAGAACTTCTTAGGCAATATTAGGAATTCCAAACATTGCAGTAATAACCTACAGATACCACAAAGCATAAATTTTCCTGGTTCCTAGTTTCAGAGACTGTAAGTTTTACCTTATATTCAGTTTCCAGTTTGCTGTCAAAATAGTAAATTTTCATAAAACTGTAAGATTAGAGTTTTCTTTGCAGGACCATATACATGCATATTGAGTCATCAAATGTACCTAGAACCACCAAACTCAAGTGGGCATGCCAGTTCTTACAAATCTAGTTAATCATGAATCCCTTAAAAATTTAAAGCATTTTTAAATTGACAGAAACAAATTATACTGAATATTAAATAATGCATTCAGAAACATGTTTGGTTTTAAAAATAAACCATTTGAAAATAAACTATTCAAAAATAAACCTTGTTCTTTAGAAATAGTTGCTGCAGGAGTTTTTTGAAGACGGGTTTAAGAGCTCTTCAATTGATCAAAATAGGACAGTAATTATATACATATATAAATGTGACTTCAGTCACTCAGTCGAATGTGACTTAGATTTCATTAATTGGGGTACTTAATATCGTCAGCAAAACCTGTTTATTTAAGGTGCAGGACTCCAGTTAGTAATTTTTCTGAATATATGTTCACTTTTTTCTTGCTTTCTTCCTTATACAAATTTAATTTTCTTAACTATATGTTTTCTAGAAATGGAAGCCCTGGAGATATAGAAAATTTAATATATTTAGTAGGGCTCTCTGCAGGTACTAAACAAACTTTGGTACAGGATACTTCCATTTCCTGAGTTTGAGTGTTTATAATTGTAACTTGGAAGAGCTGGACTAATGCAATGACTTTCTTTATAAACATGTATGATTATGAAGAGGAATATGACTCTGCATATTGAATGACGTATATAGGAACATGGACAGCAGTTTTCTACATAGTAATTTCATACTTTCAAATTTGAATGATTGTCATTATTTTGCCTTTGTTTTTGGATAGTCCAGTTCCTCGCATCAGATTCTTGATCTCTGCTCTAGTAGTAATCTCTTCCTTCACTGTATCTCAACCACCCATTGTTAAATTTTACTCTGTACATCTTAATACAATTAATAACCACATTTTTCTAAAAAATGTCAGGTTGTAAACATTCTGTGACCATCACTAATCACCTTTTATTGATACAGTTCATTTATGTATCTCCCATACAAACCATTCTTTGATTCCATCAGTTCAGTTCAGTTCAGTCACTTAGTCATGTCCAACTCTTTGCGACCCCATGAACTGCAGCACGCCAGGCCTCCCTGTCCATCACCAACTCCCAGAGTTCACTCAAACTCGAGTCGGTGATGCCATCCAGCTATCTCATTCTCTGTCCCCTTTTCCTCCTGCCCCCAATCCCTCCCAGCATCAGGGTCTTTTCCAATGAGTCAGCTCTTCGCATGAGGTGGCCAAAGTATTGGAATTTCAGCTTCAGCATCAGTCCTTCCAATGAACACCCAGGACTGATCTCCTTTAGAATGGACTGGTTGAATCTCCTTGCAGTCCAAGGGACACTCAAGATTCTTCTCCAACACCACAGTTCAAAAGCATCAATTCTTTGGCACTCAGCTTTCTTTATAGTCCAACTCTCACATTCATACATGACCACTGGAAAAACCATAGCCTTGACTAGCTGGACCTTTGTTGGCAAAGTAATGTCTCTGCTTTTTAATATGCTGTCAGGTTGGTCATGGAGAAGGCGATGGCACCCCACTCCAGTACTCTTGCCTGGAAAATCCCATGGACAGAGGAGCCTGGTAGGCTGCCGTCCATGGGGTCGCAAAGAGTTGGGCATGACTGAGCGACTTCCCTTTCACTTTTCACTTTCATGCATTGGAGAAGGAAATGGCAACCCACTCCAGTGTTCTTGCCTGGAGAAGCCCAGGGACAGGAGAGCCTGGTGGGCTGCCGTGTATGGGGTCACACAGAGTCAGATACGACTGAAGTGACTTAGGAGCAGCAGGTTGGTCATAACATTCCTTCCAAGGAGTAAGCGTCTTTTAATTTCATGGCTGCAATCACCATCTACACTGATTTTGGAGCCCACAAAAATAAAGTCAGCCATTGTTTCCACTTTTTCCCCATCTATTTGCCATGAAGTGATGGGACCACATGCCATGATCTTAGTTTTGATCCCATAAGCACTACTAAATCAATGACTCCACAGTTTTATTTTCATGATCTGTTAGCAACCATAAGTCTTCAGGTCCAGCTTAAAATAACATGATTCATTGCTGTAATTAATCATTTTGTATACATCTTCAATTTCTTTGTTGTCTGTCCATCTGCTGGCAAAAATCAACCTCTCATTAAACTTACTTCTGTCTATTCCATGTCTGCTCCATTCCAACTAACTGTAGCTGGAGAAATACATACAACCTTTTTAGCTGGTTCCACTTTAAATTATGACCAAAAAGCCTACTGTGGTTCTTTGGACAGTTCACTTTCTTGTTCCCAGGGAGAACATTTCATATCTTTTCTTCCTCTTCAAATGTAGTACACTGAACCTTCTTAAACTTTAGCTGCTGATCTTTCTTCTTACTTTATTGAGACAATAAAAACAATCAGAGAGCTTCCTCCTCTTTTCAGTATTTGATCTGCCTATATCTGTATCTATGTGTTTAGCTTTTTATTAATGTGGATAGACTGTCTCTCCTTTTATCTAAGACTAAATCCTCTTCTTGGATAGAGTATTAGTGTCCTGGAAGGTAACAGAAAGCCTTCTTAAACAGGGTTTAATTTCAAATTTGTTTACAAAGAGATGGGAGGAATTAAGGGAATCAACCAGGAATGGAAGCACGTGGGGACTAGGAACAGTGGGAATCTTGAAGGAACAGGGAAAGCGTGTGAACTATTAATATAACACAGATAGAACTATAATTATTAGAAGGGATGCTTGAGAGGAGCTATGGCTTTAGGAAGAAGATAGCCATTGCCAAACCACCACCCAGCAAGGAGAGAGCTGGACAAATGAACATCCCAACCCCTTTTTCCTCCCTTCCCTAGTCATCTGCTGGTTACTATTAGTGGACCCCAATAGAAAGCCAGAGGACAAGGGAGCTGGGTAACAGAGTCTGTTAAGGTCAGCTTCCCAGGACACAGTGCGGGGTTAATAGGGGAAGAAGGATGACCTAGAAGGGCAAACAGAGAAGCTTCATGCCGTGTTATGTCTAGATTTTCAAATCTAGACAAGAATCAAAGAATATGCTATTGTAATTATTCCTCCTCTTTTTGCAATTAATACTTACCTTTCTATTCATTTACTCTTATTAGCATACACATGTCTCCTCTTAAAAGGAACATTTTGGAGTAAGGGTTAAGCCAGATGACCTGGATTCATATCCTGGCTCCTCTGCCACTTACTATTTGTGTGACTCTGAGCAGATTTGATAACTGCTCTGTGCCTCAATTCCCCTGTCTCTAAAATAAGGATGGTAGCAGAAGTACCCACCTCATAGGGTTGTTGTGAAGATAAATAGTATTTTTATGGTTGATTGTATTGTTCAAACTTTGTTTTTTATTTTTAAATTATTTTTTATTGGAGTTGATTTACAACATAATGTTAATTTTGGCTGTACAGCAAAGTGACTTAGTTATACACATGTATACATATATACTACATTCTCCTCATCGTCTCCATCTCAGTAAATGTCATCGTTGTTTTCCCAGAAACCTAGGAGTCATCATGGGTTTTTCTCTTTTTTTCACATTCTAATATAGTCCATCTACAAGTTTTTTTGCCAAATTTTCAAATTAAGTCTAGAACCTTACCAATTCCTACCATCTCCAGTATCCCATTGTGGTCTTAGCCACTTTAGTCTCTTTAGTCTACGGCAGTAGTTTCCTGACTGACATCTCTTTGCTTTTGTTCTTGGCCCAGTCTGTTCTCTGCATAGCATCCACAGTGACCTTTTGAAACAAAAGATCATTTATCTCACTACTTAAACACCCTCCATTGGTTTTCTGTCACTCTCAAAGCAAAATTTAAACTCCTTATCATGACTGGAAGGCCTTATATAATTTGAGTCCTGTCTACCTCTTTCACCTCTTCTATTAACATTCTCAATGTTGCCTGCTCCCCTCCAATCATGTTGGCCTTGAACTTTTCCTTGAATAAGCTTTCTGCTTTAGGGCATTTGCACTTGCTATTTCCTCTGCCTGCAAATGTCTGCTCACTTTCTCACTTGTTCAAGTGCTGTCCAATTGGCCTTTCCCAAACCCCTGCTCTAAAATAGCCACTCTCCTCCCATTGCTTTTTTTAAAAATTACTTTAGTGAATTTTTCTTTATTGTACTTACCAACATATATTTATTTGTGCTACTTACTTCTGATCTTTGCCTCCCAACTATAATGTAATCTCTTTGAGGCCAGGGATTTGGTTATCTCGTTCACTCCTCTGATCCCAATGCTTACTCAAGTTTATGGAGTATAATAAAAGCTAGTATAATGTGGTGCATGAAGGAAAAGCTAATTTACTGTTGATGGTCAGCTTTCAAATTTTGGCAAGATAACTGCATTAACTTTTCCTTTATTTTTGCTTTTTGTTTAAAGTCAAAATCGTCAGATTCTTAAGTGAAAAGTACTGTGTGGAGAAAGATATTCATTTAAAAGAGCCTTTTGCATTTGCGATATTTTATAGTTAATACAGTTGGGATTTTGCATTTGTTTTCAGGGTTTTTTTTTGTGCCAAGAGCTCAGGGCATCAAAGACTGTGATTTAAGAGGTCACAAAAGTACATTAGGTTAATTATGCTACTGTGGTGTCAGGCAATCACTTGGAGTTTGCTGGTGTGCAGTGATCAAAACAGCATCATTTAAAATCTCTAGACCTGATCAACTAAACAGAAAATTAACGAGGAAACACAAACTTCAAATGATACAATAGACCAGCTAGACCTAATTGATATCTATAGGACATTGCATCCCAAAACAATGAATTTCACCTTTTTCTCAAGCGCACATGGAACCTTCTCCAGGATAGATCACATCCTGGGCCATAAAGCTAGCCTTGGTAAATTCAAGAAAACAGAAATCATTCCAAGCATCTTTTTGACCACAATGCAGTAAGATTAGATCTCAATTACAGGAGAAAAACTATTAAAAATTCCAACATATGGAGGCTGAACAACACGCTGCTGAATAACCAACAAATCACAGAAGAAATCAAAAAAGAAATCAAAATTTGCATAGAAACGAATGAAAATGAAAACACAACAACCCAAAACCTGTGGGACACGGTAAAAGCAGTCCTAAGGGGAAAGTTCATAGCAATACAGGCACACCTCAAGAAACAAGAAAAAAGTCAAATAAATAGCCTAACTCTACACCTAGAGCAACTAGAAAAGGAAGAAATGAAGAACCCCAAGGTTAGTAGAAGGAAAGAAATCTTAAAAATTAGAGCAGAAATAAATGCAAAAGAAACAAAAGAGACCGTAGCAAAAATCAACAAAGCCAAAAGCTGGTTCTTTGACAGGATAAATAAAATTGACAAACCATTAGCCAGACTCATCAAGAAACAAAGGGAGAAAAATCAAATCAATAAAATTAGAAATGAAAATGGAGAGATCACAACAGACAACACAGAAATACAAAGGATCATAAGAGACTACTATCAACAATTATATGCCAATAAAATGGACAACGTGGAAGAAATGGACAAATTCTTAGAAAAGTACAACTTTCCAAAACTGGACCAGGAAGAAATAGAAAATCTTAACAGACCCATCACAAGCACGGAAATTGAAACTGTAATCAAAAATCTTCCAGCAAACAAAAGCCCCGGTCCAGACAGCTTCACAGCTGAATTCTGCCAAAAATTTAGAGAAGAGCTAACACCTATCCTGCTCAAACTCTTCCAGAAAATTGCAGAGGAAGGTAAACTTCCAAACTCATTCTATGAGGCCACCATCACCCTAATACCAAAACCTGACAAAGATCCCACAAAAAAAGAAAACTACAGGCCAATATCACTGATGAACATAGATGCAAAAATCCTTAACAAAATTCTAGCAATCAGAATCCAACAACACATTAAAAAGATCATACACCATGACCAAGTGGGCTTTATCCCAGGGATGCAAGGATTCTTCAATATCTGCAAATCAATCAATGTAATACACCACATTAACAAATTGAAAAATAAAAACCATATGATTATCTCAATAGATGCAGAGAAAGCCTTTGACAAAATTCAACATCCATTTATGATAAAAACTCTCCAGAAAGCAGGAATAGAAGGAACATACCTCAACATAATAAAAGCTATATATGACAAACCCACAGCAAACATTATCCTCAATGGGGAAAAATTGAAAGCATTTCCTCTAAAGTCAGGAACAAGACAAGTGTGCCCACTTTCACCATTACTATTCAACATAGTTTTGGAAGTTTTGGCCACAGCAATCAGAGCAGAAAAAGAAATAAAAGGAATCCAAATAGGAAAAGAAGAAGTAAAACTCTCACTATTTGCAGATGACATGATCCTCTACATAGAAAACCCTAAAGATTCCACCAGAAAATTACTAGAACTAATCAATGACTATAGTAAAGTTGCAGGATATAAAATCAACACACAGAAATCCCTTGCATTCCTATACACTAGTAATGAGAAAACTGAAAGAGAAATTAAGGAAACAATTCCATTCACCATTGCAACGGAAAGAATAAAATACTTAGGAATATATCTACCTAAAGATACTAAAGATCTTTATAAAGAAAACTATAAAACACTGGTGAAAGAAATCAAAGAGGACACTAATAGATGGAGAAATATACTGTGTTCATGGATTGGAAGAATCAATATAGTGAAAATGAGTATACTACCCAAAGCAATTTATAGATTCAATGCAATCCCTATCAAGCTACCAACAGTATTCTTCACAGAGCTAGAACAAATAATTTCACAATTTATATGGAAATACAAAAAACCTCGAATAGCCAAAGTGATCTTGAGAAAGAAGAATGGAACCGGAGTAATCAACCTACCTGACTTCAGGCTCTACTACAAAGCCACAGTTATCAAGACAGTATGGTACTGGCACAAAGACAGAAATATAGATCAATGGAACAAAATAGAAAGCCCAGAGATAAATCCACGCACATATGGACACCTTATCTTTGACAAAGGAGGCAAGAATATACAATGGATTAAAGATAATCTCTTTAACAAGTGATGCTGGGAAAACTGGTCAACCACTTGTAAAAGAATGAAACTAGAACACTTTCTAACATCATACACAAAAATAAACTCAAAATGGATTAAAGATCTAAACATAAGACCAGAAACGATAAAACTCCTAGAGGAGAACATAGGCAAAACACTCTCTGACATACATCACAGCGGGATCCTCTATGACCCACCTCCCAGAATATTGGAAATAAAAGCAAAAATAAACAAATGGGACCTAATTAACCTTAAAAGCTTCTGCACATCAAAGCAAACTATTAGCAAGGTGAAAAGGCAGCCTTCAGAATGGGAGAAAATAATAGCAAATGAAGCAACTGACAAACAACTGATCTCAAAAATATACAAGCAACTCCTACAGCTCAACTCCAGAAAAATAAATGACCCAATCAGAAAATGGGCCAAAGAACTAAATAGACATTTCTCCAAAGAAGACATACAGATGGCTAACAAACACATGAAAAGATGCTCAACATCACTCATATCAGAGAAATGCAAATCAAAACCACTATGAGGTACCATTTCATGCTAGTCAGAATGGCTGTGGTCCAAAACTCGACAAGCAATAAATGCTGGAGAGGGTGTGGAGAAAAGGGAACCCTCTTACACCGTTGGTGGGAATGCAAACTAGTACAGCCACTATGGAGAACAGTGTGGAGATTCCTTAAAAAACTGGAAATAGAACTGCCTTATGATCCAGCAATCCCACTGCTGGGCATACACACTGAGGAAACCAGAACTGAAAGAGAAGTGTACCCCAATGTTCATCGCAGCACTGTTTATAATAGCCAGGACATGGAAACAACCTAGATGTCCATCAGCAGATGAATGGATAAGAAAGCAGTGGTACATATACACAATGGAGTATTACTCAGCCATTAAAAAGAATACATTTGAATCAGTTCTAATGAGGTGGATGAAACTGGAGCCTATTATACAGAGTGAAGTAAGCCAGAAGGAAAAACACCAATACAGTATACTAACGCATATATATGGAATTTAGAAAGATGGTAACAATAACCCTATGTACGAGACAGCAAAAGAGACACTAATATATAGAACAGTCTTATGGACTCTGTTGGAGAGGCAGAGGGTGGGAAGATTTGGGAGAATGGCATTGAAACATGTATAATATCATGTATGAAACGAGTTGCCAGTCCAGGTTCAATGCATGATACTGGATGCTTGGGGCTGGTGCACTGGGACAACCCAGAGGGATGGTATGGGGAGGGAGGAGGGAGGAGGGTTCAGGATGGGGAACACATGTATACCTGTGGCGAATTCATTTCGATATTTGGCAAAACTAATACAATATTGTAAAGTTTAAAAATAAAATAAAATTAAAAAAAAATAAAATCTCTAGACCTATTAAAACATGCAAATTTTACTTGTTTACATGTCTTGCTCTTTTTTGAGGTTACTGCTGATAATATGAAAGAAATTTATGATATTTTCTTCACTGTGAAAATTTAACAGAATAAAAACATGGATTTCTGTTAATAATATGACTTAGTTTCTAGTATTTAAGGTAGACGACCTTTCAGATACTGTTTTCCTTTCCTGTTTTGAGAAATGTAAAAGTACCAGTTAAAAATTATTTACTGATACTATTATTCTTTATGATGTATTTTCCCAAGATTTTCATTAATGTATTTGTTAAATGAACAAATAGATATGGAGCACCTATATGTGTCAAACACTGATGTAGATGCCTAAATGGTATCAGTGAACAAGACAGGCATTCGTGATCTCACAGAGCTTATAGTTAAGTGGCAAAATATCAGTAGTACACAAACATAACATATAGAAAAATAGTCAGGGAAAGGTAATAGAAGTGTACCATGGAGGAGGAGGGGGGTTTCCTAGGTGGCACAGTGGCAGAGAATCCACCTGCTAACCCAGGAGACAAAGGAGACCATGGGTTTAATCCCTGGTTGGGAAGATTGCCTGGAGAAGTAAACGGCAACCCATGCCAGTATTCTTGCCTGGAAAATTCCATGGACAGATGAGTCTAGTGGGCTACAGCCTATGGGGTCACAGAGTTGGAGACTGAGCAACTGAGCATGCATACACACCGTGTTCTCAGTAGACTTATGTTACTGATGTGTGTGTTTATGGAAGAGGAGAAGGGTTAGTATTAAATACAGTAGTTAATAAGTCTTGTTTGGGAGGACATTTGAGTAAAGACTTGAAGGGGTTGAGGGATTGAGTCGCCATATGTCTATCTGCAGGGGAAAGAGCAGGTGCATAGGGCTTTGGGGTAGGAATATGCATAGGATCCTGTGTGATGGACTCAGTCACTCTTGATTGAGAGACAGTGATAGGAAATGAGCTTGGTTATGGTAAGAGGACAGATTGTGGAGGAGGTTGTTGGTCATTATAAAGACTTTGACTTTTACTGTGAATGAGTGATGAATCTGTTGGAGAGTTTTGAGATGATACGATCTGACTTATACTTAAAATGATTAATTTTGCACATTGAGAACTGACAGGATGCAAGGAAGAATATGGAAAAGATGAAATCAGAGTTCATTTTAATATTCCAGGTAGAGATGACTGTGGTTTAGATGAGGGTGTGGCAGCAGGAAGAGTGGTGAGAAGTGGTTAGATTCTAGATTTTGAAGGTAGCCCTAGTGAGATTTGGTAATAGATTGGTGTCAGGAATGAGAAAAATTGGAATATTAAGGAGGAATCTTTTTTTGTTGTTGCCTGAGCATCTGGAGAAATGACATCCCCATTTTCAGAGGTGAGGATGTCTAGGAAAGCAGCATATTAGGTGGGTGGGGTGGAATATCAGGAGTCAGATTTCGGAGATGTGAAATTTGAGGTGCTTACTAGACACCCATGTGAATATGTTTTAACTTTTAAGCCTTCTGAAATTGATTTATCAAGATAATTTCTAATGTGACAGAAATTAAGATAGAAATAGATGACTCTTGAAATTAGAGTTCCTGACTGAAAATAACAAACACTATGTAACTTACATAGAAAAGGGGTTTATTGTAAAGATATAAGATATCTTATAAGAACTGTAGGAAGGCTGGAGCTCAGACTCAGAAAATAGGTAGGAACCAAGAAATAGGAAACACAGTCAAGATCAACAGAAAGAGTGTTCAGAGGATACTGGCTGTTTGCCTACACCAGTGATTATTAGCCATCATAGAGCTAGACTGGCTCTTTAATACTCGTCACTGTGCCTTACACTCTTCATTCTTCCGTAGCCATCATAAGCTATTTTTGACCATCCCAGTACACAGTGCTAATATGTGCTCAGTCGTGTCTGACTCTTTTTGACCCCATGGACTGTAGCCCACCAGGCTCCTCTGTCCATGGGATTTTCCAGGCAAGAATACTGGAATGGGTTGCCATTTCCTTCTCCAGGGGATCTTCCCAACCCAGGGATCATAGATGTCTCCCCGTGTCTCCTGCTTTGCAGGGGGATTCTTTACCCATGACTCTGATGGAGCCATCAGAGAAGCCCCATCGTGGTGCTAGTGATAAAGAATCCCCCTGCCAATGTAGGAAACGTAGGAGATGCAAGTTCCATCCCTGGGTCGGGAATTTCCCCTGGAGGAGGTAATGGCACCCAGTATTCTTGCCTGGAGAATCTCATGGACAGAGGAACCTGGCAGGCTACAGTCCATAGCGTCGCAATAAGTCAGACATGACTTAAGCGACTTTGCAAGCACAGTACTACTGAGTCACTATATGAAGATTAAAAGCCCTTGCTTGGTTATGAAATATGTAAATATACGTGTGACTTGATAATATAAACATTTGATCTCTTTCCCCCCTTCCTTATTATACAGATTATAAAAGCCTTGGAATCTCCAAACTAATGTGTCCTTTTGTTTGTTAATGAAATGATGAATGGCTAGTGACTCCTGGATAGCGTCAGGATGGGGGCTGGTTGCTAAAGGAACCAGTTTTCAGACTAGAGGGCTGGGACCTTCAGCCCTACCCCATGACCTCTGCAAAGGGGAGAAGGGCTGGAGATTGAGTTCAGTTATCAGGTGGTGCTAGTAATAAAGAACCCGCCTGCCAATGCAGGAGATGTAAGAGATGCAGGTTCTATCCGTGGGTCAGGAAGATCCTCTGAAGGAGGACATGGCAACCCACTCCAGTATTCTTGCCTGGAGAATCCCATGGACAGAGGAGTCCATGGGGTCACAAAGAGTCAGACCTGACTGGAGCAATTTACCATGCACATGCCAGTGGGAAATGATTAATCAAAGATGCCTGTGTAATAAAGCCTCCATTGTTGTTGTTCAGTCACTCAGTCATGTATGACTCTTTTGTGACCCCATTGACTGTAGCACACCAGCTTCCCTGTCCTTCACCATCTCCTGGGGCTTGCTCAAGCTTATGTCCATTGAGTTGGTGATGCCATCCAACCATCTCATCCTCTGTCATCCCCTTCTCCTCCTACATTCAATCTTTCCCAGCATCAGGGTCTTTTACAATGAGTCAACACTTCACATAAGGTGGCCAAAGTATTGGAGCTTCAGTTTAAGCATCAGTCTCTCCAGTGAATATTCAGGATTAATTTCCTGTAGGATGGAATGGTTTGATCTTGCTCCAAAGCCTCCATAAAAGTCCCTAAAGCACTGGCACTGGAGAGCTCCTGGATTGGTGAATATTGTGGGACTGAGCCTTTAATCTATGGGATCTGACATTAACTCCAATTCAGTTCAGTTCAGTTGCTCAGTCATGTCCGACTCTTTGCGACCCCATGAATCCCAGCATGCCAGGCCTCCCTGTCCATCACCAACTCCCAGAGTTCACTGAGACTCACATCCATCGAGTCAGTGATGCCATGCAGCCATCTCATCCTCTGTCGTCCCCTTCTCCTCCTGCTCCCAATCCCTCCCAGCATCAGAGTCTTCTCCAATGAGTCAACTCTTCGCATGAGGTGGCCAAAGTACTGGAACTTCAGCTTTAGCATCATTCCTTCCAAAGAAATCCCAGGGCTGATCTCTTTCAGAATGGACTGGTTGGATCACCTTGCAGTCCAAGGGACTCTCAAGAGTCTTCTCCAACACCACAGTTCAAAAACATCAATTCTTCGGTGCTCAGCCTTCTTCACAGTCCAACTCTCACATCCATACATGACCACAGGAAAAACCATAGCCTTGACTAGATGGACCTTTGTTGGCAAAGTAATGTCTCTGCTTTTGAATATGCTATCTAGGTTGGTCATAACTTTCCTTCCAAGGAGTAAGCGTCTTTTAATTTCATGGCTGCAGTCACCATCTGCAGTGATTTTGGAGCCCCCAAAAATAAAGTCTGACACTGTTTCCACTGTTACCCCATCTATTTCCCATGAAGTGATGGGACCGGATGCCATGATCTTCGTTTTCTGAATGTTGAGCTTTAAGCCAACTTTTTCACTCTCCACTTTTACTTTCATCAAGAGGCTCTTTAGTTCCTCTTCACTTTCTGCCATAAGGGTGGTGTCATCTGCATATCTGAGGTTATTGATATTTCTCCTGGCAATCTTGATTCCAGCTTGTGCTTCTTCCAGTCCAGCGTTTCTCATGATGTACTTTACATATAAGTTAAGTAAGCAGGGTTACAATATACAGCCTTGACATACTCCTTTTCCTATTTTGAACCAGTCTGTTGTTCCACGTCCAGTTCTAACTGTTGCTTCCTGACCTGCATACAGATTTCTCAAGAGGCAGGTCAGGTGGTCTGGTATTCCCATCTCTTTCAGAATTTTCCACAGTTTATTGTGATCCACACAGTCAAAGGCTTTGGTATAGTCAATAAAGCAGAAATAGATGTTTTTCTGAAACTCTCTTGCTTTTTCTATGATCCAGTGGATGTTGGTAATTTGATCTCTGGTTCCTCTGCCTTTTCTAAAACCAGCTTGAACATCAGGAATTTCACAGTTCATGTATTGCTGAAGCCTGGCTTGGAGAATTTTGAGCATTACTTTACTAGCGTGTGAGATGAGTGCAATTGTGCGGTAGTTTGAGCATTCTTTGGCATTGCCTTTCTTTGGGATTGGAATGAAAACTGACTTTTTCCAGTCCTGTGGCCACTACTGAGTCTTCCAAATTTGCTGGCATATTGAGTGCAGCACTTTCACAGCATCATCTTTCAGGATTTGAAATAGCTCAACCGGAATTCCATCACCTCCACTAGCTTTGTTCGTAGTGATGCTTCCTAAGGCCCACTTGACTTCACATTCCAGGATGTCTGGTTCTAGATGAGTGATCACACCATTGTGATTATCTGGGTCTTGAAGCTCTTTTTTGTACAGTTCTTCTGTGTATTCTTGCCAGTAGATAGTGTCAAATTGAATTATAGGACACTGGTTAGTGTTCACAGAAAATTGGTTAGTTGCTTGATGTGGAAATCTTGCTCACAATTGGAGTCTAGAAATATTTAAAGTGTTGAGATAAGGGAAAAAAATGGATTTTTTTTTCTTCTACCGACACTCTACCTTGAAAAAGACATGAAGTTTGCTTGTTGAAATGAATTTTGTAAGGATGGCAGCTTGTGAGTCATTATGAAATAAGTGGTAGAAGGATGGTTATCTGAAATCAGACAAAAATTGTAATATTGGTTGTGGATGAATGTGACTTACAACTCATGCAGTGAATTGAGGTAGCTTATAGAAGTTTATAGAAGTTTGATGGAGAAGGCAATGGCACCCCACTCCAGTACTCTTGCCTGGAAAATCCCATGGACGGAGGAGCCTGGTAGGTTGCTGTCCATGGGGTTGCAAAGAGTCGGACAAGACTGAGCGACTTCCCTTTCACTTTTCACTTCCATGCATTGGAGAAGGCAATGGCAACCCACTCCATTGTTCTTGCCTGGAGAATCCCAGGGAGGGGGGATCCTGGTGGGCTGCCGTCTATGGGGTCACACAGAGTCGGACACGACTGAAGTGACTTAGCAGCAGCAGCATAGAAGTTTGAGGTGTGTGCATATGTGCATTTTGTATATTCCTAATTGGACTGATTCATTTGGGTGCAGTTTCTTTCATTCACTCCTGTTTCTCTCAGAGAAAATTGTGGAGGGCTTCCCAGAAGGAAGTTATGAAAGGGACTTGAGTGGGATATAACTTCTTGGTTATTTAAAGAAAGGATGATATATAGGGGGCAAGGAGGAAAATGTGGAAATTGAGGCAAAAGAAGGAGAGAAAATCAAACAATCTCTACTTGGTAAAAATGTGGGAAATTTTTTAGAAGGTGGGACTTTTTGAAGAAATACAGATTTAACATCTTGGAGGGCAGATTTTTATCGTTATTTTTCTTTTTCTCACTGTGTGTTTTGCACAGATCTAAAAGTAATTTCACTGTTGAGTACCTTGAATATGCAAGGTGTTATTCTAAGCTCTTACAAGAATTATTGATAAGTCTTAAAACAATGTTCAACAGATACTATTATTTTCCAAATTTGATGAAAACCATAAACTTCTAAGCCGAGAAACTCAATGAACCCTAACAGAATAAACACAAGGAAAATCACAATAAGGCACATTATAAATTGCTAAAAAGCAGCAATAAAGAGAAAATCCTGGAAAGTAGCCAGAGGAACAAAAACACAGATGTCTTGTCAGAAACTGTGTAAGGAAGAAGACAGTGCAGTGACATGTTAAAAATTGATGAAAGAAAAAAAACTGTCACACCAGCATTCTTTATTCAATAGAAGTATTCTTAAAGAATGAAAACAAAATAAAGATTTATTTCAGACAAACAAAACCAATTTTGGGAGAATTGATTGTAAGCAGACTTACACTGTAAGAAAAGTCAAACAAAATTCTGTGGGAGGAAGGCAAGTAATACAGAATTGAAATTTGGATCTGTGCAAATAAACAGCAAAATATTAAATGAATGGGAAAAAAATTACCCCTTATTTCAAAATTTCTTTAAAGATAATTGATCATCTAGAACAAAAGTCATAGTAGTATATCAAGTAATATATAACAGTAATACTATGGAAGACCACAGGAAAGAATTGGAAGTAAACCATTGTAAGTTCTATACTATATTGGAAGCGACACAATAATATTTGAAGATAGACTGTGATAAAAATGTATATTTTAAAACTTAGGGAAACCACTAAAATAATAAAACAGATATAGCTAATAAGCCAATTGTGAAGATAAAGTAGATTTCTAAAAATACTTAGTAATCAAAAATGGAACATGAGATGAGAGAAAAAAGCATCTGAAAAAAGATGCTGAATGGTCTAGTGGTTTTCCCTACTTTCTTCAATTTAAGTCTGAATTTGGCAGTAATAAATTCATGATCTGAGCCCCAGTCAGCTCCCGGTCTTGTTTTTTTGCTGATTGTATAGAGCTTCTCCATCTCCGGCTGTGAAGAATATAATCAATCTGATTTTTGATTTTGACCATCTGATGATGTCCATGTGTGGAGTTGTCTCTTGTGTTTTTGGAAGAGGGTGTTTTCTATGACTGGCAAAAACAGGGTGTTTGCTGTCTGCTCTGTTAGCAAATTTCAAATATACAGTTCAGTGTTATCAACTATAGTCACTATGTTATACATTAGATGCTTGCACCTTAATCATCTTATAGTTGAAAATTCATAACCTTTTACCAATCTCTCTCTGTTTCCTCCTTTTCCCTCAGAAACCTGGCAACCACTTTTCTATTCTCCATGTCTATGAATTTGACTTAAAAAAACAGATTCTGTATATAAGTGATGCCATGTAGTATTTTATCTTTCTCTGTCTGGTTTATTTCACTTAGCATAATGTCCTCAAGTTTCATCCATGTTGTCACAAACAGCAGAATTTCCTTCTTTCTCATGGCTGAATAATTATACACACAACACATCTTCTTTCTTCATTAATCCATTTGTGGATTAACACTTATGTTGTTTCCATATCTATCTTGAATGCTGTGAAAAATGCTACAAGAACAAGAGAGCACAGTTATCTTGCAGGTATCCTGTTTTTACTTCCTTCAAATATATACCCAGAAATGGGATTGCTGGATTATATGATAATGCTATTTTTAATTTTTTGAGGAACCTCCGTGTTGTTTTCCATAGTGGCTATACAAGTTCACCTGCCCACCAACAGTGCCCACTGGTCAAAGTTTCCCTTTTCTTCATATTCTTGCTAAAACTTATTTGTCTTTTTGATAATAGCCATTCTATTATGAGGTGATATCTCATTGTGGTTTTGATTTGCATTTCCCTGATGATAAGTGATGCAGAGTACCTTTTTGTGAACCTGCTGGTCATCTGTATGTTTTCCTTTGCAAAATGTCTATTCAGTTCTCTGCCCATTTTTTAAACCAGATTGGTTTTTTTATATTGAGTTGTGTGAGTGTCTTATATATTTTGGGTATTAATCCTGTCCTTCAGTAGGTTACGTTTTCATGCTGTAGATTATTTCCTTCACTGTGGAGAAGCTTTTTAGTTTGATGTAGTCTCAACTGTTTATTTTTGTTTTTGTTGACTTAGGTTGTTGTGTCAGATCCAAAAATCACTGCCAAGATTAATGTCAAGGAGCTTAGCCCCCCTGTTTTTCTCCTGGGAATTGTGTATTTCCAGATTTTAAACTTTAGTCTTTAGTCATTTTGAAATAATTTTTGTATATGGTATAAGGCGGGAGTCCAGTTTCATTCTTTTACATGTGGCTGTCCAGTTTTACATTTACTGAAGAGACTATCCTTTCCTCGTTGTGTATTTTTGGCTCATTTGTCCTAACTGTTGCCATTTGGTTTGTTTTCCAGCTGTTGGGAATTCCTTTTTTGTCCCCTTCTTCTCTTTATCTCTGCCTTTGTGACTTGATGATTTTCTGTAGTGCTGTGCTTAGATTTATTTTTCTGTCCTTTGTGTATCTATTATAGGTTTTTGGTTATCATGAAGCTTATATAAAATATCTTATAATAGTTCTATTTTAAGCTGATAACAAGTTACTGCTGCTGCTGCTAAGTCGCTTCAGTCATGTCCGACTCTGTGCGACCCCATAGATGGCAGCCTACCAGGCTCCGCTGTCCCTGGGATTCTCCAGGCAAGAACACTGGAGTGGGTTGCCATTTCCTTCTCCAATGCATGAAAGTGAAAAATGAAAATGAAGTCGCTCAGTCGTGTCCGACTCTCAGCGACCCCACAGACTGCAGCCCACCAGGCTCCTCCGTCCAAGGGATTTTCCGGGCAAGAGTACTGGAGTGGGGTGCCATTGCCTTCTCCAGATAACAAGTTAAAACACGTGCAAAAGTCCTGTTTTTTACTCTCAGTTCAGTTCAGTTGCTTAGTTGTGTCTGACTTTTTGTGACCCCATGGACTGTAGCACTCTAGGCCTCCCTGTCCATCACCAACTCCTGGAGTTTACTCAAAATAGTGTCCACTGAGTCAGTGATGCCATCCAACCGTCTCATCCTCTATCACCCTCTTCTCCTCCTGCCTTCACTCTTTCCCAGCATCAGGGTCTTTTCTGATGAGTCAGTTCTTCCCATCAGGTGGCCAAAGTATTGGAGTTTCAGCATCAGTCCTCCCAGTGAATATTCAAGACTGATTTCCTTTAGGATGGACTGGTTTGGATTTCCTTGCAGTCCAAGGGGCTCTCAAGAGTCTTCTCCAACACCACAGTTCAAAAGCATCGTTTCTTTGTCACTCAGCTTTCTTTATAGTCCAACTCTCACATCCATACATGACTACTGGAAAAACCATAACTTTGACTAAATGGACCTTTGTTGGCAAAGAAAGGTCTCTGCTTTTTAATATGCTGTCTAGGTTGGTCATAACTTTTCTCCCAAAGAGCCAAGCGTCTTTTAATTTCATGGCTGTAGTCACCATCTGTAGTGATTTTGGAGCCCCCAGAAATAAAGTCTGTCATTGTTGCCATTGTTTCCCCAGCTATTTGCCATGAAGTGATGGGACCAGATGCCATGATCTTCATTTTTTTTTTTTTTTTTTGAGGAAAATATGGCAGGAAGCCTTGTCAAAACATGATTTTTCAAGTGTGGAGTACTGCCTTTACTAGAAGCCTGGGCACATGTTTTTTTTTTTTTTTTCTTTTTTTACATGTGTTCCCCATCCTGAACCCTCCTCCCTCCTCCCTCCCCATACCATCCCTCTGGGTCGTCCCAGTGCACCAGCCCCAAGCATCCAGCATCGTGCATTGAACCTGGACTGGCATCTCGTTTCATACATGACATTTCACATGTTTCAATGCCATTCTCCCAAATCTTCCCACCCTCTCCCTCTCCCACAGAGTCCATAAGCCTGTTCTATACATCAGTGTCTCTTTTGCTGTCTCGTATACAGGGTTATCGTTACCATCTTTCTAAATTCCATATATATGCGTTAGTATACTGTATTGGTGTTTTTCCTTCTGGCTTACTTCACTCTGTATAATAGGCTCCAGTTTCATCCACCTCATTAGAACTGATTCAAATGTATTCTTTTTAATGGCTGAGTAATACTCCATTGTGTATATGTACCACAGCTTTCTTATCCATTCATCTGCTGATGGACATCTAGGTTGCTTCCATGTCCTGGCTATTATCTTCATTTTTTGAATGTTGAGTTTTAAGCCAGCTTTTCAACCTCCTCTTTCACTTTCATCAGGAGGCTCTTTAGTTCTTCTTTACTTTCTGCCATAAGAGAGGGTGTCATCTGCATATCTGAGGTTATTCATATTTCTCCTGCCAATCTTGATTCCAGCTTGTGCTTCATCCAGCCTGACATTTCACATGATGTACTCTGCATCTGAGTTAAATAAGCAGGGTGACAATATACAGCCTTGATGTACTCCTTTCCTAGTTAACCAGTCTGTTGTTCATGTCTGGTACTAACTATTGCTTTTTGACCTGCATATAGATTTCTGAGGAGGCAGTAAGGTGTTCTAGTATTCCCATCTCTTGAAGAATTTTCCACAGTTTGTTGTGATCCACACAGTCAAAGGCTTTGGTATAGTCAATAAAGCAGAAGTAGATGTTTTTCTGGTATCTCTTGCTTTTTTGATGATCCAGCGGATGTTGACAATTTGATCTCTGGTTCCTCTGTCTTTTCTAAATCCAACTTGAACATCTGGAAATTCATGGTTCATGTACTGTTGAAGCCTGGCTTGGAGAATTTTGAGCATTACCTCGCTACCATGTGAGGTGCGTGCAATTGTGTGGTAGTCTGAACATTCTTTGGCATTGCCTTTCTTTGGGATTGGAATGAAAATTGACCTTTTCCAGTCCTGTGGCCACTGCTGAGTTTTCCAAATTTGCTGGCATATTGAGTGCAGTACTTTTACAGCATCATCTTTCAGGATTTGAAATAGCTCAACTGGAATTCCATCACCTCCGCTAGCTTTGTTTGTAGTGATGCTTCCTAAGGCCCACTTGACTTCGCATTCCAGGATACCTGGCTCTAGGTTAGTGGTCACACCATCATGGTTACCTGGGTCATAAAGATTTTTTTTTGTATATTTCTTCTGTGTATTCTTGTCACCTCTTAATATCTTCTGCTTCTGTTAGGTCCATACCATTTCTGTCCTTTATTGTGCCCATCTTTTTGTGAAATGGTCCCTTGGTAGCTCTAATCTTCTTACAGAGATCTCTAGTCTTTCCCATTCTATTGTTTTCCTCTATTTCTTTGCATTGATCATTAAGGAAGGCTTTCTTATCTTTCCTTGTTATTTTTGGAACTCTGCATCCATTCTCTTTTGTTCTTCTTCCTTTTTGCTTCTCTGATGGAGTGAATTCCATTGCCCTGTCTTCAAGTCTACTATTGAATCCCCGTATTGAATTTTTCAGCACAGTTATTGTATTCCTCAGCTCTGTGATTTCTGTTTGGACTTTCTTTATATTTTACATCTCTTTGTTGGAATTCTTTGTTCATGAACTGTTCCCTGGAGTTCGGTGAGATCTCTATGAACATTATTTTGACTCTTTATCACGTATATCACTTATCTTCTTCTTTTTTTTTTTTTAAAGGTCTGTTTCTGGACTTTTATCTTGTTCTTTTGTGTGGAACATATCCTTCTGTTTCTGTATTTTCCTTGCCTTCCTGCATTAGTTTCTCTGTTAGAGAAACATCCACCTCTCTCAGTCTTTTATAGAGTGTTCTCATGTAGAAGATGAACCTTGTCATTCAGCCTGGCTCTTAGCTCTTGGTTGAGTCTCAAACCTTTGTGATTACTGAAGTTGCTTTTGTTTTTCTTAGTGTTTCTCAGTAGAAGAGAGTATGTTGAGAACTTCCAGTGTCCGAAAAGTGGGGATCTCAGCTTCTAGCTGCAAGCTGATTAGAATCTGAACCCTCTGACAGCAGTTTTCAATGTGTACAAGTCGGTCTCTTGCAGGGAAAGACTGGAAAATGGGAGTTTCTGTTTGCTCCATTGTCCAGAGCCCAGGGGGATAGTAGATTAAGAATTGCTTTTGTGTTTTCTACAGTCCTGTGGGACCCACAAACACAGTCCCTGTTGTTCACCAGAGCCAGGAAATCAAAGTGCGTATCTCTTGCAGCAGTGTAAAAGCCAGCATGCCAGATGTGTACAAGCTCTTTGTAGGGTGATAATGGTGATTTGAAGCTGGCTACAGGTAGAAGGCAGAGTGCTGTCTGCTGGCTTCTCAGATCTCAGGTGAGAAGCATAGTCTGTCCCTGCTGCTGCTGCTAAGTCGCTTCAGTCCTGTCCGACTCTGTGCGACCATAGACGGCAGCCTACCAGGCTCCTCCATGCATGGGATTTTCCAGGCAAGAACACTGGAGTGGGTTGCCATTGCCTTCTCTGAGTCTGTCCCTAGATACATACTAAATTACAAATCTGACCCTCAGCAGTTTTTCAGGTATGCTTAAGGCCTCTTTTAGAAAAGACTGGAAAATGAACATTTCTGTTTGCTTTTTATGCACCAAGCTATGGGAGAATAATTGATTTAAGAAGTGTTTGTTTATTTGTTATAAGTTCTTTGAGCCTGAAATTGAAGCCTCACTATCCACCAGAGAGTCAGGTGATCAAAGGGTAAGTCCTTTGACCACAGCTGTAAAAGCCACATGCCAGATATGTGCACAAGTTCCTTTCAGGGATATACTGGTATCAATGTGACTTTTCCCCTCATTTTCCCAATATGTGGTAAGCACTCAGCTAGCTTTTGAATGTTTTAAAGGGAATTATTCTGTGTGTTGTTGTAGATTCATTGTGTCCACTGGAGAAGGTGAACTGAGGAGCCTCCTATGTTACCATCTTAGGTTAAAACCCTTTTGCCTATTTTAAAATTAGATTGTCTGTCTTCTTATTACTAATTTTTAGTTGTTATTTTCCATTTTGGGTACAAGTTTTTTCCTGATGAAATAATTGCAAATATTTTCTGTGGTCTTTAACTTGTCTTTCTTTTTTACAACGGTGTGCATTAAAGGTGGTTTATGGTTTTAATTGTGTAATTTATTGAGTTTTTCTTTAAAGACTCATGTATTTGGTATCATATCTAAACACTCTTTCCTAACCTAAAATGTTGAATGTTTTCTTTCTTTTAGACATTTTAAACTTTTATTTTTAGCTTTTACCTTTAGGTCTGTGATCCATTTTGGTTTTTGTTTGTTTTTTTGCTTTTGATTGCACTGTATGGCTTGTGGGTTCTTAGTTCATTAACCAGGAATTAAACCTGGACCCCTAGCATTGAGAATGCCAAGTCCTAATTAGTGGACCACCAGGGAATTCCCAGGTCTGTGATCCATTTTGAATTAAGATTTATGTATCATGTGAAGTAAGGATCTAATACCTTCCCTCCCCCTCTCCTTTTTCCTTATGAATTTCTAATAGTCTCAACTCCATTTGTTGAAAAGACTGTTCTTTCCTCATTGAATTGCCTGGACACCTTGTAAAATAGACATCTATTTTATTTCTTGGAAGAATGAAATAATATTCTCTGGTCTTTTCTAGACTTTGACAACGAATTTTTCAGTTTAGATTTCAAAGGCTTTTCTATTTCCAGATTATGATGTGTCTAGGAAATACACATCACAACCACATGATTATTTAAATAACAATTAACTTTGTCAACAAATTAGAAAAACTGATTGTTATTTTTGACCTAGTCATAAGAATTTAGACTCTAGAATTCCAGTATTAGGATAATATTCTACTTAAGAGCAAAGCAAACCTATTTATATTTAATCAAAGGATAATTTATTTGAAGTTCAGAGCAATATGATTGTGTGAATGTATATATATATATACACACATTCACTTGACTTGTTTGTCTTTCAGGTAGATAGTAACGCCTTTGTATACTTTTTAGATTTAGTTTCTAATACATAAACTTGTGATGTCATGCACTATGTGAGAATAGACCGACATTTCTTATACAGTGCTTCTCTCACAGCTGTATTCCTGCTAACTCATAGTTGTTGTTCAGTCACCAAGTTGTGTCCAACTCTTTGTGACCTCATGGACTGTGGCACTCCAGGCCTCCTTGTCCCTCACTATCTCCTGGAGTTTGCCCAAGTTCATGTTCATTCCATCAGCAATGCCTTCCAGCCATCTCATCCTCTGATGCCCTTTTCTCCTTCTGATCTCAATCTTTCCCAGCATCAGGGACTTTTCCAATGAGTCGTCTGTTTGCATCAGATGACCAAAATACTGGAACTTCAGCTTCAGCATCAGTGCTTCCAGTGAATATTCAGGGTTTATTTCCCTTAAGATTGACTGGTTTGATCTCCTTGCTGTCCAGTGGACTTTCAGGAGTCTTCTCCATTACCAGAGTTCGAAGGCATCAATTCTTTGGTGTTCTGTCTTATTTATGGTCCAGCTCTCACAACCATATGTGATCACTGTGAAGACCACAGCCTTGACTATACAGACCCTTATCGGCAGAGTAATGTCTCTGTTTTTCAGAACACTGTCTAGGTTTGCCATTGTAGTATGGCAACTCATAGTACCCTGGCTATAATTTTATTCTTTTTTTTTTTCCTTCTTAAATGTGTTCTGTTTCATTTTACTTTTGATATTGTTGAGGCTGATAAAAAAAACTTCTCCCCATTACCACACTGGAGGTTTTTTTGGAAAAGGTTTAAGATTTTGAGATTTGAGAAACCTTGATTTTTGGTGGAGTTGGTTTTCTTTACATCTAGTAGCTTCAGTGTTTAAAAAACATTTTATATATTTACCTACTTAAAATAGTTATGCCAAGTTTTGAGCTTCTATTATATACAATTTGCTGTTTAGTTTTTGCTTTTCAGTGAATTTAATAATCTAATAAAATGTATTTTTAAAATCTCTCTACTGAGATAACTGTAAGACAGAATGCACTTTGTAGGGAAGCTTTGCCCGAAGTTAACTCATTTATAGAAAAATATGAAGGCTGTACTGTGATATTGTGAGGCTTTTTCTGTTATTTTGCCGTCATTCTGATTACTTAGCGCACATGGGTGGGCTTATAATATTTAAGTTGTTAAATCTCATCAGCTGTCCAGGTCATCACATCTGCTACCACATCTGTGCTCTAGATTCCCTTAGGCTTTTTAATTTTAGAGAAACAATTCTTAGTTAGAACATTAATTATACAAAAGGTAACGTAAAACTGTTAGTGTGAAGAAGTGCTTTAAGATCAAAAGGCCTGATGACATGTTTATAAAATTAAATTTGCAAACACTAAGAAGATTTCATGGAAAATAAAAACCAATTTGACTTGTAAAGAACAACAATTTCAGACTGATATAATATGCTATTATGAGATGCCTGGGAAGTTATAAATTATGAAGAAACCATAATATAATCTTGTTTAAAAGTAATTTTGATCCATTACAGTGGTTTTCAAAAATTGAATTTTTTAGAATCCTGGAGTCAGTGGGTGAGTGATAGGGAGAATGCTAAGCCATGAAAAGCTAGGTTTTCCATCTAAATTTTAACTGGAGTAAATCTTCTTGGCTTTTACATCATGAAATTCTGTATAAATGTAATAGTAAATACACAGTAAAGAGACTTTTTATTTGATTTTCAGAATATTGCATTAGATATACGCATAATTCCTATTTCAATAACATCTCAGTGCAAATCTTACCTTTAAGTGAACAACAAATTGTTACAAAATTATTATGTGACAACTCATTATCATTAGTTTCAAGAGTTGCTTGCTGGATGTTTTAGTTAGGTTAATATAAATATCTATATAGAACAACTTGAAGTTACTAATGATATAGATCTGTATAAAAGGTATACTTAAGAATTTAAGAATTCTCTGATGTAATTTAAACATACAGTCTTGGAGTTGGCTTGCTAATGTCTTATTTAGAATTTTGGTGTCTATGTGTGAAGTTAGACTATAATTTTATTTTCTCATACTGTTCTTGTCCGGTTTTTGTGCCAAGTTTTCATTGGCTTCATAAAGAATTAGGGAAGCTTTATTTTCTGTTCTCTAGGGCATGTTGTACAGAAAGAGGAAATTTTTAGTTCCCTGAAGGTGTGATAAAACTTGTTTGTGAAACCATTTACTATGGTGTCTGTAGGTTGGTTTTGTGACTTCTTCAGTATCCTAAAATGGTTATAGGTCTGTTTAAGTTGTACTTTTCTCTTTAGTTAAAGTAAATTCTGTTTTTCCAGGAAATTGTCCCCCTTGTCCATGTTTTCAAATTTATTGGCTTAAAGCAGTTCATACTGTTCTCTTATGATCTTAAATCTCTACTTATAAGGAAGTCTATTTGTTATTTCTAGTACTGTTTATTTTTGTTTTCTCTCATCTTTTTTTGTGATCAATATGATCAGAAGTTTGACAACGTTATTATTCTTTTCAAAGACATATATTTTTGCTTTTGTTAATCTGCTCTCTATTCGTCTTTGCTTTTTCTATTTTATCAAATTTGATTCACATTCTTAGAGTTGAAATCTTGGCTAATAGTTTTCTGAGTTTTTCCATCTCTAATATGTTTGTTGCAACTATAAGTTTCCCTGTTAAATTCACTTTATCTGTAACCCACATATATTCATTCATATGTCATGTTAATTGGTAGATATTTGATATATCTATAATGAAGTAGAAATTTAAATAGTGAACTGTATAATTTCTATATAATATAATTTAAGGTAAAATTTAAGGTAATTTTAAAGTTGAATTTCTTTTTCTCTTTGATCTTCAATTTTATTGCTTTATATTTGTTCTGCACACTAACTTTTGTTGTTTGCTGTTTGTTGAGAGAAATGATTATAATCTTTTATGTGGATAATTTTTGTGACTGCTTAATGTGCACATGAAAGGAATATTTTTCCTTAATACTGCCTTTTATATTCCACTTCTCTTTTGTATGTCATTTCCTTCACACGTCATTTAGTATCTTACAGCTTATCAATGTCAATTTTTTAATCTGAAAATGTTTTAATTTTATTATAGAATGTTGGTTTAGCTAGAAATCTGAGTCCTTACTAAAAAGTCACCTGAGGCTTAATTTTAACCTGTTTGAATTTGCAGCCTTCTCTAACCTTAGCTCTGTCTCCCACTTCCTACCTCACTTGTCTTAATTTAAAAAATAGCATTTATTATAGTAATATATTATGCATTTTACATATTTTTATGTTATTACTTATCCTCTGAGATATTACTTTTTAAAAATTTCTCCTCTGCATGAAGGCTGGGGTTTTAATGTGTTATTTGATATATCCCAACACTTAGAAGAGTATCTGACACATGAAAAGTATATGGGTAAAAAATATTTAATAGTAATCACTGACTGACAGAAAAAGTAGCTTAGATTCTGGGTTTATATTGATTTTATATTTTTACTTGTAGATATTATTCTTCTCCTGTCACCAGGATGTAGGCTCCGTGAAAGCAAGAATTGTTTTGTTCACTGCTGTATCCCCAGGGCCTAGAACAGTGTCTGGCATTCAATAAATATTAGTGAATTAATGAAATGATAATTAGGTTGCTGCTGCTGCTGCTGCTAAGTCGCTTCAGTTGTATCCGACTCTGTGCGACCCCATAGACGGCAGCCCACCAGGCTCCCCCGTCCCTGGGACTCTCCAGGCAAGAACACCGGAGTGGGTTGCCATTTCCTTCTCCAATGCATGAAGGTGAAAAGTGAAAGTGAAGTCGCTCAGTCGTATCCGACTCCCAGCGACCCCATGTACTGCAGCCTACCAGGCCCCTCCATCCATGGGATTTTCCAGGCAAGAGTCCTGGAGTGGGTTGCCATTGCCTTCTCCGATAATTAGGCTACTTTTTATCTAATTGTTTTCTGTTGCATTCAGTGTGTCTTTTCTGTGAGTTTGCTCTTAGCATTTTTTTTTTTTTTTTTTTGGTCTTAAATTATCTTCAGTATTGCATCCCAGTGATGTATCAGAAAAAAAAAAAAAAGGATTTCTTTAAAAAATTTTTGCATAGGATTCATTTGCTTCCTCAATCTGATCTTGTTTTTCATCGATTATCGCAAATTCTTATCTATCATCTATTCAATATTTGCTTTCTTATTTTCTTTTGGAACTCCAATTTAAATGGACATATAATTGCCTTTTTCATTCTATTCTCCATGACTCTCATCCTTTTGTTTGTGTTTTCTGTTTCTTTATTGTGTTGTATTCTGAGTAATTTTCTCAAATCCATCCTCCCATATAATAATTTTCTGTTCAGCTGCATCTGATCTGATTAATCCATACATTGAGATTTTAAAATGTTGGTGATATTTTATTTCTAGAAGTTTTTTTTTAAATCACTTATTCTTTATCATAAGATTCTGATGTCTTCTTTTAAAAGTTTGTTTCTGTTTCTTCTTTTATCTTTTAAAATATATCCAAGAATATTTTTTTTAAATCTAAGATTGTTTTATTTTTTTAAGTTTTATTTATTTTTTTGAGGGGGAAGGGTAAAAATTGTCTTCTTCATTATGTCTTCATTTGTTTGTACTCATTTGTTGACTCTCCATTATGGTGAATCAAATCCTCATATGACTTATATCCTTTTATCAGCAGTTGCTTTTTCCATGAGAATTACATTTATTGTAGTAATACCTCTAGAGATGAGTTTTACTTTTGTTGGGTGCTCTAGGAGTCCTACTGATCTAAGGTCAGTTTTTAAAAATTTCTTGGTTTGGGACTTTTTTGCTTCTCATTAATGTGCAGGATTGTACTTTTGATTTCTCATGGGAGACTTCCCCTTTCTAATCAGCACTCAGCAGTGGTAAAATTCTCATCACTTCCTTGGGCTGGAAGCTTTAGGCTTAAAAAAAAAAAATTTCATGAATAGGAAACTTTCACTTTTTAGTAAAGGAAATTTCATTTCAAGATCTTGCCTCAGTCCCTGCGTAGGCATTACAATTGTGACCCCAAGCTTTTGGATTATATTTATCTGGGTATGATATTTGCTTTGACTACTTAAGTCATGCCATCTATAATTATTGCTATGATTGAGTTCCCTCTGTTTCTTGTATGTTGGGGATTTCCTCCTTTAAAAATTTTTTTTTTAACTTTGATACATCCTTAATATTTGGGAGCTATATTTTATGCAGCGTTTCATATATGTTTATAGGTAGAATAATATCTTTTTTTTTTTCTAATTTTATTTTATTTTTAAACTTAACATAATTGTATTAGTTTTGCCAAATATCAAAATGAATCCGCCACAGGTATACATGTGTTCCCCATCCTGAACCCTCCTCCCTCCTCTCTCCCCATACCATCCCTCTGGGTCATCCCAGTGCACTAGCCCCAAGCATCCAGTATCGTGCATCGAACCTGGACTGGCAACTCGTTTCTTACATGATATTTTACATGTTTCAATGCCATTCTCCCAAATCTTCCCACCCTCTCCCTCTCCCACAGAGTCCATAAGCCTGTTCTATACATCAGTGTCTCTTTTGCTGTCTCGTACACCGGGTTATTGTTACCATCTTTCTAAATTCCATATATATGCATTGGTATACTGTATTTATGTTTTTCCTTCTGGCTTACTTCACTCTGTATAATAGGCTCCAGTTTCATCCACCTCATTAGAACTGATTCAAATGTATTCTTTTTAATGGCTGAGTAATACTCCATTGTGTATATGTACCACTGTTTTCTTATCCATTCATCTGCTGATGGACATCTAGGTTGCTTCCATGTCCTGGCTATTATAAACAGTGCTGTGATGAACATTGGGGTACACGTGTCTCTTTCCCTTCTGGTTTCCTCAGTGTGTATGCCCAGCAGTGGGATTGCTGGATCATAAGGCAGTTCTATTTCCAGTTTTTTAAGGAATCTCCACACTGTTCTCCATAGTGGCTGTACTAGTTTGCATTCCCACCAACAATGTAAGAGGGTTCCCTTTTCTCCACACCCTCTCCAGCATTTATTATTTGTAGACTTTTGGATGGCAGCCATTCTGACTGGTGTGAAATGGTACCTCATAGTGGTTTTGATTTGCATTTCTCTGATAATGAGTGATGTTGAGCATCTTTTCATGTGTTTGTTAGCCATCTGTATGTCTTCTTTGGAGAAATGTCTATTTAGTTCTTTGGCCCATTTTTTGATTGGGTCGTTTATTTTTCTGGAGTTGAGCTGTAGGAGTTGCTTGTATATTTTTGAGATAAGTTGTTTGTTGGTTGTTTCATTTGCTATTATTTTCTCCCATTCTGAAGGCTGTCTTTTCACCTTGCTAATAGTTTCCTTTGATGTGCAGAAGCTTTTAAGGCTAATTAGGTCCCATTTGTTTATTTTTGCTTTTATTTCCAATATTCTGGGAGGTGGGTCATAGAGGATCCCGCTGTGATGTATGTCGGAGAGTGTTTTGCCTATGTTCTCCTCTAGGAGTTTTATCGTTTCTGGTCTTACGTTTAGATCTTTAATCCATTTTGAGTTTATTTTTGTGTATGGTGTTAGAAAGTGGTCTAGTTTCATTCTGTTACAAGTGGTTGACCAGATTTCCCAGCACCACTTGTTAAAGAGATTGTCTTTAATCCATTGTATATTCTTGCCTCCTTTGTCAAAGATAAGGTGTCCATATGTGCGTGGATTTATCTCTGGGCTTTCTATTTTATTCCATTGATCAATATTTCTGTCTTTGTGCCAGTACCATACTGTCTTGATAACTGTGGCTTTGTAGTAGAGCCTGAAGTCAGGTAGGTTGATTCCTCCAGTTCCATTCTTCTTTCTCAAGATCACTTTGGCTATTCGAGGTTTTTTGTATTTCCATATAAATTGTGAAATTATTCGTTCTAGCTCTGTGAAGAATACTGTTGGTAGCTTGATAGGGATTGCGTTGAATCTATAAATTGCTTTGGGTAGTATACTCATTTTCACTATATTGATTCTTCCAATCCATGAACATGGTATATTTCTCCATCTATTAGTGTCCTCTTTGATTTCTTTCACCAGTGTTTTATAGTTTTCTATATATAGGTCTTTAGTTTCTTTAGGTAGATATATTCCTAAGTATTTTATTCTTTCCGTTGCAATGGTGAATGGAATTGTTTCCTTAATTTCTCTTTCAGTTTTCTCATTATTAGTGTATAGGAATGCAAGGGATTTCTGTGTGTTGATTTTATATCCTGCAACTTTACTATAGTCATTGATTATTTCTAGTGGAATCTTTAGGGTTTTCTATGTAGAGGATCATGTCATCTGCAAATAGTGAGAGTTTTACTTCTTCTTTTCCAATTTGGATTCCTTTTATTTCTTTTTCTGCTCTGATTGCTGTGGCCAAAACTTCCAAAACTATGTTGAATAGTAATGGTGAAAGTGGGCACACTTGTCTTGTTCCTGACTTTAGAGGAAATGCTTTCAATTTTTCCCCATTGAGGATAATGTTTGCTGTGGGTTTGTCATATATAGCTTTTATTATGTTGAGGTGTGTTCCTTCTATTCCTGCTTTCTGGAGAGTTTTTATCATAAATGGATGTTGAATTTTGTCAAAGGCTTTCTCTGCATCTATTGAGATAATCATATGGTTTTTATTTTTCAATTTGTTAATGTGGTGTATTACATTGATTGATTTGCAGATATTGAAGAATCCTTGCATCCCTGGGATAAAGCCCACTTGGTCATGGTGTATGATCTTTTTAATGTGTTGTTGGATTCTGATTGCTAGAATTTTGTTAAGGATTTTTGCATCTATGTTCATCAGTGATATTGGCCTGTAGTTTTCTTTTTTTGTGGGATCTTTGTCAGGTTTTGGTATTAGGGTGATGGTGGCCTCATAGAATGAGTTTGGAAGTTTACCTTCCTCTGCAATTTTCTGGAAGAGTTTGAGCAGGATAGGTGTTAGCTCTTCTCTAAATTTTTGGCAGAATTCAGCTGTGAAGCTGTCTGGACCGGGGCTTTTGTTTGCTGGAAGATTTTTATTACAGTTTCAATTTCCGTGCTTGTGATGGGTCTGTTAAGATTTTCTATTTCTTCCTGGTCCAGTTTTGGGAAGTTGTACTTTTCTAAGAATTTGTCCATTTCTTCCACGTTGTCCATTTTATTGGCATATAATTGTTGATAGTAGTCTCTTATGATCCTTTGTATTTCTGTGTTGTCTGTTGTGATCTCTCCATTTTCGTTTCTAATTTTGTTGATTTGATTTTTCTCCCTTTGTTTCTTGATGAGTCTGGCTAATGGTTTCAAAGAACCAGCTTTTGGCTTTGTTGATTTTTGCTACGGTCTCTTTTGTTTCTTTTGCATTTATTTCTGCTCTAATTTTTAAGATTTCTTTCCTTCTACTAACCCTGGGGTTCTTCATTTCTTCCTTTTCTAGTTGCTTTAGGTGTAGAGTTAGGTTATTTATTTGACTTTTTTCTTGTTTCTTGAGGTGTGCCTGTATTGCTATGAACTTTCCCCTTAGGACTGCTTTTACCGTGTCTCACAGGTTTTGGGTTGTTGTGTTTTCATTTTCATTCGTTTCTATGCAAATTTTGATTTCTTTTTTGATTTCTTCTGTGATTTGTTGGTTATTCAGCAGCGTGTTGTTCAGCCTCCATATGTTGGAATTTTTAATAGTTTTTCTCCTGTAATTGAGATCTAATCTTACTGCATTGTGGTCAGAAAAAATGCTTGGAATGATTTCTATTTTTTTGAATTTACCAAGGCTAGCTTTATGGCCCAGGATGTGATCTATCCTGGAGAAGGTTCCATGTGCACTTGAGAAAAAGGTGAAATTCATTGTTTTGGGATGAAATGTCCTATAGATATCAATTAGGTCTAACTGGTCTATTGTATCATTTAAAGTTTGTGTTTCCTTGTTAATTTTCTGTTTAGTTGATCTATCCATAGGTGTAAGTGGGGTATTAAAGTCTCCCACTATTATTGTGTTATTGTTAATTTCTCCTTTCATACTTGTTAGCATTTGTCTTACGTACAGTGGTGCTCCCGTGTTGGGTGCATATATGTTTATGATTGTTATATCTTCTTCTTGGATTGATCCTTTGATCATTATGTAGTGACCTTCTTTGTCTCTTTTCACAGCCTTTGTTTTAAAGTCTATTTTATCTGATATGAGTATTGCTACTCCTGCTTTCTTCTGGTCCCTATTTGCATGGAAAATCTTTTTCCAGCCCTTCACTTTCAGTCTGTATGTGTCCCCTGTTTTGAGGTGGGTCTCTTGTAGACAACATATGTAGAGGTCTTGTTTTTGTATCCATTCAGCCAGTCTTTGTCTTTTGGTTGGGGCATTCAACCCATTTACGTTTAAGGTAATTACTGATAAGTATGATCCCGTTGCCATTTACTTTATTGTTTTGGGTTTGAGTTTATACACCGTTTTTGTGTTTCCTGTCTAGAGAATATCCTTTAGTATTTGTTGGAGAGCTGGTTTGGTGGTGCAGAATTCTCTCAGCTTTTGCTTGTCTGAAAAGCTTTTGATTTCTCCTTCATACTTGAATGAGATCCTTGCTGGGTACAATAATCTGGGCTGTAGGTTATTTTCTTTCATCATTTTAAGTATGTCTTGCCATTCCCTCCTGGCTTGAAGAGTTTCTATTGAAAGATCAGCTGTTATCCTTATGGGAATTCCCTTGTGTGTTATTTGTTGTTTTTCCCTTGCTGCTTTTAATATTTGTTCTTTGTGTTTGATCTTTGTTAATTTGATTAATATGTGTCTTGGGGTGTTTCTCCTTGGGTTTATCCTGTTTGGGACTCTCTGGGTTTCTTGGACTTGGGTAATTATTTCCTTCCCCATTTTAGGGAAGTTTTCCACTATTATCTCCTCAAGTATTTTCTCATGGTCTTTCTTTTTGTCTTCTTCTTCTGGAACCCCTATGATTCAAATGTTGTAGCGTTTAATATTGTCCTGGAGGTCTCTGAGATTGTCCTCATTTCTTTTAGTTCGTTTTTCGTTTATCCTCTCTGATTCATTTATTTCTACCATTCTATCTTCTAATTCACTAATCCTATCTTCTGCCTCTGTTAATCTACTATTTGTTGCCTCCAGAGTGTTTTTAATTTCATTTATTGCATTATTCATTATATATTGACTCTTTTTTATTTCTTCTAGGTCCTTGTTAAACCTTTCTTGCATCTTCTCAATCCTTGTCTCCAGGCTATTTATCTGTGATTCCATTTTAGTTTCAAGATTTTGGATCAATTTCACTATCATTATTTGGAATTCTTTATCAGGTAGATTCCCTATCTCTTCCTCTTTTGTTTGGTTTGGTGGGCATTTATCCTGTTCCTTTATCTGCTGAGTATTCCTCTGTCTCTTCATCTTGTTTAAATTGCTGAGTTTGGGGTGTCCTTTCTGTATTCTGGCAGTTTGTGGAGTTCTTTTTATTGTGGCATTTCCTCGCTGTGTTTGGGTTTGTACAGGTGGCTTGTCAAGGTTTCCTGGTTAGGGAAGCTTGTGTCGGTGTTCTGGTGGGTGGAGCTGTATTTCTTCTCTCTCCTTTCGAAGAGCTGGGTTGCTTTTCTGGGTGCCTGATGTCCTCTGCCGGCATTCAGAAGTTGTTTTGTGGAATTTACTCGACGTTTAAATGCTCTTTTGATGAATTTGTGGAGGAGAAAGTGTTCTCCCCGTCCTACTCCTCCGCCATCTTGGCTCCTCCCCCGAGAATAATATCTGCAGTTGCTCAATCTGGCACATTGTTACACTGCGGGTCTTGCATAGGAATACCGTAGTATTGAAACAAACAAAAAAAAATTTAGAAATTAAATGGAAATCTGAATTTGCTATATTTTCCTACTGTTATGTGCAACATCAACACATTAGTTTCAGTTAAACAATATCATGTGTCATAAAATTACTATTACTAATTTGCATGGTAATGTTTTGTAGCTATATGTATTTTTAATTCATAGATTTGTGTAATTTATGAAGGAACCATATGCCTAACATTTTGTCTAATTTTGTTTGTACTTAGATTGAATTAAATATGAATATTTAAATAAACATTGGAGGTCAATTATAATTATTTTTCATTTCAAAGACTTAAATCTGAGAAATACTGCACTAATTGTGATGAAAAAATTTATATTTGGAGACATTTGTACTACATTAAACTTTGATTTTTCTCTTAGCTCTTACTGATAATTGTATATTCATCTTTTTGGGTAACATAATGGTTTATTCATTACTCTCTCATATTTCTATACCTATAGCAAATTTGTCTTTAAGGTATACACTGTTTAGTATATACAGTATATCTGGTATTTACATTTATTAATATTTTACTGCATCACTAATGTCCCATAGGAATGAGCACTGATTTTTTCAGAATTATTTGGGAAAGTTATTCAAAACATCAGTTCAGTTCAGTCATTCAGTTGTGTCCAACTCTGCGACCCCATGGACTGCAGCACGCCAGGCCTCCCTGTCCATCACCAACTCCTGGAGTTTACTCAAACTCATGTCCACTGAGTTGATGATGCCATCTAACCATCTCATCCTCTGTCATCCCCTTCTCCTCCCACTTTCAGTCTTTCCCAGCATCAGGGTCTTTTCAGATGAGTCAGTTCTTCACATCAGGTGGCCAAAGAATTGGAGTTTCAGCTTCAGCATTAGTCCTTCCAATGAATATTTAGGACTGATTTCCTTTAGGATGGACTGGTTGGATCTCCTTGGAATCCAAGGGACTCTAAAGAGTCTTCCCCAACACCACAGTTCAAAAGCATCAGTTCTTCGGTGCTCCGTTTTCTTTATACTCCAGCTCTCACATCCATACATGACCACTGGAAAAACCATAGCTTTGACTAGATGGAACTTTGTTGGCAAAGTAATGTCTCTGCTTTCTAATATGCTGTATAGGTTGGTCATAACTTTTCTTTTAAGGAGCAAGCATCTTTTAATTTCATGGCTGAAGTTACTGTCTGCAGTGATTTTGGAGCCCCCCAAAATTAAGTCTGTCACTGTTTCCATTGTTTCCCCATCTATTTGCCATGAAGTGATGGGACCAGTTGCCATGATCTTAGTTTTCTGAATGTTGAGTTTTAAGCCAGCTTTTTCAGTTTCCTCTTTCACTTTCATCAAGAGGCTCTTTAGTTCTTCTTCACTTTCTGCCATAAGGGTGGTGTCATCTGCATATCTGAGGTTATTGATATTTCTCCCGGCAATTTTGATTCCAGCTTGTGCTTCTTCCAGCCCGACATTTTACATGATGTACTCTGCATCTAAGTTAAATAAGCAGGGAGACAATATACAGCCTTGATGGACTCCTTTTCCTATTTGGAACCAGTCTGTTGTTCCATGTCCAGTTCTAACTGTTGCTTCCTGACCTGCATATAGGTTTCTCAAGAGGCAGGTCAGGAGCTCTGGTATTCCCATCTCTTTCAGAACTTTCCACAGTTTGTTGTGATCCACAATAATCAAAGGCTTTGGTGTAGTCAGTAAAGCAGAAGTAGATGTTTTTCTGGAACTCTCTTGCTTTTTCTATGATCCAATGGATGTTGGCAATTTGATCTCTGGTTCCTCTGCCTTTTCTAAATCCAGCTTGAAATCTGGAAGTTCACAATTCATGTATTGTTGAAGCCTGGCATGGAGAATTTTGAGCATTACTTTGCTAGCGTGGGAGATGAGTGCAATTGTGTGGTAGTTTGAGCATTCTTTGGCATTGCCCTTCTTTGGGATTGGAATGAAAACTGACCGTTTCCAGTCCAGTGGCCACTGCTGTGTTTTCCAAATTTGCTGGCATATTGAGTGCAGCACTTTCACAGCATCATCTTTTAGGATTTTAAAGAGCTGAACTGGAATTCTATCACCTCCACTAGCTTTGTTCATAGTGATGCCTCCTAAGGCCCATTTGCTTTTACATTCCAGGATGTCTGGCTCTAGGTGAATGATCACACCATCGTGATTATCTGGGTCGCTAAGATCTTTTTTGAATAGTTCTTCTGTGTATTCTTTTGAATAGTTCTTCTGTGTATATTCTTCTGTGTATTCTTAATATCTTCTGCTTCTGTTAGGTCCATACCATTTCTGTCTTTTATTGTGCCCATCTTTGCATGAAATGTTCCCTTGGTATCTCTAATTTTCTTGAAGAGATCTCTAGTCTTTCTACATATCAGTTATACTTCACCTCCTCCAGACATACTGATAACGCACTTAGGATCTCATCCCGAAACTAACAAGAGGCTAGTGAGGATTTAAGAAATATGCTTGTAGCAATTTTGTTTATATTTTCTCTCATGACTTTAAGACCATTGTTTCTGAAGTTTTTTGTAGCATACAGGTGATTTTACTTATCCTTCTATTTAGACATTTGACTTTCAGTACTCTAATGCCCATCAAGTCAGAGGATATGGCCTTGAATATGACAAGCAGCAGGATTCAAGGGAAAGCATTTTCAGTGTTTACAGTAAAGAGGAACCAACTTTGAACTTGGGTGTTATCCAGAGTGGGCCTCTTATGATGCAGAATAGCAGGGAGGGATTTACCTTACCCAAACCAGTCAGTTGCTATTCTTGGTAGGGAAAATTTCACACTGGTGTTTCAGCTTTGATCCAATTCCACCTCTGTGGGTCATCTAGCTGATCCATTTAATCCCTATCCATGACTCTCGGGGAATTCTGGTGTTACTGCATTTAGTAGCATGCCAGACAACCCAACAGAGCCTAGAAGGTCAAAATGGATACAGTTGTTTCTGCTCTCTACCTCCAACCTATCCAGTACCTCCAAACTATCAAGTTCCCAAGAGACAGTCTCAAAATTAACTTCCTCATTGACCGTCTCTATCTCATGGACAAGCTCCATCTTGGTGGGTGGTGAACATGCCCACCAAAGATGACAGTTTTACTCTGTACCTTTTTAAAGTCTTTTTCTTTGTAGTTTAGAATAGAAATGCTATTTTTTTCATATTTATAAAATTTACATTTTTCTTGTGAAATATTCAGACCTAGAAAAACATAAAGAAGATTAAATCACCTGTAGCTAAGCTTAACAATAATATCACTTAGACATAGTAACATATTGATGGACATTCTTTCAGACATTTAACTCCACATATATACTAACACATAGGTACATATATATCTTTTATCTATCTGACTGATATATTTGACTATTTTCATTTCTTTTTAGATGCCTTTGGGCTGGAACTGACTTTTTGAAACATTAATTCAATGTTGAAATTATTTACTTTGACATTTTAGGCTGCAGAATGTCATATCAAATGGTTGTGCTATGACACAAAAAGGAAGAGTAAAGAATCATAGGATTATAGCATATAAGATCTAAGAGACCTTTGAGAACTTTAAGTCCTACTCTAAAACCCAGAGCTGACAGGTCAGCATTTTTTCCAGTCTCCATGTTGTCATATATTATGCAGAGTTACAAAAGAAAAAAAAGCTGTTATTGAAGATAGGAGCATTTACTTTAAAAGATGAAGCCTCACTCATGAATTTCCTTTCCATAAAAACTAAAATCCCTCATTTTGTTCTGTTGTAACTTCAAAGCATCTTGCATAGTTCATTGACTAGTCAAATGCATAGGTCTTATCCCAAATTTTTTACAATTTAATTTGAACACCCAATTTTGTGTAGGTCTGTTCTTCAACCGGGGGTGGGGGGGAGGGGGGCGGGTGGTTCTTCAACATAATGCATCTCCAGAAGATGGCTTAATAATGGAGGAGGTACCACTTTTCTTTTGCTGTAATTCTTAGTTAGGTTGAACTCAGAAGTAAATTTAGATTTATAACTGACATCTTATTGAAGTTAACCTAAAATGAGGAGCAAGTAAGGAAAAAGAAATGAGAAGAAAGCACCAGCAGGACTAAAAAGTAGCTGCTGTTTCAGAAAGAATTTATTTTTCTTTCTCTGTAGGTATACATGTGTGGGTGAGTTTTCACAATCCTGAAGTTGTTGTAAATAAATTAGCTGTAAAGCAGTCACAGATTTTTTTCTTAGTTTTCTAAATTACTTCAGTTATCAAGCTGAGAAGTCTGTGGGACTTTTAGTAACAGCACACTGTTTCATATTATGATTTTTTAAAAGCAGAGACAGAGAGCAACCCAAATAATTCCATTTACATCTGAATTGAATTCTTTGGGCATTTTCTAGATTTTATTAGCAATTCAATAAGGAGCCTAGTATTAGGAGATATGGAGTAATTACAAAAGAATGGGAAGGATAGAAGTAAAAGGGCACTGAATTCATAATGCAGAATTTAGCCGAAATGATCAGTTTTTTGTGATTAGAAGGTAGTGGATAAAATTTTAATCCTTTGAAGTAATTTCTGTGGATTCAAAACTGAGTATTTTTTACACTTAATCTACTAATTGTTCCATCACAAATGTCAAATCAGTAGAAGTTTTATAAACCATCTCAAGGGATCTGAGGGACATTTTATAAGTCATTTACTGACCCAGTTTTCACAAAGCCCATTAGTGTATCTTATAATAATAGATATTTATTGAATATTAACTAGATATTTATAAACAATGATACCCATTAGCTGTATGACAATGGAGAAATACGTTACTTTTTTAGGCCCAGTTTCCTTACCTGTTAAATGAAGAAATGTTGAATGCAGTTTCATGTGCTGATGCACAGTGAGGTCAAACAAACCTCAGATTTTTGAGCAGAGAAAAGCTAATTGCAGGTCCAAGCAAGGAGAACAGGTGGCTCATGCTCAAAATACCTGAACTTTTGATGGTTTTCAGAGAAGTGTTTTTATAGGCAAAATTTGAGGTGAGGGCTGCAGGGTGTGTGACTTTTTTCCTGATTGGTTGGTGGTGTTAACGGGGCAGTGTTCCAGGAATCCTGTGTTCAGCGTGAAGTTATTGTCCTCCACCTGGGTGGGGGCCTTTGTTCCTGCAGAAGATCTTACAGACATTATGTGTATTCCTTGGGGTGAAACCAGTACCCTGTTTTAATTGCTGCACTATTGTTTCTTGATTGCTTCTCCTTTGTTTCTGCATTTCCTTACTTCTCTGATTAGAAACTGTTTGAATCTGCTCTTTGTGACTCATGGAAGTCTCAGAGGCTGAAGCCTTTTTCCTACAAACAAGAAGTGGGAGACATGGAAAGGCTTTTGTACCCAGGAGGGCCCCACAGGTTCCTGCTCAGTTTCAGAAATTAGCCTAAATTATTTCTAATATCCTTTTTAGTTCTAAGTTCTGTGAAGTCATTAAAAATGAGGGAAATAATCCAATATGTAAATAAAAGTAATCCACTGTAATTTAAGGCTATAAGTATATAGATATTATGTTACCAAGCTCACTCTGCTCACTGCATGCTACTGCTAAGTCAATTCAGTCACTTCAGTCATGTCTGACTCTGTGCGACCCCATAGATGGCAGCCCATCAGGCTCCCCCGTCCTTGGGATGAGAGGCCAATAAATCCGAGGGACAAGGTGTTGAGGCAAGGAATACAACTTTATTTGGAAAGCCAGCTGACGGAGAAGATGGCAAACTACTGTCTCAAAAATAACCATCTTGTCAGGGCTTGTATGCCCGGTTCTTTAATGGATCAGAGATGGAAGGAAGTGAAGGAATACAGTAAAGGGATCATTTAATTCTTGCAAGCATCTCCTAAAATGGCAAGCCTCAGATAGGGGGATGTGTTAGTTTCATTTCCTTACAGTCATTCACAGGTGGGCAGGGTCAGATTATCTCCCTGTGAGCTAAACTAAAACACTTTAGTTTAAGGGTAAGGCAGAAGGGGCGGGGTTCTCTGAGGCAGGTCATTATGTATGATTATAATAACAGAAATGGCAAAAACAAGGGTTAAAGTCCCAGAAACAGATTCAGCATGGAGTCAAAATTAACCCTTCCTGGTTACAGTTATATCCTTTCCATTCAGATTAGTGGTGGTCTCAATCATAGTTTCTGAATCTGATAAGATTATTTGTTAGCTTTCTACCTTTCGTAAGACAAGGTCAGAACTCCTTAAGATGGCACATTTGAGCAACTTATGCTTTCTTTAATATAACCCCAACTTGTCTTTCTTGCCTTCTTTCTTAAAACCCCTATGCTACAGGAATATCAAACTCTTTTTAATGGTTATGTTTTGATTAACAGCTTATTGGGATATAATTCACATACATAAGATTCACCCTTTTAAAGTGTATAATAGGTGGTTTTTACTATGCTGTATTCACAGAGGATTGGAGCCATCATCACTGTTTAATTATGCTTAGATCTGGATTGTGTGAACTATCAATAATATATCATTTAATATACAACCTTCTGTCTCAAAATCCTTATATAACTGTGCCTTGACTTCTAATGAGTGAAACAGTTCTTGGAGCTTTGTGAGTTGCTTTCCCCAGGTTATAATCCTCACATTTGACTTGAATATAATTTTCCCTTTCTTTTTTAGATCAGCTGATTAATTTTTCGTTGACATCTGAAGTGATTCTCTTCCTATGGTCACAAAAGTTAGGTAAACACTCCACAGCACCACACTGCAAAGCAGACAAAAAACTCCAAATTCCTTAGCATAGCCTACAAAGCTGTCTATGATCTCTTCCCCTTAACCATTTCTCGCCATGAGTCACACCCTCTTTCTGTCCTCTACTCAAAAGCAGGTGGAACCAAAAGCACACACTAGCCAATTAAAACTAAAATCATAGTAGATCTAGCTTGGCATTTCTGACTTTGAGCTACATAATTTCTTTTCATATATTTCAAGATAACCTGGTTGTAAAAAAAGTATATTCTAAATAACAAGATGCATTTATTTTTTTATTTTTATTTCTTTATTTTGACTGTGGTGGGTCCTTGTTGCTGCTCATGGTGCTTTCTCTATTTGGGGCGAGTGGGGGCTACTCTTCATTGTGGTGTGCAGGCTTCTCGTTGTGATGGTTTCTTGTGTTGTGGAACAGGTGCTAAGCGTGCAGACTGTAGTAGTTGCAGCATGTGGGCTATAGAGTGCTGACTCAGTAGTGTGGTGCTCGGGCTTAATTCCATGGTATGTGGGATCTTCTCTGATCCTGGGAAAAACTGAGGGCAGGAGGAGAAGGGGGCGACAGAGAATGAGATGGATGTATGGCATCACCCTGACTCAAAGGACATGAATTTGAGCAAATTCCAGGAAATAGTGAAGAACAGGGAACCTGGCATGCTGCAGTCCATGGGGTCACAAAAAGTCAGACACGACTTAGAGACTGAACAACAACAACATGTGGGCTCTTTCCAGACCACGGATTGAACTGATAATCTTTGCACTGCAAAGCAGATTCTTAACCACTGGACCACCGACAAAGTCCCCTGTTTTGTTTTTGCTTGTTTGTTTTGTGGGACTTTTAGCATAAGATAAAGTTGGGGGAAAGGTATGGGCATCAAAATTGTGACTTTAGTTTCAGGATAATTTATTTGTAATCCTTTCTGAGAGAAATTAATAACTGGGGTTAGATATCTATTAAGGGTCCTCTTTAATTGTGAAACCGTACAATTCAGATGGGACTTGAACCCACATATGGGACTCAGACCCAGACTAAACCCAGATTGGGTCTTGAACCCAAGCTCAGGTTCTTTTATGTCTCATTGAAGAAAGAACTCAGTGAGAGACAAAATGATAGATAAGAAGTGGATTTATTTAGAAAGATACACATTCTATAGACAGAATGTGGTCCATCTCAAAAGTTGAGAACAGCCTTGCAAGAAACACTTCACAGAGTATGGGCCATCTCAGAAGGCAGGAGGCCTTGAAGCATGGGGTGGTTAGTTTTTATAGGGTGGTTAGTGTTTATGGCTGGATAATTTCATAGGCTAATGAATGGGAAGATTATTCCAACTATTTCTGGGAAGGGGTGGGGATTTCCAGGAACATAGCCACCACCCGCTTTTTGGCCTTTTTATGATTAGCCTCAGAACTGTCATGGTGCTGGGGGTGTGTGTCATTTAGCATACCGTATTACAATGAGTATAGTGAGTCTCACAGTCCACTGGAAGTGAAATCTTCCACCATCTTGGGTCTAGTTAACTCAATGGCACCCCACTCCAGTACTCTTGGCTGGAAAATCCCATGGACAGAGGAGCCTAGTAGGCTGCAGTCCATGGGGTCGCTAAGAGTTGGATACGACTGAGTGACTTCACTTTTTCTTTTTACTTTATGCATTGGAGAAGGAAATGGCAACCCACTCCAGTGTTCTTGCCTGGAGAATCCCAGGGACGGGGGAGCCTGGTGGGCTGCCATCTCTGGGGTCGCACTGAGTCGGACATGACTAAAGCGACTTAGCAGCAGCAGCAGCAGCAGCAGCATGGTTGTGTCATTCTTTTAAAGATTCTGCCCTACTCTGTTCTCTCCTGTTTCAGTAGGCTTATTGGTTTAAAAAAAAATAAAAAAAGAATACTTAGCTTTTTGCTCTCTAAATTGGGAGAGTCTTTTCTTTCAAAAATGGTGTTAATAGACCAGGTTAAAACAGAAAGGGAATGAGGTAAGACAGCGCTAAATGCTCCTTTACTGGAAATTATGAGCTGTGCTATCTGTAGACCATTTCTTATGGGCATCAGTGGCTAGTTTGTCTGTGACACTCATATACTTGAAGCCTAGAATTGTTTCTGTTCATTGGTGGAGGAAATGGATATAAAAGTAAATGAATACATAATATTTCTAAATGAGAATTTCTACAAAATCAGGGAAATTGTCTTGGAAAAATCTTCTAAGAAACTGCTAGCTTCCACAAACTTTCTGTTGTCTTTTTTCCTGGATGTTTGAATTTCTGAGTGAATTATAATGAAAAGATATACTAAACCTTAGTTTACTTTTAAACTTGTGCTTTTAATTCATATTTAAGAGCACTTTCTTCTTTTTGTTTTCCTTTTCTTTTTTTATGCTATATAATGTAGAGGACCGTGTAAGTGAGAACCTAGAAAAGCTGGGGATTGAGACATGGAAAAATCTTTTATTGTATGTAAATTATATTAAAATAACTTTTTTCTTTATATTGGCTCTCTCTAGCAGTGGTGGTTAAATATCCACCTTCTGCAGTCAGATTCTTTGGGTTTGTTATCCCATGTCTTTCAGAATTCTACCTGTGTGACCTTGGGAAAGTTTGTGAATATTTCTCTTCCTTAGTTTATCTATCTATAAAATGGGTACCATATCAGCATCTTTCTAGTAAGGTTATTGTGAGATTTAATGTAATTCATTCAAAAATTGTTTAATAGTGACTTATCAAATCCAAGGTGCAGAATAAGTCTTTCTTTCTAATTTTATCTCTGTGTGTCTCACCCTGCTCCTCTGCCTCCATGAAACCTGATTCAGTCACAGGCTCACTTTATTGTACTTCCATGCTTTCACAGGTTTACACTTCCTCTTTCCTTCCTGTTACATACAGTCTCAGACCATGTTTTCTCCTCCCACTAGATCCTATGTCTCTAGGCTTCTCAAGTGTTTTCATTGCTTTTTAAAAGCCCCTCTCCTGTAACAACAATCAGTCTACTTTTTTTTTTTTTTTTTGCTTTTGAGTCTGGCATTATTTCTTTATTGTCTGAAGAAGAAGGAAAAGGATGAAAGGGAGGAAGGGAGGAGAAACAGGAAGAGGGTAGAAGAGTAAAGAGAGAATAAGATAAAAGGAGAGAAGTGCTTGACTCAAAGTGTGGGTTTAACATATATTTTTGAATGAATAAGAATTCTTATATGCATATAAACTTTTTGCACTTAGTTTCCTCATATTTAAAATGTATAATATTCTCTAGCACATGTTGGTTTTGTGAAGATTAATGAATATCCAAAAATTAACATATAGTCTATTTTCATTTGCTCTATTGGATTGTGAGCTTTTGGGTGAGAGACTCTTAATTTTTTCAGATATGATTCATTTTTGAACGCTCTGATGTGCTTGTGCAAAGCAGATAGTTTAAAAAAATTGAGTTAAATACTGGCTTGGCTTACTGGGGTTGCAGAAATTAGGGTTGGCACTTTTTATTGTTTTCAGTTCTTTTTGGCACTTGTCCCGTGGTCCTGGACTGAGAGCCTGGTGATGATGCGCGTGCTGCAACACTTGAAAGGGCCTCTCCGACAGCAGGCCTTGAGTATACTGCTTATTTTGGAATCCAGGATAATGGAATTATAATGGAATATCACTGTTCTATAATTCTTGTTTTAAAATTTGGGTCATAATTGGTATTACTTATATTTATAACAAACAAATGATTGTATACACTTAGCATTTTAAAATGATGATACTAGTTTTTACAAATGCTTTTAAAGAGAAAAATATGAGAACATCTTATTCAAAGAGTTATTTTTACTTTATCATATTTTTTTAAATCTAATTTTAAAAATTTTATGTATGATGGAAGTAAGGGGAGGGCAAGAAGTCATGAAGATGAGTAAGTCCTGAGTTGTCCCCCAGCCTTTCCCACACAAGGGATCAAGTTCAGGAAATTGTAATACAACTACATCCAAGTGATTGGATTTAAAAATGGTAGTGTGTAAGAGTTGTGTAATGCACAGGACAAAGCAGTCTAACTTTGCCTCTAACACATAGCTTCAGGTAAGTAGACTCAGGAAAGCAATCTTGGCCATGAACTATTGAGGCTAAAAATGGAAGTGCTTTGAGAATGGTAGCTTAAACGAAGCAGACCCAAAGCAAACTTTGGTGTATTAATACCTGGCATGTACAATGCTTTTAAAGAGAAACAAACTTGATCTCTGCTAGCTGAAATGTGTGCATTAGGAAAAAACCCTCTCTGGGTTAATCTTCCCATAATAGTACTTAACTTTAAGAGAAGCTGGTAACTTTGTGTAAAGAAAATGGATCACAGCCCTCCTGCCACAGTCTTGTGAGGATGCATTACTTGTTTAGTCACTAAGTCATGTGCAGTTCTTTGCAAACCTATGGACTGCAGCACGCCAGGCTTCCCTGTCCTCTGTCTTCTGGAGTTTGTTCAGACCCATGTCCATTGAGTCGGTGATGCTGTTAAACTGTCTTATCCTCTGCCACCCTCTTCTCCTTTTGCCTTCAGTCTTTCCCAATATCAGGGTCTTTTCCATTGAGTAGGCTCTTTGTATCAGGTGGCCAAAGTATTGGAGCTTCAGCATCAGTCCTTCGAATGAATATTCAGGGTTGATTTCCTTTAAGATTGACTGGTTGATATCCTTGCAGTCCAGGGAGATCCTTGCATTACTTGAGTAGTAGACAAAGTCCAAAGTCCTTATCTCCCTGTCTGGGAGCTTTTGTATTTTGTATAAAAGGCATAACTGTATACATGCCCCTGGAGAGGCTAGACCTAAAATCTTTGAGAAAAGGGAAGTTGGCAAAATAATCCAAGGGATGGAGGGTTTTATGTATGAAGGTATTTTAATAGAGAAATGGAAAGATAACTTGTGGGCATTGATCATAGTCATTAGTGTTGTAAGGGGTATGAAGAGCATGAGTAGACTTATTTACCAGAATCAAGAATGCTATAATTAAAAAAAAAAAAAAAAGAATGCTATAATTGAGGAGAACTTTTTAAAATAAAAATCATTCTAGAAAAATAACATTTCCCTTTTAATACCAGATGCAGTGGGACTCTATACTTGTGGCAGGTGAATAAGATAAAACTGTAGATATTTTCAGGGTGGATTTAAGTAGATTAATAATGGTAATGGTCAGTATAATGGTAATGGACTTTGTACATTAGTCATGTTAGGCTGGGTACTGTTTCAGCAATAAATAATTTCTCAGACCTCCATAGTTTCAAATACCACAGGTTTATTTTTTGCTAATAATATATATTTATAAAGTGTCAGGGAGTGGAGGTGGGAGTGATTCTTTGTTTAGGTGTATCTATATCTATATATTAATAGCTATCAGTTCAGTTCAGTCGCTCAGTTGTGTCTGACTCTTTGCGACCCCATGAATCGCAGCACGCCAGGCCTCCCTGTCCATCACCAACTCCTGGAGTTCACTCAGACTCACGTCCATCGAGTCAGTGATGCCATCCAGCCATCTCATCCTCTGTTGTACATAGTTTCATTACTGCATAGTATTTTGTGGTATGAATATCCCACAAATTATTCAGTTTCTTGTAAAAAAAAAATATGTGAATTGTTTCTAGTTTTGTTGCTAACAATATACTTGTACATATCCCTTAGTGGACACATGCACACACATTTGTTATTTATGTGCTTTGAAAAAGGACCTGCTGCTGCTGCTAAGTCGCTTCAGTCGTGTCCAACTCTGTGCAACCCCATAGACGGCAGCCCAACAGGCTCCCTCGTCCCTGGGATTCTCCAGGCAAGAACACTGGAGTGGGTTGCCATTTCCTTCTCCAGTGCAGGAAAGTGAAAAGTGAAAGTGAAGTCACTCAGTCGTGTCCGACTCCTAGTGACCCCATGGACTGCAGCCTACCAGGCTCCTCTGTCCATGGGATTTTCCAGGCAAGAGTACTAAAGTGGGGTGCCATTGCCTTCTCTGGAAAAAGGACCAGCTGCATAATTTGTAGGGACCAGGGCAGAATGAAAATGTGGAATCTACTGATTAACATTTATTAAAGTTTCAAGATAGCTATAGCAGTGTGTTATGCTAAACAGGGAGCCATTTAGGTTCAAAGTCCTATGCGACTGCACAGGTTACATCCCCATGAAAGTGCTGGTTTTTGGGGAATTATTTACTGCTGCAGCATTACTCATGGGGATTTTAGGAGTAGAATTGCTGGTTCATAAGTTATGCATAAATTCAAGTGTTGGATTATATGACAAAATATACCAATTTGCAGTACTCTCAGCAATGTATGGAAATTCCCTTTGTTTCACATCTTTGATAGCATTGCCAATCTTGAAAATTTGAGACACCCTTGTGTGGTCTGATTATATCTCACTGCATTTTGTTTTGCATGTCCCTAAGATGGCATCACCAACTCGATGGACATGAGTTTGAGTGAACGCCAGGAGTTGGTGATGGACAGGGAGGCCTGGCGTGCTGTGATTCATGGGGTTGCAAAGAGTCGGAGGCGACTGAACTGAACTGTACTGAATGATAAATGAAGTTTAGCACCTTTTCATATGTTTACTGTTCATTTGTGTATCTTTGGTGAAGCCCTTATTTAAGAATCTTGGCTTTTTTTTTTTTTTTGATTTAACAATGTCAATTAGGAAAACCACAGAATAAACAATAGGTTATATATATATATATATATATATATATATATATATATGTATGTATGTATGTATATATTTCTTGGTTGTCTCCTGTCAGCTTTAATTTGCTCCTTTAAAAAGTGATTTACTTTCTAGTGAAAAAAGGCCTAAATTAGAATCAATAAGTATTATACATTTATATTTTGAACTTTCATTTAAAATTTTTATTTTGGACCTCTTTCTTGTCACCATACATAGGAAAAAACGAATACAAATGGCAGGAATGTGATTATCTTGACTGGGCAACAGGGAAGGCCACTGTGGTTGGAGAATGGAGGAGTGTGTGGGAGGAAATGAGATCAGATAGGTAGTTGAGTGAGATATCATAAGGTCTTACAGACCATTGAAAGAGCACTGTTTTTATTTTAACTGGAAAAAACCTGGAAACTTCTGGAAGATTTTGAACACAAGTCAGATTGAAAGAGGTGTACTCATTTAGCTTCTTTAACTCAGTATATCATTTTTTAAGATTAACATGTTGGTGCATATATCAATTTTTATTCCTTTTTATTTTATAATAGGGTTTCATTATGTGACTATACCACGAATTGCTTATCCATTTTCCTGTTGATGGAAATTTGGATCATTTCCAGTTTTTTTGCTATTATAAATACACTGTGCACATTATTGTTAATTTTTTGTGGATGTATGCTTTCGTTATCTTGAGTATACTTCAAGGAAGAGAATTGCTCACTAATAAGCAGGGTATCCAGCCACCCTGGTGTGCTTGAAACTATCACCTTCATTTTAGCGAAGAAAGCCCCACGTCTCTGGAAGCCGTTCAGTTCAGTTGCTCAGTCGTGTTTGACTCTTTGCGACCCCATGAACCCCATGGACTCCCTGTCCATCACCAACTCCCGGAGTTTACTGAAACTCACGTCCATTGAGTCGGTGATGCCATCCAACCATCTCATCCTCTGTCATCCCCGTCTCCTCCTGCCTTCAATATTTCTCAGCATCAGGGTCTATTCCAGTGAGTCAGTTCTTTGCATCTGGTGGCCAAAATATTGGAGTTTCAGCTTCAGCATCAGTCCTTCCAATGAATATTCAGGACTGATTTCCTTTAGGATGGACTGGTTGGATCTCCTTGCAGTCCAAGGGGCTCTCAAGAGTCTTCTCCAACACCACAGTTCAAAAGCATCAATTCTTCAGTGCTCAGCTTTCTTTATAGTCCAGCTGTCACATCCATACATGACTACAGAAAAAAACATACCTTTGACTAGATGGACTTTTGTTGGCAAAGTAATGGAAGCCCTTAAGACTTTCTAGTTAGTGGGTAGGTGTATCTTTAACTTTACAAGTGGTTTCCAAACAGTTTTACAAGACGGTTGTACTAGTTTACACTCCACTAGAAGCATACTGGGCTTCCCAGATGGCTCAGTGGTAAAGAATCTGACTGCAATTCAGGAGACAGAGGAGATGTGGGTTTGATCCCTAGGATGGGAAGATCCCCTGGAGGAAGGCATGGCAACCCACTCCAGTATTCTTGCCTAAAAAATCCCATGGAAAAGAGGAGCCTGGTGGGTTACAGTCCAAAGGGTCACAAAAGAGTCAGACATGACTGAGCACAAGCATGGCTTGGAACCATACAGTGTGCCAGACATTGTGTGTGGTTATGAAAACTCAGTGGGGAGTCAGATGGACGAGGTCCCCACCCTCATGAAACGCATATGTTCTGGGTGGTAGATAAACAGTGAATAAGTGATTACAAGTAGGTTGTGTGAAAATCTGCTATTAAGCTGATGTATTTACATGAGCTATTATTTTTGTGTTTAAAAATATATTTGCAGAATGGACTTAATCCTTGGGAAGCACATCTGCTCCCTGATATGATATCTAATTGCAGGAGCACCGCAATTAAAGCAGAAAACTTTTGTACAGTATCAGATGTATGAGACTGAATTACAGCCAGGAAGTTGTCAGTTTTAGGCCTGGCTCATTCAAAAGGACTTCAGTATAATTGTTCAGGGTTAGGAGGAAGCAGAGTATCTATGGTCACTGATTTCTTGTGCCTGAAAGATCCTTCTCTCTAGTGTTAGTTGCTCAGTCATGTCTGACTCTTTGCAACCCCCTGGACTGCAGCCCACCAGGCTCCTCTGTCCGTGGGATTCTTCAGGCAAGAATAGTGGAGTGGGGTGCCATTTCCTTCTTCAGGGGATCTTCCCACCCCAGGAATTGAACCCAGGTCTCTTGCATTGCAGGCAGATTCTTTCCCATCTGAACCACCAGGGAAGTCCTCCTCCTCTCTAGACTTCTTGCTAATTTAGAACTTTGAGTCATTACTGTTGTTTCTCCCACTGAAGAGGTTTCAGACACAGTGAACTGGTCTGGGACTCTCCACACATCTCCGCTATTGTTAGCTTGTATTTTCAGTTTGCTGTTTCCCACAGTGCCTGCAAGTTTTCTGTTTTTCCAGATGTTCTTCAGCAAATAAATACCTTTTATATTGTATCAAGAGCATCACTATTCACCTGTATCATATTGTTTGTATCCTAAATTTAAACCACTTGATCTGACAATACTTTTTTTTATGAGTTTTGATCTAAGACCAATTATATGCAGACGTTTTTTCCCCCAGGCACTATGACTTAGAAAGATTTTTGTAACAATCTGAAAGTTAGAAACCATCTCCTACCAAAAAGGTTCAACCAAATGAGTTCCTGATTTTCACTCTCAATTTTGAGATTGCTTGAGGCTTATAAAATTCTCATGTCAACAGAGAGTGGAAGATGTTTTGTGTCTTAGAAATATTTCCCAAGTGATGAGGAGATCTATAAAAGCAAGCCATAAACTTAAAGCCTTGTTCCTATCCTTTAGGGCTAAATTTCTATGTTTCTGTAAGACTTTTATTCAGTTATAGCTTTTTATCACATAATGAGCTGAACACCTTTTTGTTGCTTCAATTAGATGGTAGTTTCTTAGTAAGCAAAAACCAGGTCTTGAGAAAGTACCTATTATAGTGCCTAGTACATAATAGAGTCTTAATGTATAGTGGTTTCTTGTTTTGCAACTATAACAGTTTTCTATTGCTGCTGTAATAAATTACCACAAATTTAGTGATTTAACACAACAAAATTAATTTTCTTATAATTCTGGATGTTTGAAAAGTCTGAGATTAGTTTTCCTGGGCTAAAGTCAAGGTGTCCGCAGATGGTGATCTTCCTAGAGGCTCTGAAGTGAGTATCCGTTTCTCTGTTCCTTGGCTTGTGGCCTCTTAATTCATCTTTAAACTGCATCCCCCTGGTTTCTGCTTCCATCATTCTGGTACCATCTCTGACATGCCTTGTAGTCTTCTTATGAGGACTATTGTGATTACACTGGGCCCACTGAATAATCCAGAATAATCTCCTATCTCACTATCTTTAATCACATTTGAAAAGTTTTTTTTATCATATAAAGTAACATTCATATAAACTAACATTCATTTAGTCTACCTCAGCAACTATCAGAGAGCTTTGTATTTTGTAATTACTTAGTATGTGTTTGCCGAATTGTTTGTTATGTAACTTTTAGTATACTTTTGCTTGGGAATAGAGGTTTTATGGTTTTGTTTTGTGTTTTTTTTTGTAAAGAAGTCCCAGACCAATCTTTTCCTGTATTCTTTAAAGAGCTTTGTTCTATGGAGCTCTTATCTTATCTATTATGAAGAGGTTTTCCTTCTCTTTAGTTTATTTAAATGCAGATATTGATTGATTGAAATGTGGTCCTTTCTCCTCTTAGTTCTGTATTATTTCTTTTTTGTCAATCATTCTTTCAAAACCCTTCACTATCCCTGATATATAAAGGAAAAATGAAAAATTTTCTGTGTCTTTGTGAACAACTTTTCTGTATCAAAATGGTATATGCTTTTTTTTTTTGATAATTGAAAGCACAGATTAAATATTATCTCCTTCCTGAGACTCAGTTTACTTCAGAGAAAGAAAGGAACTAACTAATGAGTATACTTTATACACATTATTTAATTTCCTCACATTTTCTGAATATGATGATCAGAGAGGTCATATCATGTGTTTTGCAGTAAGTTGCAGAGCAGTAATTTAAAACCAGGTGTTTGTGGAAGACTGTGCAGCTTAATAGTGGGGATTGCACTTGAAAACAAATCCAGCCTTAACCATGTCTGCCTGCTGTGGCAGCTTCATCAGCTGAATAGACATAATAACAGTAACTTGTCCAAGGTCGTACAAGATTATATATATTTTCTATAGTTTATTAATAAGCTATAAGGCTGTTTACTGATTTATTAATATCATTATTCCTGTTCTTTGAAATTTTCAAGTGAAAAATCACCAGCTGTTAATCCTGAAGTAGGTAGCAAGGGAATTAAATTGTTAGGCATAAATTATTATTTAAGTTTCAATCCTTTACTCCATAGGTTTTTTTCACTTTATTAGGGCACAGATAAGTTTAAGTCGTTGAGTGGATTCCCAGTTTTTGACCAATGATCATGAAATATGTTTGTACTCCTTTACATATTTCCTCAAAAATTCTATCTGATCTTTTTTTCTTCAAAAACTTTAATTCCTTAACATATTTTTTTTCACTTCTAATGTGGGCAATCACTTGAACTAATAGAATTCAAACAAAGAGAAATTCACTCATTTAAGTTTTTTCCTTTTTTATTAATATTTATTATTTTTTTCCCAAGCCACATGAAACCCAAGCCTAAAAAAATGTAGTCTTGAATATGAACCAAAAGAAAAAGAGAGAAATATCATGGATTTAAAAAAAATTTAGGCCAGATTTTTTGCTTGAGGAGTCAAGTTGGAGACATCAAGACTTAATCAAACGAATAGCATTTGACATGAACTTATCAGTTGGAACTTCAAAACTGATTAGTTCTACCCAGTTTTTTATTAGTGGAAATGTCTTCAGTGAACACTTCTATTTCACTAGTATGTCTTTTTGCCTCTTTAAACTCAAAAAGGTATAAACCCGTGCTTTCTAATATCTCTTCATGTTTTGATCTCTAGTTAGATCTGCACACCTTACTCCAGGCTCATACCATTCACCTTGCTCACATTACTGGTTTTACTGTGATGCTCTTAGAAGTATCTTTTTCTTTCTTTTTTTTTTTTTAATTACAGAAGCTGTCATTTATTTGACATAGCTTATCTTTAACCTATCGATTTTTCTAACTAGTCTTCATCATTATATAATAGTCTCCCATATCTGATTAGTTATGAAGTCTTACCAATTATTTTTCTGTGTATCTTTCATATTTTTCCTCTGGTTCCCATCCTAATTGTTCCCTCTTTAATTGAGATATTTAACTGTTTTCCTTGGAAGAATTTAAAAATAGCCTTCTGGGTCTTTCCAACTACTAGTTTCTTCTCTCTGACAATGTGTCTTTCATACCTTCACAGAGTGATGTGTTTAGAACACAGATTTTGTTAATGTCCTTCCTGTCCTTATATCATTTATAATAATGATAGGTGCCATTTATTGTTTGTGTGTGTGTGTGAGTCACTTTGCTATATACATTATAAACATTGTCTTTAATTCTGATACCAGATCTGTGAGGGAGGTTCTATTATCCCTGTTAACAGATGAAGAAATTTAAGGCTCCTGGTGGTTAAATAATCTTCTCAAGTTTGTACATATGACTGGTGGATATGAAATAGGGCCTAGATATACATACATCTAAACCTTTCTTCTGTCCATGTAGTTTGTTCCCTTTAGGATGCAAACATTAACTCCTTGGCCTAGCGTATGAGGATTTTGATGATTGAACTCCTATCTACCTTGTCAGCCTGTTCTGCTAATTATGCTATTTTCTTTATTGTGCCATACACTGCAATGTTAAGCCTGTCATTCTCCAACTTTTACTGAGTACCTGCTTAGAGACAGGGCTTATTTAGAGACGGGGATTATTTAGGGTACTAGATGTAACAAGATGAGTAAACTTACGGTCTAGTAGAGGAAAGAGATGTGAACCAACAAATCGAATGTAGTACATACAATTTTAAGTGCAGAGGAGGAAGTGAGAGTGGGTGAGTCAGGGGAGACTTCACACAGAAGAATGAGATTTGATCTGAGTCATGAAAGATGACACACAGTTTTCAAGAATCTCCCCAAAGGTTGAGGTGGGGAAGGGGGAGGAAAATGGAAGTAAGAGGGTTCTGAGGGAGGATGGGGTGTCATGAGGCTGGCAGAAGGAGGCTGGCTTAGGCAGCCAGACTCTGCAGCTCAGAATGGGCCTCAGAGCAGGGCGGTGGCTATGGTAGCCTGTGTGGCTGGTCACTGCCATTCTGGTGGTGTGTGCACTCTGTTGAGGAAAATACTTGCATGGCAGTTCCTAGCACCCTTTATTTTTCTTCAAAACGCCATTTATGGTTTCTTTAGTTTCATATTATATATTGTTTTGCTTATCATTTGTATTTCCCACTAGAATGGTGACTGTATTTTGCCTGTTTTGTTCATCGTTGTACAGCTAGTTCTTGGAGCACTGCCTGACCTATAACAGATATACAAATACAGTATTAAATAAATGATAGCTGAATGAATGATTTCAAGTGATGGGAATGGGAATTTTAAAGATCACTTCGAATCTACATATTGTCTATCTGGTAGAGATACAGTGTAGAGTATGTTTTGTATATTTAAATTATTTAACTGTGTGGGACAGGTAGTTAAAAGCATGGGCTCTGGAATTTAGTCTTTTTGTTTCTGATACTGGCCTTAGTGCTAAGTCGCTTCAGTTGTGTCTCAGTCTTTCTGTCCCTATGAACTGTAGCCCACCAGGCTCTTCTGTCCATGGGATTCTCCAGGCAAGAATACTGGAGTGGGTTGCAGTGCCCTCCTCCAGGGGATCTTCCCAATTCAGGGATCTAACCCATGTCTCTTCCATCTCCTGCAGTGGAAGGCAGATTCTATACAACTAGCACCACCTGGGAAGCCTTACCACTTGTGATGTAGTATCCTTCAGCAAGTTGGTTAACCACCTAAGTCTTACTGTAAAATAGAGGATAATTATAGTGTTTATTTCATCGTGTTGCTACAAGGCCTACATGACATAGTACATGTAAAGTGCTTAGCACAGTGTCTGGGATGTAACTGGTGTAACTGTGCATTAGTATTACTTTTAAAATATTTCTATGAGCACTGTTGCTGCTGCTGCTGCTAAGTCACTTCAGTTGTGTCCGACTCTGTGCGACCCCAAAGACGGCAGCCCACCAGGCTCCCCCGCCCCTGGGATTCTCCAGGCAAGAACACTGGAGTGGGTTGCCATTCCTTTCTCCAATGTGTGAAAGTGAAGTCGCCCAGTCATGTCCGACCCCCAGCTACCCCATGGACTGCAGCCTACCAGGCTCCTCCATCCATGGGACCCTCCAGGCAAGAGTACTGGAGGGGGGTGCCATTGCCTTCTCCTCTATGAGCACTAGGAAACCAATAAAGGGTCATGGGATATGTCCATTGGTAATATTCCATGACGGAAATTACATGGGGGAAGTTTTTGTATTAAAGCATATCGATCTGTTTAGCTATCAATATTTATCTATCTATCTATGTATATATATCAATGCTTTATCTATATCAATATATATATATCATATATATATCTTAATATCAATATGCTTTATATATATATATCATATGTGCCGGGGTCCAGCCTTGGCTGATCCAGGGAGTTCGAAGTGGGGATGGCGTCGGCAAGGATCAGGATACAATAGCTTCAATTAGATATTAATTACAGATGTAAAGAGTAATAGAATGAGGATAGCTCAGTAGGAAAATTCAGTGGAGAAAAGAGGCTGAGTAGCTTGGTTTACACGGGAGACCAATAAAACTTCAAGACAAGAAGTTTGCACCACTTACATAGGTTGCAGGCATCCTTCCGTTCTCCCGAAGGAGAGGAGACACTGAGGCCTCCCCGGTTGGATCTTAGAAGCCCAGGCATAATTAGTAAGCATGGTGGGTTCCACGCTCCAGATGGAGACTCAGCCAGGATTTGAGAGAGAGAGAGACATGGGGAGACCAGTCTTTTGAGGAACTGATCCCAATTCTTTATTTTCCATGGTCTACTTTTATACACTGAGATGTTATGCAAAAGCCATGTGGGGTCAGCAGTCCTGACTTTTATCAAAGTCAGGTGCTTCATACAAATGTATACAGAGGTCTTAGGGGTGTTACATCATCTTCTGGCCAGGGGGCCTGCTGACAATTTATGACCCTCTCCTTGTGACAGTGGTCAGTCAACCAGGACACTTATTTCTCCAGGGGTGATTATTCTGAAAACAGACGCCACCCAAATAAAGTTACATTCCTATAGGGTGAGGGTGTAGTGGGTTTTAGTTAAGGAAAGAATTTACTTAGCCTAAGGTCTAACGTGATTAATACCAAAGGTTAATACTTATTTCTTCTATATATTCATTAATGTGTGTAAGGGCAGGGGATATGGAGACTTAGCAACATACATTGGCTCAACAAATGAAAAACCCTTCACCAATACAATTTCTAATCAGCCCATTATACTTATACTAATGGTTTTCTAACTTTTCTAAGGAACCTGTTTTTAGAAGGTTTAAAGCATCTCGTGCCTCTCACAGTTGGGAGGCTGTGAGCAATCACATGTGGCTGGACAAGCCTGTCAGGCAGGCTAGAGAACCTTCAGAGGAGTTTGTAGGTTAAAACACTCTTGTCACACCCAGGAGTTTTTTTTAACTGGAGCTCTAAGTTAACTCCTTCTCCGAAAGAGGTGGTGCGGGACAGCCCCCCGTAAAGTCAGAGGTGTAGGTGAGAGCACAAAGTAGTAAAGTATGCAGGCTCTGGTTATGGGGGTAGATGCTCGAGGATTTCCAGGGGGACTCCTGAGGCTCGATTCCACCTTTGCGTATGTCAAGCCTCCTTCCTCATGACCTTTGCCATGGACGGAGTGCCTCACTCTGGCCCCCAACATCTCCCCCTTTTTTATTTCTTAAAACAGCCAGATGCAGCTCAGTCGCGAGCTTCCAAATACTGTGCCAAAGAATCCTGACAATACAAGGACGTTTTCCCAAAACTCGAGTCTTTGACTCGGAAGTCAGCGTTTGTCCCAAGATATACATCACATCCTTCCAAGTGAGGTCATAAAGCATAGTAACACCCTTAAAAGCTCTAATATATTTTTCTGGGTCCTCTAAATAGTCTCCCAGATCCTCCTTGATTCTATGTATTTCTTGATAAGAGAAAGGCTTATTAACTCTCACAGACTGATTATTTCTCCCAGTGGGTGTTTCAACTAAAGGGAGAGAAAGGGAGGACTCCATATTCATGAAAACAGAGGCATGGACCTTGCTCAGTATATCCCTTCCCAAAAGGTGTGAGGGAGATTCTGGCACAATCAGAAACTCGTGTGAAAACAGCACAGAATCCCAGTTGCAAGATAAAGAATAACTGAAATAATACCTTCTGGTTCGTCCAGACAGTCCCATTACAGAAGCGGATGGGGAAGAAAGTGGGCCAGGGGCTTCAGTAAACACAGAAAAAGTTGCCCCAGTATCCAAAAGGAAATCGACGGATTGGCCCCCCACAACTATTAATACCCGGGGTTCCTCAGGTGTAATTAGGACTGGAGCTTGTGTGGGGACCCCCGGGCACCTTCAGTCCTGATTGTCTTGAGAGTCCAACCCCCGAGACCTACGCCTCTGGGGGCAGTCTCTCTTCCAGTGTGGTCCTTTGCAGACCAGACATGGAGCCAGGGGCGGCTTAGATGCCCGAGGGCAATCCCGCTTGAGGTGCCCCTCCTTTCCACAGTAATAGCAAGCCCATCCCTTTTCACCTGGGCCCCTCTGGGCATTTTTCTCAGGCTGTTTAAGAACGTTTTTCATAGCCAGAAGTGAAGGCTTCTGCCTTTTCCTTTGTCTTTTTTTGCCTTTCTTTCTTTTCCTAATATTCCCTACCATAATAGACTGTCTGAGCCAGTTGTAACAGAGTATGTAAAGACTGATTTGGTCCATACGCCCATTTTAATAGCTTACGGCAGATATCTGGAGCCGACTGAGTGAGAACTCTATCCTTTAAGATCACTTCTCCCTCTTCACTTTCGGGATCAATCTCAGTGAATCTGTGAAGGCCTTCTCTCAATCTATCCAGGAATTTACCAGGAGCTTCCTTCTCTTCCTGTTCTATGTCTGCCAATTTGCCATAGTTTAAAGGCTTAGAACATGCCTAGGTCCTTCAAGAATACATCTAACAAAATGACTCTGATCCCATCTTCCTTTAGCTGTGTTGTAGTCCCAGTCTGGCCCTATAGTAGTGATTATGAGAAGTAGGATTAGAGCACCAATGACAGCATAACTAGGGATATTAGACAGAATATTTTTTCCAGAAATAAAGTTAGAGAAGGTGTGAAAAAAAGTCATTAGCTGCTCCAGCGGCGGTAAAATCCAGTCGAGAGTGTTGAGAATCTGGGAGATATGCCCAATACTTAGCTGGAATAGGAGAGGCGCTTACCTGGCAGGAAAGCAAGGCAAGCATGGCAATAAACATTTTCTCAGGAGAAGCTGGAGATCCCTGTGAGGAAGTCATTCCTCGTGCCTGGTGACAGAGTGTTTTTATTTGTCCCCAAGTGGGTATGGGGGCATTCCGGGTCGCCTGAGTTAGGCGGCCTGGGATGGTTCTGCGGCGCAGGGAATCAGGGGGAGTAGTGTCTCGTATGTGAAGCTGAGAAATCTGTTCGGCGGGCGGATCCATTCCTTGCTCATCCGAGGTCCCTGAAGTCAATTGTCTTGATGTCGGTGGCGTCTCCCGTGCTGGCGGGGGAAGCGGAGGCAGAGGGGGCCCCTTCCTCTTGCGAGGTCGTGGCAGCCGTGGAGTCCGGTATCCGAGGGGCTGAGACATTACGAATCAATCTGTCAGGAACCCAAATTGGAGAATCTGCGTCCTGTGGAAAAACACAAGCATATCCTCGACCGCTGGTTAACAATGGGTCAGGACCTTTCCATTGTCCGGAGAGGAGGTCCTTCCATTTGACTAATGGCTTTGCATTCAATTGCTCCGGGCACCAATGGCGAAGCATTGCAGTAGATCCGGCCGAATCAGCATTTAAAATATTTATTACAAAAAGAGCATGTTGCAAGATTTGATGGGGAGAGCTATACTTAAACTCCCCTTCTTTTAGTTTTTGAATTTGAAGCTTTAATGTTTGATGTGCTCTTTCCACAATGGCTTGTCCCTGGGATTATAAGGGATGCCTGTATTGTGTTTAATTTGAAACTGTAAACAAAATTCCTGAAAAGACTTAGAAGTATAAGCAGGGGCATTATCAGGTTTCAAAGCCTTTGGCAGACCTAGATATGAAAAACAAGTAAAGAGATGTTGTATAACATCTTTAACTGCCTCTCCGGTACGAGCAGTTGCAATAATGACATGAGAAAAGGTATCTACAGTTACATGAACAAAGGAAAGTTTTCCAAATGAAGAGATATGAGTTACATCCATTTGCCAGAGTATGCTAGGTTTGAGACCACGAGGGTTAACTCCCATAGGTAGACTATTATAAACAGTGGGGCAGTGTAAGCAAGAGCGCACAATCTCCCTAGCAGTTTCTCTGGGAATTTGGAATTGATATCTTAAAGCAGTAGCATTTTGATGATGAAGTAAGTGAGAGGCTCTGGCTTCCTCAGTCACCGTAGCCACTGTATTTCTGGTTAACAAGTCAGCCAAGTCATTAAAGGCATTTAAAGGGCCGGGCAATCCAGAATGAGCCTGAATGTGTCCAATGAAAAATATTTTATTTCTTTTCCAAATTTGTTGCTGTAAATTACTTAACAAATGAAATATGGTAGTTTTATTTTCAGGCAAAACCGCAGTTTCAATGTGTGGAAACAACCTGACAATATACTGAGAATCAGAATAAAGGTTAAATTCTTCATCTGCAAACATAGCAAAAGCCTCTATAACTGCTGTTATTTCAGCTCTTTGAGCTGAAGTTTCTCGTGTTTCTAAAACCTTTTGGTGATTTTTGGTGACTCTGGAGGCTTTACCGTTTGCTGACCCGTCAGTAAAAACTATCTGAGCATTTGGAATAGGAGATTGTTTACGTCTGACAGGAAAAATAACTGGATGTCTGGATATAAAATTCAGCAAAACATGCGAAGGTAAATGATGCAGAATTTGACCACAATAATTTCCTATGGCAATCTGCCAGTCCTCATCAAACATTAGAAGAGCATCAAGTTGTTCTTTAGTATATGGAATTACAATTTCTGATGGCTCTTTACCAAATAATTTAATGCTCCACTTCTTTCCTTTAATATCAAAGTAGCTATCAATCCTGGATAAGAAGCCGCTACTCTTTTAGTTTGAGCAGGAAGATGGACCCACTCTAGGGGGCCGTTTTGCAATAAAACCAATTTTTTGTCTGGCTACCCCAATTACACCTATGGGGGTTTTATGGTAAAGGAATTGTCAAGCAGTTGTCAATTTAATTTTTTAAATTTTTAAAATTTACATTTTAACAACATAAATTTAGGGATATGTTAATTTAAGTCTAATGTTTAGTTTAGGTCTCTGTATAAATTTAAATAATAACTGTATAAACTCCTTATCTCATTTTGGTATACAGATACACCTAAATGCAAAATGTATTTATATATGTATTTATATATGGCAGCAAGTATAAACTTATTGACATATAATATATATGAATCAATATACTTGAATTAATCTTTATAATTAATATATTAATTAATATATATTACAGCAATACAACACGTACACAGCTAATAGCAACCAACACAAACCAATGTAGTATAATAATACATGTCACACATATATAATTATACAGTATATAGAACATATATCATCACAGCACATCAATCCATACCAATTAATATCAGCCACACACACATTATATTACTGCAATATACATTTAATTATACAGTATATATATAATATGCATATATAGTATACATATTAATTTATATACAAATTAATTAAGTATAGATCTGTAAATAGAATTAGGTATACCTTTATTATATTTTATTTGTACCCATACCTAATTAGGCAAACTGTAATTAGGCAAATATATTTATATTATGTATTTATAATAATATATATAGTATTGTTAATTGTACCACCTGTTGATAACTAAGAAATTGAGAAAACCCTTCTCTGAGTATCTCCTATTTGAGATAGCACGTCCCTCCCCCATAGGGTAAAGGGGAGCGTAGGAACTACATAGGGTTGGAAAGTTCCACAGGTATCCTTAAACTGCCAATGTAACATTTTTGAACTTTTAACTACTGTGGGGGCTTGAGGGCAAATGAAACAAAATTTGACCCCTGAAATCTATCAGGGCAACTTGCCAATCATCACTATTTTGTAAAAGACTTGTAGTTGATCTGGCATTACTATATTTGCTACTTCTTTTCTAAAAAGTTCCACACTTCTTTTTTCCTCCTTTTATAATTAATTGTGCCACCAAGCTGGGATAAGATAAAACTATTTTTCTTGGGGTCACTGGTAGATGGAACCAATGGGCCTTTTTGTCACAAGCACCTTGTAGGTGTGTGTTTTGTGGCAAGAATAATTTAATCTCATCTTTTGGTAATATTAATCCTAATTAACTGATCATTTAAAGTCTCATCTACTTTAACAAGAGCCGACTCTGTCTCATTAGTCAACTTTCTCTTAGAACTGGAATTAGGATTGCTTTTTAAGCAATCAAACAAAGGCTTTAAATCTGCAGTAGTCAGTTTTAAATGTGGGCATATCCAATTAATGTCCCCTAATAATTTTTGGAAATCATTTAAAGTTAGTAAACAATCTCTGCGCAGCTTCAAAGGGGCAGTTTTCAAAACCTTTGGCAGACCTAAATATGAGAAGCAAGTAAAGAGGTGTTGCATAACATCTTTATAAGCTTCTCCAGTTATCGTTTTGTAACCTAAATCTGGTCTATAGCCTTTTAGATTACAAGCAACCATCTAATCTTTGCTTGAATACCTCCAGCAACGGGGAACTCACTACTCTTCAAGGTTTTAAACTCTCCCTCACCTTTTTCTCTACAGCATTCCCACCCTGCATACCACTTTCTCTAATCCCACCAACTCATTTTCAGTAGTATGTGTGGGCCAGGAACTGGGCCAGTCTTTCCCAGCAATGTTAAGAGACGTCTGTTCTTGTGTCTAATAGCCCTGACATTTTATTTTCTTGAATTAAAAGATCTTTTAAAGGCCTTGAAGCTGTAATTTCCTGCACCCAAAAGGCTAGATCACTAAATCCAAATGCTCTGTGGCTCCTAGCCTGAGAGGTCAATTTTTTTCTTGTCTGATAATAAGGTAAAAAGCAAAAACTGTGTTACTCTTTGACCTTTATTAATTTGCACAGTTTTGGTAGGTGGCGAGGTCAAGACTTTAATTTTTCAATATAATCAGAATCTACTACACCATGCATCACCGAAATTTCTTTTCTTCTTCTTCTTCTTCTTTTTTTTTTAAGAAAGCAAGCTACGCCCCAGCACAAATCCTACAATGCCCTCAGGTAGGGGGCCAGCCATTCCCGTTGGAATTGGAGTAACCGTCTTGTCAGGGGTTAATATTAAATCCCCTCACCGTTCTGCTTTTCTCTTAGCCTGGGTGAGACCCCCCTTGAGGGGGTTTTCTCCAAGAAGCACGCTCTGCATATTGTGCAGGCAGTCTGTTTTAAAAGCTCCACTGTTCAAAAAACTTTTTATCTTTTTCAGGCTTAGGCAACACTTTGAGAGGCTTTGAGGGCAAAGTGGGGAACTTTTGGGCCCTGGAAGGCGCAAACAGAGGCGGCGGCTATCGCCTTAAATCAGAAAGTGGTGGATAAGTTTTTTTTTGTTTTTGTTTTTTTGTTTTAAAGGTTTGCGCAGAGCGGGAGGGAGCTCGCCAGGGCGCCTGGCCACAGTGTCCTATAAGTCCTCTCCTCTGCTGATTTTTTCTTCCTTCTTCTCTTTAAATCTTTCTCAAGTTTTCTTTCCCTCAGTCTATCTTTTTTTCCTTCCTCTTCTCTTCTCTTTTACTTTCTATCATTTCCTTCTTGTTTCCCTCTTTCATTCTCCCTTCTTCCTTCTTACTGTCTCTCTCTCTCTCCCTCTCTTCCTGACTTTCTCACTTTTCTCTCCCCCTTCCTTTCTCGCTACCTTCTCTTTCCTTCGTTTCTTTCCCTTTACCCTCTTTCTCTCTAACTTTTTCTTCCCTCCTCCCTCTCTTTCTCTCTGTATCTCTTTTTCTAACTTCCCTTTTTCCTTTCTCTATCTTGCTGCATTCCCTGATTCCTTTCTCCTCTGTTTCTCTCTCCTTTTCACTCTTTAGCTCTTTCTCTATCTTTAGATCTTTCTCTATTGTCTTTCCTTTTTTCTTTTTCACTTTTTTCTTTTTCTTTTTCTCTTTTTTTTTTTTTTCCGCTTGGGTGAGGCCCCCCTGAGGGGGTTTTTCTGCAAGGAGCAGGCTCTGTATATTGTGTATTCTTTAAAAGCTCCTTTGTTTAAAAAGAAAACTTTTAAATCTTTTTCAGCCTTAGGCAATGGTCTGGGAGGCTTTGGATGTAAACTGGGGAATTCTTAGGCCCTGGGAGTTGCAAGCGGAGGTGGGGTAGTCGCCTTAAAACAGAAATGGTTGGATAAATTTTTAAAGTTGTGTAGAGGAGGAGGGGGCTCGCCAGGGCACCTGGCCGCAGCGTCCTGTAAGCCCTCTCACTCTTTGGGAGGTAGAGCACAGTCTCCCTCCTTTTCCTCGTCAATGGCAGAAAATATGATCTGTGCAGAAGGTGGAGACCCACTACCATCCACCGCTATAGTCTCTCCCATAGGTTGTCCCACAGCCTCATGATGAGGGTCCAGAACATTTTTAATCATATTTATAGGATAAGTGTTTAGTTATTTTTTTTACCTTCACCCAAGTATCTAAATTAACAGTACCATCTTTAACGGTTTCAAGATTACTTGTATAAAGAGTTGCCATCCTTAGTTTCAGTGTTAGCCATGTCAGAAAATTAAGTATAATAGAAGATAAAGCTTTTAGCTTTCAAAAGATCAGGCTTTTCTTTGGCCTTTTAACTTCAGAAACCGTTTTTTCTTTCTAACTCTAACTCTTTAACACTTTCAACACTTCCCACTCCTACTCGCCCTGTCTATCCTACAGGGGGGTCTGTGGCACCCTGAGTGGGGTCCTAGCCATCCCTAACAGTGGGGGAACAATAGGGCTGATGACCCTAGTTGCTCTGAGGGGGAACAACAGGGCTGATGACCCAAATTGTTCTGGGGAACCTACCTTTGAATTGCCTGTCTCGGGCACCACCTGCCGGGGTCCAGCCCCGGCTGATCCAGGGAGTTCGAAGTGGGGATGGCGTCGGCAAGGATCAGGATACAATAGCTTCAATTAGATATTAATTACAGATGTAAAGAGTAATAGAATGAGGATAGCTCAGTAGGAAAATTCAGTGGAGAAAAGAGGCTGAGTAGCTTGGTTTACACGGGAGACCAATAAAACTTCAAGACAAGAAGTTTGTACCACTTATGTAGGCCGCAGGCGTCCTTCCATTCTCCCGAAGGAGAGGAGACACTGAGGCCTCCCCGGTCGGATCTTAGAAGCCCAGGCATAATTAGTAAGCATGGTGGGTTCCGCGCTCCAGATGGAGACTCAGCCAGAATTTGAGAGAGAGAGAGACATGGGGAGACCAGTCTTTCGAGGAACTGATCCCAATTCTTTATTTTCCATGGTCTACTTTTATACACTGAGATGTTATGCAAAAGCCATGTGGGGTCAGCAGTCCTGACTTTTATCAAAGTCAGGTGCTTCATACAAATGTATACAGAGGACTTAGGGGTGTTACATCATCTTCTGGCCAGGGGGCCTGCTGACAATTTATGACCCTCTCCTTGTGACAGTGGTCAGTCAACCAGGACACTTATTTCTCCAGGGGTGATTATTCTGAAAACAGACGCCACCCAAATAAAGTTACATTCCTATAGGGTGAGGGTGTAGTGGGTTTTAGTTAAGGAAAGAATTTACTTAGCCTAAGGTCTAACGTGATTAATACCAAAGGTTAATACTTATTTCTTCTATATATTCATTAATGTGTGTAAGGGCAGGGGATATGGAGACTTAGCAACATACATTGGCTCAACAAATGAAAAACCCTTCACCAATACAATTTCTAATCAGCCCATTATACTTATACTAATGGTTTTCTAACTTTTCTAAGGAACCTGTTTTTAGAAGGTTTAAAGCATCTCGTGCCTCTCACAGTTGGGAGGCTGTGAGCAATCACATGTGGCTGGACAAGCCTGTCAGGCAGGCTAGAGAACCTTCAGAGGAGTTTGTAGGTTAAAACACTCTTGTCACACCCAGGAGTTTTTTTTAACTGGAGCTCTAAGTTAACTCCTTCTCTGAAAGAGGTGATGGGGGACAGCCCCCCCGTAAAGTCAGAGGTGTAGGTGAGAGCACAAAGTAGTAAAGTATGCAGGCTCTGGTTATGGGGGTAGATGCTCAAGGATTTCCAGGGGGACTCCTGAGGCTCGATTCCACCTTTGCGTATGTCAAGCCTCCTTCCTCATGACCTTTGCCACGGGCAGAGTGCCTCACTCTGGCCCCCAACACATATGGGTTTCCCAGGTGGCACAGTGGTAAAGAATTCACCTACCAGTGCAGGAGATAAAACAGGCATGGGTTTGATCCCTGAAGCAGGAACATCCCCTGGAGTAGGAAATGATAACCTGTTCCAGTATTCTTGCCTGGAAAATTCCTGGGACAGAGGAGCCTGGTGGGCTGTAGTCCATGGGACTGCAAAGAGTTGAACATGACTGAGCGACTAAGCACACATGCACACACACACATACACACACGCACACACACACACACACGCACACACACACAGATTGATACAAGTGTTACAAAATAATTAATTGATCCATGGTACAAACAAGGCAGGCAGTTGAGAAACAGTTTTGTCATTCATAACACTTAGTGAATGTTTAAAGAGCTATTTTCTAATTTCAATGTCAGTTGAACATAAAGTAATATTAAAAATTCTTTTAAAATTAATGTAAGCTTGTCCAATGAAGCATTATCTCAATAACATATTTTTGAAATATTCAGTGTAGAGCCCCAATTAGTATCTAATGCTAAATTGCTATGGAAAATGAGCATCATACTGGATTTGCAAACACTTTAGTCTCATTCAGTTTTTAATATTTCACATGTATTAAATGCAGTTATAGACACCTCACATTCATTCTAGCCCAAATATTAGTTTATTAAAAAATTAACTTTATCATCCTCTTCAATCATTGAAAGACAATGTTTATTTTGAAGACTCCCCCATTGCTTATCAGCTTCCCAGGTGGCTCCGTGGTAAAGAATCCACCTACAATGCATGAAATGTGGGTTCAATCCCTGGATCCGGAAGATCCCCTAGAGAAGGAAATGGCTTTCCACTCCAGTATTCTAGCCTGAGAAATCCCATGGACAGAGGAACCTGGTGGGCTACAGTCCATGGGGTTTCAAAAGAGTAGGACAGGACTTAGTAACTAAGCAACACCCGTTGCTTTTAGAATCTGTCGGAATGCTCTTTTTAAACCACATATGTGTGAAATCCTCCACTAAAAAGCTTTCAATGCTTCTTTTATTTCCCCTGAAATCAAGTGCAAAATTCTTGGCATGGTATTTTGGGCCTCTGTGATCTGGTCCTCATCTGCCTCTTCAGCTTGATTTAACCAGTGCTCTTCACTGTCTTTGGCTTCCCTGGAGGTACAGTGGTAAAGAATCCACCTGCCAATTTAAGAGACGCAAGAGATACGGGTTTGATCCCTGGGTCTTGAAGATTCTTTGGAGGAGGAAATGGCAACCCACTCCAGTATTCTTGTCTGGAAAATTGCATAGACAAAGGAGCATGGTGGGCTACAGTCCACAGGGTTACAAAGAGTTGGACGTGACTGAGCGTACAGCACACTTTACAGTCTTGCCTTGAGTGCTCTGTTACTTTTGACCTTTCCTTGGTGTGTATTGTTTTATCCATTTGGGTGCTGTTTTCCCCCTCTGAATGCCTAGAGCACTTTTACTTTTTTTCCAAGACAATTTGAATTTCATGTTTTGAAGCCGTCTCTGAATTTCATGGTGGAAAGTGCTTTGGGTATAGATACTTTACATATTCTTCCTATAGCGCTTTCACAATGGATAGTTATCATTCCTTATCATTTTTAAACTATGCATTATTTATTTTAAATAGAGTTGATGAATACATGTTTAAAGTTTGGGTGGTGTCTCTTTCTGTGGTTTAGCTTTATTTTCACATGCCCTTTATTTCAATGTACCTGAGTTTTGGGTCAGAGTCACTCTTCTTACTGGTCACAGTTCCCATACGGGGCTAGTTTCCTAGACTTCCTACTACCAGAGAAGTTGGAGAGACTTTGAGGAGAAGAAACCCGTGAGTCACATTTTCTATACTAAGGAAACTCATGGAAAATATACTTTTGTTGTACATCTGTCATCCTTTTGAATCATTTGGGTGGAAGGTTTCTGAAGGTGCTGCGAAGACTCAGGAACAATCCATAGAGTTACCTATATTTGTGACAAGGTGGACTCTCAAGGCAATATTGAGAATAATTTGGTGGGCCTGACTATGTTCAGATTACTGAATTACAGTAGAAAGTATAATTTGATTGTTAAAATATAGAAGACAACATGTGAAGTCATGTTTGCAATTCACTTACTGATCTTGATCTGGTCCATCCAGTAAGAAAAATATTCTTAATAAACCTAGATTATCCTAACTTGAAAACAATATCTTGTTTATACAAAGGGATAAGGTCAAAGAATATGAATTCTCTAACTAAAGCAGATCCTGTAGGGCAGAGGACCTAGACATTTTATGGTAGTGAGAACCTAGATATTTTATGGTGGAGAGAAGCTGGGTAGGTGTAATTAGTATGTGGTCAAGAAGTTGGGCTCTGGAGTCAGGCCTGAGTGAAAACTTGTTCAACCACTTGCAAGCTATGTAAAATTTGACAGTCCTAAACCATCACTTCAGTTTTGTAAACTTCTTAACCTTTAAGCTTTTGTTTCCTCATTTATAAAATGTGGATAATAACACTGTTTATCTTAATGTGTAATTTATATACCCTACACGTAGGAAGTACTCAAACTGATAGGAATTACCATTATTATTAACAAACTGTAGAGCAGTTGTTCATATGTTAACTCCTCAGTGAAGTGGAAAGAACCAACTGGGACTTGGCATGTGGGACCTGTCAGCTATTTTGTTAGTGAAATAAATGTAAGAAGAGGATCTGAAGAAAAGAATGAACACGGAACATTTTAGTTAGCTGCTCCTGTTTTATGATGGTGTTAGTTTTGTTTCTGTGTGATGGGGACACAGTTATTTTGTTAGGCTGTCACTCGACTAGTAGAAGTTTATGAGGTTTTGTGAATATTCTGTCCGCAAATGGTAATAAGAATTTAGGTTTGGGAGATATGGTTTGTGATGAGTGGAAACAGTGGCTGACTTTATTTTTCTGGGCTCCAAAATCACTGCAGATGGTGATTGCAGCCATGAAATTAAAAGACGCTTACTTCTTGGAAGGAAAGTTATGACCAACCTAGACAGCATATTAAAAAGCAGAGACATTACTTTGCCAACAAGGGTCCTTCTAGTCAAGGCTATGGTTTTTCCAGTGGTCATGTATGAATGTGAGAGTTGGACTGTGAAGAAAGCTGAGCGCTGAAGAATTGATGCTTTTGAACTGTAGTGTTGGAGAAGACTCTTGAGAGTCCCTGGGACCGCAAGGAGATCCAACCAGTCCATGCTAAAGGAGATCAGTCCTGGGTGTTCATTGGAAGGACTGATGTTGAAGCTGAAACTCCAGTACTTTGGCCACCAGATGTGAAGAGCTGACTCATTTGAAAAGACCCTGATGCTGGGAAAGATTGAGGGCAGGAGGAGAAGGGGATGACAGAGGATGAGATGGTTGGATGGCATCACCGACTCAATGGACGTGAGTTTGAGTGAACTCCGGGAGTTGGTGATGGACAGGGAGGCCTGGTGCGCTGAGGTTCATGGGGTTGCAAAGAGTTGGATACGACTGAGTGACTGAACTGAACTGAAAGCTCTATGATAAATCATTATCACAGTCTAGATATAGTTCAAGTCTTATAGAAAGTGACAAGAAAGAAAAAAAATGAGCTCTTCTTAATTGCAGAGTAAGGTTATGTAATTTGTTTTAAAATAACATTAAAAATTTCTATAATTTGTAGGGTGAAATCCCAATAATTGTACTGATTGAATTCTATTTTCCATTTATGTATTCTAATCAAACACATTGATTCTCACTATTAAATCTTAATATAATTTGGCCTTTTGTGAACATTAGGGGAAAAATATCAATGGAGGGCTTAATCAAGGAAGAAAGCTTAAACATGTTATTCTTCTGTTCTATCTTGGGGAAGAAAGTTAATCTACTTACTGACTTTCTATCCCTATTTAAACATACAGTGTTCTCCTTTTTTGTCTCTTGAATGTTATAGATTCATTTTATACTGTATATCTTTCTGTATTATTTTGAATTTAAAATAGAGCTTAATTGGACAAAATTTAGCACTAGAGTATAAGTATGTAAAGACCCAGAGTATTCGCTTATTTATATTTATATTAGTATAGTGACTGATGAATACATGTTTACTGATGAGTGAAGTTTTGGACAAGTGTGATATATATATGTGGAGAATGGATAGGAAATGAATGAATGAAAATGTGCTCTTAATTAGTGGATGTAGAAAATAAATTAGTACTTTTAATAATTATCATTATTGTTGTTCTTAAAAGTCCTTTTTAAGAGTACATTCAGTTCAGTTCAATCGCTCAGTCGTGTCCGACTCTTTGTGACCCCATGAACCGCAGCATGCCAGGCCTCTCTGTCCATCACCAACTCCTGGAGTTTACCCAAACTCATGTCCATCGAGTCGGTGATGCCATCCAGCCATCTCATCCTCTGTCGTCCCCTTCTCCTCCTGCCTCCAATCCCTCCCAGCATCAGGGTCTTTTCAAATGACTCAGCTCTTTGCATGAGGTGGCCAAAGTATTGGAGTTTCAGCTTCAGCATCAGTCCTTCCAATGAACACCCAGGACTGGTCTCCTTTAGGATGGACTAGTTGGATCTCCTTGCAGTCCAAGGGACTCTCAAGAGTCTTCTCCAACACCACAGTTCAAAAGCATCAATTCTTCAGCACTCAGCTTTCTTTACAGTCCAACTCTCACATCCATACATGACCACTGGAAAAACCATAGCCTTGACTAGCTGGACCTTTGTTGGCAAAGTAATGTCTCTGTTTTTGAATATGCTGTCTAGGTTGGTCATAACTTTCCTTCCAAGGAGTAAGCGTCTTTTAATTTCATGGCTGCAGTCACCATCTGCAGTGATTTTGGAGCCCCCCAAAATAAAGTCTGACACTGTTTCCACTGTTTCCCCATCTATTTCCGATGAAATGATGGGACCAGATGCCATGATCTTAGTTTTCTGAATAGTCTAATGTGGTCGAGGTTTAAGCCAACTTTTTCAATCTCCTCTTTCACTTTCATCAAGAGACTTTTTAGTTCCTCTTCACTTTCTGCCATAAGGGTGGTATCATCTGCATATCTCAGGTTATTGATATTTCTCCTGGCAATCTTGATTCCAGCTTGTGCTTGTTCCAGCCCATAGTTACATCTAATCATGATGGTTCATTGAAATGTTATCATGAGCAATGGTAAAATAGAGTTAGATGGATGTAGGCACTTAAATAGAATTGACATCCATGGCTTAATGTCTGTTTTATCTTATCTGTGGATGACAGATATTGGCTGTGCTTTCTGTGAAATTTCATTTTATATAAGAAACAGAAATATGTTTCCATGTACTATCCCAGTACTTTCATTTCAGATGAGTTGATTTGATACTCATGTTTATATCTGAGGAAAAAAGCATATGTAAAACAATGTACTGGCTCTTTCCATCTCTTGCTGGAATTATAGGGATAATTTTTAGCATTTTCTACACTGTAGACAGAAGTATTTTTTTTGCCTGTGCTGTGTGGCGTATGAAACTTAGTTCCCTGACCAGGGATTGAACCCATGCCCCCTGCATTGGGAGGATGGAATCTGAACCATTAGACTGCCAGGGAAGTTCCCAGAGGTATCTTTTTAATGCATATTTGATTCTTGCTCTTTTCCTTTTGTATGTGTATGTGTGTATGGATATACACACACAGACAATTTTCATATGTGTCCTGAAAAAGTATCAAAACCAAATACAAAGAATAGTCAATGTATTAATATTTCAAGCATGCTTTGGAAAAACTGCCAGTATAGTTAGCCAGTGTTGGGGTATATGTAGTCTGGACTGCTGAGCTTTGGTTTTATCTTGTACCATATCTCTTTATCCTAGACCCATATGTAAGAGGCAACTTTTTAAACCTTAAAATTTTTTTTCAGCTTTATTGAAGGTATAATTGACAAAATTATAAGATGTTCATGGTGTATGTTGTAATGATTTGATATATGTGTACACTGTGAAAGAATTAGTTAATATTTGTATGTGTGCTAAGTCGTGTCCAACTCCTTGTGACCCTATGGACTGTAGCCTGCTAGGCTTCTCTGTCCATGGGATTCTCCAGTCAAGAATACTAGAGTGGATTGCCATTTCCTCCACAGGATCTTCAGACCCAGGGATTGAACCTGAGTCTCTTGTGTCTCCTGCATTGGCAGGTGGATTCTTTACCAGAGCCACCTGGGAAGCTCCATATAACTAATATATCCATCACAATATATACACTCACACTCATAAATGTGTGTGTGTATACATATACACTTTTTTTTTTTTGCAATTTTATTTTTTTATTTTATTTTTTTTAAATTTTATTTTATTTTTAAATGAGAACATTTAAATTCTAATCTCTTAGTAAATTTCAGTTCTACAATACATTGTTATCAAGTGTAGTCACCATGTAATACCTTACATGCTCAGAACTTATTCATTTTATAGCTGAAGGTTTATATCCTTTTATGTACTTCTCCCTATTTATCCCAATCCTCAGCCTCTGGGAATCACTTTTCTTCTGTCTGCTGCTATGAGTTTGAGCTTGACTTAAAAAAATTAGATTGCACATTTAAGTGAAATCATGCAGTATTTGTCTTTTTTTGTCTGACTTAATTCATTTAGTGTAATGCCCTCCAGGTTCATCCATGTTGTGGCAAATGATAAGATTTCCTTCTTTCTTCTGAATGGATAACATTCCAGTGTGCATGTCTTCTTTATCCATTCTACTGTTGATGGAGATATAGGTTATTTCCTTGGCTTGGCTATTGTGAATAATACTGCAGTGATCATGGGAGTATATATATCTCATCAATATCCTGTTTTCTTTTCCTCCATATATATACCCGGATGTGGTTTATCATATGGTAGGTCTATCGTTAATTTTTTTAAGAATCTGCATATTGTTCCACTGGGGCTGTACCAGTTTACATGCTCACTAACTGTACAAGGGCTCCCTTTCACTTTAGCCTCACAAACACTTATTATCATTTGTCATTTTGATGACAGCCAGTCTAATAGGTGTTAGGTGATGGTTCATTATCATTTTGATTTGCATTTCTTTGATGATTAGTGATATTGAGCACCTTTTCATGGGTCTATTGACCATCTGTATGTCTTCTTTGGAAAAATGTCTATTCAGTTTCTCTGCTCATTTTTTTCAGTTAGATTGTTTTCTGCCATTTAATTGTGTGGGTTTTATATCTTTTAAATATATATAGCTATTAGCTTAAGCTTCCCTTGGGTCAGCTGATAAAGAATCCACCTGCAATGCCAAAGTCCTGGGTTCAATCTTTGGGTTGGAAAGATCCCCTGGAGAAGGGAAAGGCTACCCATTCCAGTATTCTTGCCTGGAGAATTCCATAGACTATATAGTCCATGGGGTCACAAAGAATCAGACACGACTGAGCGACTTTCATTAATTATTTGCTTAGTGACTTCTAATAGATTCTGATAGCCGGAATATCACAACTTGTCATGTTCCAAAGGGGAACATCTTAGTAACACCAGGATTTAGGTTTTTTTGTTGTTGTTCAGTTGCTAAGTCATGTCCGACTCTTTGTGACCCCTTGAACTGCAGCACGCCAGGCTTCCCTGTCTTTTACTATTTCCCTGAATTTGCTCAGACTCTTGTCCATTGAGTCAGTGATGCCATCTAACCATCTCATCCTCTGTTGGCCTCTTCACCTCTTGCCCTCAGTCTTCTTTTTTTCCAGCATCAGGGTCTTTTCCAATGAGTCAGCTCTTCACATCTGAATATTGGAGTTTCACATCAAAATATTGGAGTTTCAGTTTCAGCATCTGTCCTTCCAAAGAATATTCAGTGTTCATGTCCATTAGGATTGACTGGTTTTATGTCCTTGCTGTCCATCCTTGAGGCCATACCCTGAGGCAACAGCTCTTAAAATATGCACGTAAATCTCTGTGAGGGAAAGACTGGAAAATGGCCATTTCTGTCTGCTCCCTCCTTACTGAGCCCTGGAGTGATATCTGGTTAAGAAGTATGTTTGCTACAGTCCTATTGCACCTGTGAATGCAAGTCCTGTTGACCAGATGATCAAGGGATGCATTTCCTTGGTGGCGCCTGCAAAAGCAGGGACTCCTGACATGACTACAACATGTTTCAGGAGGACTCTGGTAACCGCTGGCTGGCCAGTGTATGACCATGGAGGTGGTCTGGAGAGAACGGTAGTTGACTCCCACATGTGTGTTGAATTAGAAGCCTGACTCTTAGGCTTCTGCTTTTAAGATGGCAAATTGGTCTCTTTCATGGAAAGACTCAGAGATAGGCATTTCTGACGGCTGCCTCTGTGCTGAGATTGGAATAGCTAGACTGTTTGCTGTAGCCCCGTTGAACCTGTGAAGGCAGGCACCTGCTGGCCACCAAAGCCAAGTGATCAGGGGGTGTGTCTTATGTGCAGCAGTTGCAAAAGCTAGTGCTCCAGACAGGCAGTGCACAAACTCCTTTTAGGGAGATATCAGTGACCTGGAGTAGGGCAGGAAATTGTGGAGATAGCACCAGTATTTTTGCCTGATGTCTGGGGAAGATCACAGTTGACCTGTGCTAATTACGAGTCTAAATCTCAGGCTTTTAGTTTTTAAGATATGCTAATACACCTCTTTCAGGGAAAGAATGAGATGAGTGTTTTTGTCTGCTGACTCTGCACGCCCTGTTTCAGTGTGTTTTTTCATGTCTGTCTGATTTGTAGGAGTCACTCAGCTAGTTTCTGGATTTCTTTTTCTATTTTAATTAGTTAATTGAAATTAACTGACCTTCAAAACTATGTTAGGTGCACAATATAGTAATTCCATATTTCTGTATATTCTGCTATATGTTTGTTGATTTGTTTTGCTTTTTTAGTTACCACATAAAAGTGAAATAATACAGTATTTGTTTTTCTTTGTCTAACTTGTTTCTCTTAGCATAATACCCTCTAGGTCTACCCATGCCATTGCTTTTTTAACGTCTGAGTAATATTCCATTACTCAGAATACTAAGTATTTGTTACTCAGAGAGCTGGACAATAAAAAAGGCTGAGCACCAAAAATTGATGCCTTCAAACTGTGGTGTTGGGGAAAATGCTTGAGAGTCCCTTGGACAGCAAAGAGATCAAACCAGTCAATCCTAAAGGAAATCAACCCTGAATATTCATTGGAAGCACTGATGCTGAAGCTGAAGTTTCAATACTTTGGCCACCTGATGCCAAGAACCGACTCACTGGAAAACACCTTGATGCTGGGAAAGATAGAAGGCAGGAGGAGAAGGGGACAACAGAGAATGAGATGGTTGGATGGCATCACCAACATGAGTTTGTGGAGCAAACTCTAGGAGATAATGAAGGACAGGGAAGCCTGACATGCGTCTATGTAGTCACAAAGAGTTGAACATGACATCATTTGAACAACAAATATTCCATTATATATATACCACATTTTTATCCATTCATCTATCAGTGGACACTTAGGTTGCTTCTGTATCTTGGCTATTATAATAATGCTGCAGTGAACATTGGGGTGCATATATCTTTTTGAATTGTTATTTTTGCATTCTTTGAAAAAATACCCAGAAGTGGAATTTCTTGGTTCAGACACAGTTACTTCTTGAGGACCTCCATACTGTTTTCCATAGTGACTGCACCAATGTGTGTTCTCACTGACAGTGCTGGAGAATTTGCCTTTCTTCACGTCTCTCGTTTTCTTTTTGAAAATTGTCATTCTGACATGTGTGACGTGGTATCTCATTGTAGTTTTGACTTGTATTTTTTTTAATGATTAGTGATGTTGAGTATCTTTTCATGTGCCTAATGGCCATGCTGCTGCTTCTAAGTCGCGTCAGTCGTGTCTGACTCTGTGCAATCCCATAGACATCAGCCCCCCAGGCTCTGCCGTCCCTGGGATTCTCCAGGCAAGAACACTGGAGTGGGTTGCCATTTCCTTCTCCAACCTATTGGCCATATTTATGTCTTTTTTGGGAAAAAATCCCATTCAAGTCCTGTGCCCATTTTTCAATCTGGTCGTTTGGAGTTTTTTGTTTTTTGTTTTTTTTTGATGTTGAATTGTATGAATTCTTTATTTTGAATATTGACCCTTTGTTAGATATATCATTTGCAAATGTCTTCTCCCATTCAGTAGGCTGCCTTTTTGTTTTGTTGATAGTTTCCTTTGCTTTGCAAACACTTCTTAGCTGATGTTGTCTATTTATTTTTGCTTTAGTTTCTCTTGCTTGAGGATGTGTAGCTAACAAAATATTGATAAGACTGGTATTAAGAACCTACTGCCTAGAATGTTACAGCTTCAGGTCTTACATTTAAACTTTTAATCCATTTTGAGTTTATTATTGTGTATGGTGTGAGAGAGTAGTCCATTTTTCCTTTTGCCTGTAGTTGTCCAGTTTTTCCAACAGCATTTATTGAACAGGCTGTCTGTCTTCATTGTATATTCTTGTTCCTTCTGTCATAGATTAATTGTTCTTATAAGTGTGGGTTTATTTCTGGGCTCTCTATTCTGTTCTGTGGATGCATGTGTCTGTTTTTTGTCAGTACCGCACCCTCTTGATGACTATAGCTTTGTAGTATAGCTTGAAATCAGGGACTGTGATACCTCCTTCTGCTGGTAGGTGGAACTGAGTGCCTTTGCAATTGGCAGTGCAGCCTGGGGGTTCCTGGGGTTAGTACTCACCCACTAGTGGAAATGGCTGAGTCCCCATGCACCTAGCTGCTTGGTATGAAGGGTCCCAGAACTGGTGCTAGTGGGCCGTTGGGTGGGTGGGCCACCTGGCACTGATGGGCTAGAAGGAGGATTACAAAATGATTGTTAGCACCAGTGTCCTTGTGGTGGAACGAGATCCATGCTTTCATTGTGTATGTCCCCAAGAGGCATCCCAGTTGTCTCCTACCTCTCTGGGAGACTCTCAAGATCAGCAAGTGGGTACACCCCAGGCTTCTTTCAAATTGCTACCTCTCTGATGATTCCAGAGCATGTGAGATTTTATGTGTGCCCTTCAAAACCAGAGGCTATTTCTTATGACTCTGTGGCTCTCCCATACACAAAGCCCCACTCCTGCCTTCAAAACCAGACATTCTTGGGGCTTGTCTTCCCATTGTGGGAATCCTAAAGGGAGCACAATGTGGGGCTCCAACCCCTTACTTTTGGGGGTAACTTCTGCAGTTGTGATTATCCTATCATTTGTGAGTTGCCTGTTTTGAAAGTGTGAGTCAATACTGAATTTCTACCCTTCCTACTCTTTTTGTAATTTCCATTTTTTATCTTAAGTTGTAAAAAGTCTTTTCTGTTAGTCTTCAGGTCATTCTCATAGGTAGTTGTTCTGTAAATTGTGATTTTGGTGTGCCTGTGGAAGGAGGTAAGCTCAGGATCTTCCTGTTTCACCATTTTGGTCAGTCCTCTCTAGATTCTGGATTTCTTTAAGAGAGAATTGTTCTGTGTGTAGCTGTAGGTTTAATGTGTCCATGGGAGAGTTGAGTTCAGGACCATCCTATGTAGCAGTGATGGACCATAGTGATCATCATTATTTTTACTTAGATTTATCCTCCAGTTGTAGGCTTTCCTCTTCCTCATTCTTTCTTGAACCTTATGTTTTCTTTTTGTGTGTGATATTTTTTTTTAAACTGTCTCAAATTTTGCTCTATGAAGTTTTGTTTTACTCTCTTGAAAGATAATTTATCTTAGTGTATCATTCTAGCTTGGCAGCTATTTCCTCTTAGCACTTTAAAGATATATTTAATTTTTTTTCTTATTTTTTTCTTGTTGCTGTTGAGAAATTATTTCTTTTATGTAGGTTTTTCCTCTTTGTTATTAATGTTTTCTTTTTGTCTTTGGTTTTCTGCAGTTTTAAAGTAATGTATCATGTTCAGGATTCATGTCTTTGATCAATTCTGGAAAATTACTAGGATTTATCTCTTCAAATACTGCTTCTTTCCTATTATTTCTTTTTGAACTCCAGCTAGACATGTTAGATTTTCTTCTTTTATTTTCATAACCTATAACTTTGCTTTCATATTTTTAATCTTTTTGTATCTTGGAGTTGAATTTTTGATAGTACCATTATATTAAGTATCTATTTTACTAATTTCTTTTTGGGATAAGCTTATATTCTGTTAAGTAAATACGATTTTAACTATCTGGATTTAAGTAGAAGAAAGTGTTAAGTATCTGGATGTGAATATAAGAAAAAATATCCACCAGTTCTATAGGAAAATTACAAAATTAAAGGTGATTAAAGAAGACCTAAACAATGGAGATATGTATCTTTTATGGTATGAAAATGCAATATAAAAATATCAGTTCTTCCTAAATTTGTCTGTGAATTCAATGTATTTCCAATGAAAAGTTCAAAAGAATTTTTATGTTACTTGGTGATTTGATTTTAAAATATATATAAACTATTATAGGGCCAAGAATAGCTAAACACTGCTGAAGAAGAGTAAGTATAGTAAAGATGACTTGCTCTAT